>NW_027185664.1:8977781-9040945 GCF_028583685.1 Petaurus breviceps papuanus
TGTGTCTCTGTCTCTCTCTGTCTCTCTGTCTCTCTCTATCTCTTTCTGTCTCTCTCTCTGTCTCTCTCTGTGTCTCTGTCTCTCTCTCTGTCTCTCTGTCTCTGTCTCTCTGTCTCTCTGTCTCTCTCTCATAAGAATTATTAACCTGGCATCCATAGATCCCAAAGGAGTCTGTGGATGGATTTCAGAGGGTCTGTAAACTTGTCATTCCCCTCCCCATCCATCATTTTCACTAATTTCTAACTGAAATTTAACTGTTTTTCAATTATGAATGTATGTAATGCACATTATTCTGAGAAGGGATCCCTAGGTTTCCCTAGATGACCAGAAGGATCTATAACACAGAAAAATTAGAAACTTATTCTAGAGCTTACTGGTTTGTATTGAAGGAAGTTGGTGAAATAAGTCAATTAAAGAAGCTTCACTTCAAACCGATAACCTCTAGAGCAGGTGCTTTTAGCCTTTGGTGTGTGTGTGTGTGGGGGGGGTGTCATGGACTCCTCTGGAAATTTGGTAGAGCTTGTAACCCTGCTTTAGAATAATGGTTATTGCTTGCATTCATAATGGTAGGAAACTGAAATCCACCCACAGACTTATCCAAAATTAATACATTTTGTTTTAAATATAACATGCACACATATGAATATATGCATATACTTATATGTATATATGGATGTGTGTTCAAGATCATAAGGTCATAGATTTAATAACAATAACAAGCATTTATGTAGGTATTTAAGGTTTTTAGAGTGCTTTATAACTATCTCGTTTTATCCTCACAGCAATCCTAGGAGGTAGAGTCTATTATTATCCCCATTTTTATAGTCAAGAAAACTGAGGCAGAAAAAGATTGCGTTACACATATTTAGAAAATGTCTGAGGCCGGATTTGAACTTGTATCTTCCTGACCCAAGTTTTATCCACTGTGCTTAAAAAGAAAATTTTAAAAAAAAGATGCCTGTTCTCTGTAGAGTTGGAAGGGGACTTAGGGGTTATCTAGTCTGAACTGTTAAGTTTTACAGAAAGAGGAAAGAGGCTTAGAAAGATGAATTGACTCAACCAAGAGCTAAGTCAATGTTTAGATTTAGATCTCAAGACCCCAAATCCAGTACTTTTTGCACTAACACACACAGACACACACACAAACACAAATATCCACACATCTCTTTAAAGGTTGTTGATTTGAAATGGGGCTTCTTTTGATTGAAGTTTTCCTAACCATTTTGTTTAGGCTTATCTCTGTTGTAGGTTATATTACATATTTTCATTGTAAAACATAATGGTAGAGAGAAGTTACCTAATGAATATATTACACACTTAAAAAAAAAAGTTTCTAATATTCAGTTGGGAAATTTTCCTTGTTAAGAGACACTGACAAGGCCATTTGGCCTAAAATTAGATCTACCAGCTGTGTTTTGAATCAAGGCCCCACATGTGCACTTCACACTCTTTGCCGTGGTTGTCTGCTCCTTCATCTTGCTTTGGGGAACAGCCTTTTGGGGTGAATTTCAACATCCTGTGTTTTCACTGGTGAAACCAGAAAGGTGTATTGGTATAATAGCATGTCATGTTTATTTACATTTGTGACATAATAAAATTAAGTAATCTGAATGATTTATTACTTTGCTTTAAAAGCCACTTGGTAGTAAAATTTGCCTTGGACTACAAAGACAACTTTAACCATAGAAAGTGTTTTTAAGATAAGGAAATAAAGGGAAATATATATTGAAATAGAAAGTGTATAGTCAAGACTAAAGGTACTCTTCCCCCTCCCTTTCCCCATCTTTGTCAGTTCCCTCCAGAATAAATAGTTTCTTCTGGTAATTTTTGATATCTGAAAGATACCAGATTCAGCTAGAAATAACTTTGTTATAACAGTATTCAAAAAGAATGCATTAACCACTGGCATTTGTATAGGTACTATTCACTTTTTTTGCCCTACTGTTTAGTTATTAAACATTTTTAAAGAATATATTCATATACACAACATTATCATGATTCAGTTTAAGCATCTGTGGTTATAAGTGCACTTCATTTCACCTAATTAAGTTATTTAGTCATTTACACATTAGCAATGTACTACATATTCCACTTTTACAGGAACTTATTTTAATTATACCCACAGTTCTGTTCTGCTCCATTATATCCATAGATCAAGCTGAATAATAACAGTCTTAAAAGCCATATGCTAAAAGTGATTATAGGTCATTAAGGCCAAATTAAGGTAACATTTCTGATGGCCACAAACGGAAGTCTAAGTAACAATTAACTTTTTTTTTCTGCTTTGAGGAGATCCTTCTCTCTGGGCTTTGATGAGAACAGTCACATAGTTGAGTGCCTGACAGTTGGTATGAGTTGCTGGATACTTTGGACACTTTGGGGGTAAAGAAAGTTTAGGAATGAAATTGAAGATATTAATTGATTTATTTATCCAGGAGCTTCCTACAATAACTTTAACACAAGATAGATATTCATTAAAAAAAAACTATGGTATTTGCTGGAAACTTCCCTTTCTAAAAAAAAAAAACATACAAAAACCCCTCCTCTTTTTACTTGCCATGAAGTATCAAGTTGGTAGCCACCGATCACCATCTGGGAAAGTCAGCACTAGAATGTACATGAGCTTTCTCCTTAAACCCATGAAAATGAAACTTGTGATTAGACTGAAGAGAGATCTGCATGTTACCCTTCCACTGAATAAGACCCACTGCTTCATACTTTGGATAGAATAATTCCTTATTAGAACAAAGAACATATTATCTAATGAGTTCATATCTGGTTCTTATGTCACCTTCCCTGACAAAATTCAGGAGACAAAAGTTAACCCCCATGCTGCGTAGTAGCTTTTTAGGAAATGTGTAGAGCTTTTTTTAAATCTAAAATACATAAGTTTATAAAACAAAACTACTGTGTCAATATTTTCAATAAATTCACTGGCCTTATATTTATTATGAATATATATTAGAATTATTAAGTTGTGATTTTATCAACTTAATTTTATATCTTAGTTTATAATTATGTACAGAACTTGAAATACAGTGATATTTTAAAACTTTTATAATTTGCACTTTAAGGCATGTGGAAATTAGGAAGCTTTTACTGTGTACTCAGCGTTTGGTTATTTGGCATAGTTGGGAAATGGATTACTTGAAACAGAATGGCAGTTCACTAGTAAATTGTGCAAATGACCTAATGACTCCTGTCATTTGTTAATATGTCAATATGAATATTGTTTGTGTTAAGAAATTGTCAGTTGCATAGCTTTTTAAGATTGTTCTGAAACTTGGGTGGTTTAGAATTTTATTTTTTAATCAGGATATGAGAAAGAATACAGTATAATCAAAGATTTAGCCATTATCATTTCTAGAATTGTAGTCATTGTTTTTTGTCATTCACAGTGCTCTCTGTACACAGGAAGTACTCAGTAATGATTGTTGAAAATAGATAATAAGGCATCATTTACTAAGAAAGCATAAAATATATTATTATTTCAAACATATAACTTGAATTGCTATTTTAAAGGTTGGGCTCATGCCAGAACCCAAATTTTCAATAAGAACAGGAATCATAAATTCACCAGTGGTTTCCTTGATCCAGCTGGCTGTCTGGGATCTAAGATTATTAAGATAAATTATTTGAACAGAATTTGAAGGCAGCAAAGGTGATTGGATCATTTGACCATGGGCAGTTAATTGCTAAAGGCATAAAGAGCTACCCAGAATTTGTATGGAAGTAGGAATGGGAGAAGGGAAGGAAAGGGACATACTAAATAAATTTAAATTATTCTTAAGAAGTACTTCATTTAGGGTAGAACTCATTTAACCTTTCAGTATTATAGTAAGATGTCAAGAGAGTCCTCTGTTTCCTCCAGATTTTGAGATGATAATATGCATTTAGACAGATTTGAATAACAGCAATAAAGTGAGATCATTCAGAAATTTTATTCTAGTGGGTAAAGTGTTTTATTTCACCTTTTATTTAAGAAAAAAAGCTAACATTATACACACATATATTTCACTAAAGAATTATCTACCTTATAAAATGTCAGTGTGTGGAGTTTTACATCATTTAAATGCTAAATTTGAGAAGTTTTCATCTGATCAATGACAGTGGTATTCTACTATTGCCAGCATAACCTCATTTTTGGATCCCTTAAAATACTTGAGTAAATTACACCACAAACTTTTATTCAATGGCATTTCCCTTAGTTGAGTCTCTTAAAGCATAACCGTGAAACCAAAGCAGTCTTGTTATTTCGTAAACATCATCATCACTGCTTAATAAGAATGTGAAATACATTGCATTTTAGTTTTTAAAATGCAGCTCTGAAAATTAATGTGGCTCTGTCCTTTTTAAAGTCAATGAGATTAAATAATTCTGAATTAAATAAAAAGCATTGAAATATAAAGGTATATAATAAACTCAATGAAATCTTTACTATTCATGGTACAAATTAATCTGTAAGGAATGAAAAGCAGCTTTGTAAATGGCAGAAGACACAGGTGGTAGTTAATAAGGACATTATTTCTCATTTGGGGTTAGACTGGCTTCTCATTTATTAATATCTATTTAAACTACAAATAGAAAGATCTTCACTTTTACCAGGCTTCTTGTCACAAGACCAGGTCTCTAAAGAGAAATATCACTGATGGAAAACCAGAAAGACTAAATAGATATATTTGGTCTCACAGGCAGTCCATTAATTTTCTCAAATTAAATATTATCTTTAAATATTGAAAGGTTAAATGTACACTGATAATGGATTTAGACAGCCATTAAGCTGTGATTGCTTTCTAATGCAGTTAGCAAAAGATATTTGATATAACATATTGAAAAGGGAAGTACTGTGGATATTTTTTAAAGCTACCTTACTTGTAACTAACAATATTAACCTCAGGATATATGTGTGCATATATTATGTGTATACACATGTGTTTATATTTAAATCTCATTATAATTCTGGCAGTAGTAATTATTGCAGAACAAAGATGTTTAGGGTTATCTCAGACATGCACATCTATTCAAAGGGGAATTGTTGTGGGAAAATTTTATGTTGGAAGGGGATATATACATATTCAAACACATTATGTTGAGGAAATACACCTGTTCAAAGCTTTTGCCTCTAAATATATGTATTGTATGTATACACATACATATATATTTTATGTCTAAACATACACACGTTAAAATAACTTTGTTCCTTAAATCATCTTTTAAAATTGAAAGTCAAATGTCTGAAAAGGTTATGATTTTTATTTTGTGTCTATCACTGTAGTTGTACCAAGTTATAAAATACACTTGAAAAATATTTGGATTAAGCTTGGCTCTGGAGAACCGCTGAGGTACTATAATTTCATCTCCCACTTTTCTTTGTAGAAGTTAGGAACTATAGGTGCAAAATGTTACATGTATTCTTGGACATGTTTGATGTATTTAGTGCTCTTGCTGAACTTGTTTTGCCTTTTTAGGGGCAACAGGTAATGCAGTGAATAGAGTACTGGGCCTTAAGTGAGGAAGAACTGAGTTCAAATCGTGCTTCAGAAAATTAGTAGCTGTGTGACCCTGGGCAAGTCACTTTTGTGTCAATATCCTCAGCTGTAAATGGGAATAGTTATAGCACTTACCTTCTAGGGTTTTTATAAGGATCAAATAAAATCATATTTGGAAAGTGCTCAGCACAATGATTGATACATACAAGGCACTTAATAAGTCCATGTGTATTTCTTTCCTTCCTTCCTTCCTTCCTTCCTTCCTTCCTTCCTTCCTTCCTTCCTTCCTTCCTTCCTTTCTTCCTTCCTTCCTTCCTTTCTTCCTTCCCTCCTTCCTCCCTTCCTTCCTTCCTTCCTTCCTTCCTTCCTTCCTTCCTTCCTTCCTTCCTTCCTTTCTTCTTTCCTTCCTTCCTTTCTTCCTTCCCTCCTTCCTCCCTCCCTTCCTTCCTTCCTTCCTTCTTTTTTTCCTCTCTCTCCTTCCCTCCCCATCTCTCTCCTTCCCTCCCTCCATTCCTTCCTTCTTCTCTCCTTTCATCTCTCTTTATTTTTCTTCCTTGTTGTAAGGGATGGCTCATTGTCCAGGAGAGGAAGATATGGATATGTTTGGAAATAAAAATAGGGTAGAAAAAAGATGTAAGTACAAGTGCGTTTACAAAATGCAAGTCACCTTGAGGAAGGCATGGAGTGTTGGGTCAGTTGAAGAGCTACATCTAATTCTAGTAGCCAAACTAATAACTAGCTTTTCATTTTCTAATTGGGTAACTTTACTTTCAGCAGGCTCACTGTGTATTCCTTTAGGATTTCTTATCGTTGGTTGATTTTCTTAAATTGTAAACATTAAGGATCAAACCAAACATCACACATTGATTTAATCAGTTACCTCCAAACTTCAATAAAAGGACAAAAAATGGAAAGGAAATGTAATAGATGGAAAGGAAATGTAATAGATGAAAATGTTTCCCCATAAATAATTTAAATACAATCAAAGAATGAATATGCTTCAGGGAGGATTTTTGAATTGAATGAAAAGAAGGGGAAAGAATAAGGCTAGTGCTGATGTCAGTTGTGTTAACAGAAAAACCTTTGCTGGCTAATCTAAATTGCTTCCTCTCAGGATTTTAGTTTTATTTACTTTAAAAGTGTAGAAGAGTTCTTTTCTTCTTTATCAAAAGTAAGAATATATTTGAACTGTAGTATTTTTTTCTATAAGAAACATTATATTCTCATCTTTCAAACTGACTTTTTACCAGTGTTCTATAAAATGGGAATGGGGCCCTATGGAGACCGTGGCATACCTCAAGAAATGTGTAATCAGTCATTGCAATGGAGAGAAGATAGGTCACATTGTACCCTTCCCTCAATAACCACAAGCTGTGAAGTTTTTCCCCTACACCAACACACTTACTTAGACTTAAACTCTCATGCTTTGCCCTATCCTTTTACTATGCAAGCTCCCAATCACCTTCCTCCTAAGCTGGATTTTGTCCTTTCAGAGACCAATTTCAATAGCTGCATAGGTGCCTCTGGGGAAATTTTTACATATTTTTTTATTTTGCTTTTTTATTATTATTTTTTCTGTTTTTCAGATGCTTCATTAACTTCTGATTTTCATCATTCATTTCTGCCAGATTTTGAGTTACACATTTTCTCCCCATTTTTCCCCTACCCAGCTCCCCCAAACAGCAGTCCCACAGGATATCCCCTCCTCCAATCTGCTCTCTCCCATATCTTCTCTCATACCCCCTTTGACTTTTCCAGTAGGACATGGTGAATTTCTATGCCCTAGTGCCTGTATATCTTATTTCCCAATTACATGTAAAATAGTATTATTAATAGTATGTATACATATATATATATTTAAACGTTTGATATTAAAACTTTGAATTCCAGATTCATTCCCTTCCTCCCTTGTCACCCGCCCTTACTGGAAAGATAAGCAGTTCAGTATCTCTCCTGGATCTATTTTCCAGGTCAGTGGTTTTTCCAATGAGATATTTCACATCTCATTCTATTCTTTCATTTGTTTGGATCTGTTTAATAGCATCTTTATTTCTCATAAAGTCATTAGCTTCCACTTGCTCCAGTCTGATTCTGAAGCAATGATTCTCCTCATTGAGCTTTTAAGATTCTTTTTCCATCTGGCAAATTCAGCTTTTTAAGGCATTCCTCTCCTCATTGCCTTTTTGAGCCTCTTTTGCCATTTGAGTTAGTCTGTTTTTTAAGGTATTATTTTCCTCAGTCAGGCTGTTGACTCTCATTTCATAATTTTCTTGCATTGTTCTCATTTCTCTTCCCAATTTTTCCTCCACTTCTCTTATCTGCTTCTTAAGGTCCTCTATGGCTTGTAACCAGCTCATATTTTCCTTTGATGTTTTTGGTGCAGAAGTTCTGACTTCACTGTCTTCCTCCTGTTCCATGCTTTGATCCTTTTTGTCCCTAAAATAGGAGTCTAATGTGGGGTTCTTCTGATTGCTTTGTTTCCTTAGCCTGAGCATGTTGTCACTCAATTACTTGACTTTTGGGCTTTTTGCCACAGTAGGACTCTGCTACCAGACAGAGGAGCTTCTGTCCCAAATGCTGGGGTTTTCTCAGCTGCCGGAGCTATTAGTTGGGAGCCTTTGCTGAAGCCTCCACAAACTCTGGCAAGCTGGACACACACCCCAGGATCTCCACCCTAGACCACAGTCCAGATCCAAGTAGGTTAAAGCAAGAGCAATTACCCCTCAGATTACCCCTCAGATTGGTCGCTTGGTCTCCCTACATTCTGCAGTCCAGGAGCTGAAGCTGCCATGTGGCAGTGGTGTCTGCACCACAGCCCTCAGTGGCTTCTCGCCCCAGGGGTAAAAGCTGAGGCCCTCCCAACTACTGGGTCCCAAAGTCCATACTGCACTGACCTCCCACTTTGTTCTTCGCATCTATGTGTTGATAAATCTGGAAATGGCCACAGCTGCTGGTAATCTATAGTCCCTGCAGTCTGAGCCTGGTGAGGCCCACCCTGGGGCTAAAGCCTCAGCGTGGGGCTGGTCTAGGTTCCCAGAGCACTGCGCTGGATGATTCCTGCTGGCTTGCTGGGCTGTCCTCAGCAGGAAGTTAGCTTCTCTGTGTCATTTTGTGGGTTCTGTAGCTCCACAGCTTGTTTAGAGTCCCCTTTTACATGAATTGGGGAAGGTGGAAGCTGGGAGCCGTGGGGAGGACCTGCTTCTACTCTACCATCTTGACTTCACTGGAAAATTTTATTCCACTCCCAGTATAACCATCCATTGCCCTTCAGATCATTTCCATGGGCAGGCACTTTTAACAGTGTAGGCTATTCCTTCTAGGGTTGTGACCAATGATTTAAAGCCTGCCTCTCTGCTTTTCATTTTGAGTGGGACAGAATAAGTTACATAGTATGGGCAGGCATGGATAGGTTGTGATCTGCATCAGGGATCTTATTATATTTTCCCCAAAACCCACCCCTCTTCCAAATCTATTATTCTGACGACACTACTATCTGTCACTCAGATTTATAATCCTGGAATCATCCTTTCCTCCTCATTTTCCCTCACCACACATATCGCATCAGCTGCCGGCATTTCTCGTATCTGCCATCTTTCTGTTCCCAGGGCTGCCATTCTGGGTGAGGGAGACACCGCTTTTCTCCTTCACTGTGACCTAGACACCTAACTGGATTACTTTTCCTAAGTTTCTCACCACTTCAGTCCGTCTTCCACACAGCGGCCAAAGTGATATTCCTAAAGTATTGGTCTGATTGTATCATATCCCAGCTCCGCAAAGTCTAGGGGCTCCTATTGATTCGAGGATCAAATATGATTTCCTCTTTATCTTCTACTTCTTACATTTCTATTTTTGTGTTGTTTCATAATATAAGCAATTACTAGTATAGTGGGAATATATAACTTAAGTTTATGTATATTGAAGGTTTATGCTAAAATTATTTATTGGTCGGGGTATATGTTAGAAAAATTTCAGAAACTACTGGTCTACATTCAAGTTAAGGACTTTTTAAAAGAAAAAAGTACACTCTTATTTGAAATGGTTAAACATTACACCTCTTGGAATCACTTTATACAATGTAATATGATACATCATTTGTAGAATCTCTTAAATTTGAATCAGGATTCCATGTTTCTCAGTATATCACATTGACTTGTTTTATCTTTGACCAAACATGAAAATAACACCAACCTACATTATTTTTGTTTTAAATTATCTAGAGTACTTTTATCAATATTTTGTTAGAAAATTATCACCTTAAAAAGTGGTTTAAAAATCTTTGCTGCATTCTTAAATGCATTCCTATTTTGCTCTCTTTTTCAGCACATTTTTCCAAAGGAAAATAATTCAAACAATATATTATAAACCAGTAGAAAATAGTATGCAAAATGCAGAAATTAATTTTGTAGGCATGCTTTTTTTTTTTAAGACCAAAGCTGGAAAAAAACTATTTGACTGGTGCCTACTCAGTAGTAGGCATTAGAGAAAGTAACATTTGCTGTTGTTGCAATTACTGTTACCATCTTTCATCCTTCCAGTTTCTGTTGGAGAAAAACAAGTTTAGGTGGAAAGCAAGTAGGAACATTTCTTCTTTCTCCTCCCTCCTTGCAAAAGTACATTTTGATAGGTCATCCTTGGAAAACAAATATTGGTTAGACTTGGTTAGGTAGTGTTGGGAATGGGATCATCTCTCTTGGTTCAATTATTATTTATATGCAAATGACTCTTAGATCTACTTATCTAGCCCTAATCTCTCTTCTGAAATCCACTCCTATCTCAAACTGGATGTCCCCTAGGCATCTTAATTTCAGCACATCTAAAGCTAAACTTAGTATCTTTCCTTTAAAAAACCTTTCTCTCTTCTCTTCCCTGTTGGTACTGAGGGTACCACTATCCTCTCACACATCCAAACTTGCAACCTAGATGTCATTCTTGATTCTTTATTCCCTCTCCCTCACCTCCCTTTCAACCTCATATCCAATAAGTTGTTAAGTCCTGTCATTTCTACATTCTTAACATCTCTTTTACATCCTTCTTCTCTCCTTTGACACTTCAAATACCAGGCCTGGTACATGCCATTATCACCTCATACCTGGACTGCTGCAATAGCCTGCTGGTTGGTCTCCATGCCTCCAGTCCAACTTCCACTTAGCTCTAAGATCACAGGTCTGACCATATCACCTCCCTATTCAATAAACTCCCATGACTTCCTGTATGTCTTGGGTTAGACATAAAATTCCTCTGTTTTGCTGTTCCTTTGCGACTTGGACCCTTTCTGCCTTTCCATTCTATTTACACTTTATTCCCCTTTATGTCCTCTTCAATCAATCCAGTGAGACTGGCCCCCTTGCTGTTTGTCGCACAACTAAGCATTTCCACTAGTTGTCCCCTATACTTTGTACTCTCCTCCCTCATCTTTACTTCCTGGCTTTTCTGACACCCTTCAAATCTCAACCTTCCCTTGTAGACTACCCCCAATTTAACCTCTATGTATCTTGTTGGTATGCAGTTTTCTGCATATTGTCTCCCTCACATTTCCCCATAGGACTATGATCTCCTTGAGAGAAGGGACTAGATATTTTGCTTGTTTGGTCTTTATCTCAAGTTATTAGCACAATGACTGGTATGTAGTAGATGCTTAATAAATGCTAATTTATTTGATTTGACTTGCTTATCAACAGTAATAATAACCTTTTCATTTTAAGGCAGGTTTAGAGAAAAAAAATTGTTGAGGGGACATGAGGATGGGGATAAATAAAACACAACAGCCAATTCTCGTATCAGTATATATATATGTGTATATATATACATATATATGTATGTGTATATATATGTATATATACCAGTACATATATATGTATATACACATATATACATGTATATATATGTATATATGTTCAAAGTACCTGCCACTTCCCAAGTAACACCCTCAAAAAATGGTGAATGGATTATTTTTAGGTTTTAGGGATATTAGTGTGAGACCAACCCTTATTCTAAGGCTTTCTTTAGGTTTGAATATTCAAATCTTGTACATATCTCTAAGCATGATATACTACACATGCTAACTGTAACAGTTGGCTTCACGACACTCCTAGTCTTGAACATTATAATATAACATATAATTGATTCTGGGTAGTTATAATTAGTATGTTTGGCCCATACCTACACTGAGCAGGTGGAAGTGTTCTTACCCATGTGAGTACTGGAATTTGACAAGATTCATCAGTGCTTCCTTCCTTCATTAATTTACCTTTTTAAAAATCTTAGTGCAAGACTTTTGGGTGATGAAATTTAAATTGCAAGATGGGAAAATGGTATTTTTGCAAGAGACAGCATCATCAGCCAGTTGAAATTATTTTGAGGTCACTTCTGCTATTTGATGATTCAAGTTTATAGGGACAAAAAAAGAGAAAGAACATCACCCAGAGCAGCAGAAATAAACACAGGGTAAATCGTTGTCCTCCTAAGACAATTTGAGAAGACCCTAGGAAAGATGTTTGGCTTGAAGTGAAGTGGAAACACTTCCAGGCTGACTCTTCTGGGAAGCAGCTTCAGCCTTAGAAACTTTCGTCTCACAGACAGTGTGGGGGTCTAACAATTAAGTAGGAGAAGACTGAAGGACTTTCTGTTGTTGAGGGATGCCAAGCACAACTGTGTTGATCAGACACATCCCGGGCTGTGGTTGTAGGGAGAAGGAGCTAGCACACACCTGATAATGCAAGGGGCAAGGGCACTGCTGGCTGTGGGCGCTTTCAGGAGAGCAGAGTCCTGGTTTCACTTCTGAGGCAGAGAGGATACCTATAGTTTGTATATACCATATACATATAGCACTATATAGCACTCAGGCAACTGCAAGGAGCAAGATCATCTGAAAGACTATGGTTGGGGGCCTAGCCATGGCTTAAGAATGGAGAGGAAAACCCAAGTTTGGGCCCTGAGACAGACTTCAGAAAATAACAGTTAAGGAGGACCTGAGGCTTGGGGCATCATTCCCCATACCTCAGGACTATAACTTGATTATACTAATAGTTGCTAAAAACAAAATAAAACAAAAACATAAAAATAAAGATGATTATGCAAAAGAGAAAGAACCTAACCATAGATAGTTATAGAGAAGATTGGGGTTCGTATTCAGAGGAAGCTAATGGAGCTAAAAATAAAGCCACTCCTTTTTCAGTGAGAATTGTCAAATGGTCCAAAATGCAAAAAGAGTTCTTTGAAGAATTAAAAAGGACTCTAAAAATCAAATAAAAGAGATTGAGGAAAACCTAGAAAAAAATAAAAGCAACCCAAGAAAATAGAAAGTCAACCAACTGGAAATAGAGAATCAAAAGGTTAAGGAAGAAAATAATTCCTTGAAAATTAGAATTGGGCAAGGAGAGGATAATAACATTCTAAGACACCAAGAAATCATAAAACAAAATCAAAAGAATGAAAGATAAAAGAGAAAGTGAAGCATCTCATCAGAAAAACAACTAATCTGGAGAACAGATCATGGAAAATTAATATATGAATAGTCAGACTACCCAAAAACTATGATAAAACAAAAAGAATATTTATACAGTATTATAAGAAATTATAGAAGAAAAATGTTCTGAAGTTCTAGAACAAGAAGGCAAAGCAGACATAGAAGAAAAATCCTCCAGTTACCACCTGAAAGAGATCCCAAAACTTACAGGAATATCATAGCCAAGTTTCAAAGCTCACAGGTTAAAGAGAAAATATCAAAAGCAATAAGGAAAAAAAAACAATTTAAATATTATGGAACTGCTGTAAGGATTACACAAGACTTAGTAGCTACTACTTTGAAGGACCATAGGTCTTGGAGTACTATATTCTGTAGAGCAAAAGAGCTGGTTAAGACCAAGTGTAACTAAAACAACAAAGTTAAGTGCAGTCCTGAATGGGAAAACAAATGAACATGTAATGAACTCAAAGACTTAAAAAAAATTTGTGACAAAAATCCCAGAACATAAGGGAAAGTTAGACACATAGAATCCAGGAAAAATATAAGGTAAACATTAAAGATCAATTACAAAGGACTCAATAAGGTCAAATTGTTTACATCATATATGTGAAAATACATCATTATTTGGGTAGTTTGATAGAAAGGCATGGGCTGAGAGCTGAATGATTATGAGAGGGTGATAATAAAAATAAAAATTCATACAGATGAAGCTATTAGGCGGGAGGTCAGGTAGTTCTGGAACTTTTCATCGGGAATGTGTTAAAGAGGGAACAACATATATATCTAGAAGGGTATAAAATTCTAAATTCAGAAATAAATAAGAGGGCAAAGGGATAGAGCGGGGGGGAGAGGATAAGGGAGGTACTCTTTAGAGTGTTGGGTAGGTTAAGGAATAGGAGGGCAAGGTAGCCAGTAAAGCTGAGGAATGGGGGTAAATAGTTTGAGAAGAATGGTGAGGAAAAATAGGAAGAAAGAAAATTAAACAATTAATTGTGACTGAATATGAATGGGAAAAATTTATCCATAAAACAAATGGATAGCAGATTATAAATTTGATTCAACAACATGTTGCTTTCAGAAAAGATTACAAAAATTAGAGATAACACACAAGGATAAAATAAAGGGCAGGATTAGAATTTAGTATGTAAAAAAAAGCACAGATAATAATCACGATCTCAGACAAAGTTAAAATTAAAATAGTTTTTCACTTAAACTGTGTCAGTAATATTATTCAATTTTGTTTTAGACTATTTAAAATATCTAGACAGTAGAAAATACCTGAGCATATACCTGCCAAAATAGACATAAGAACTATATGGACATAAATATAAAACACTTTTTATACAAATAAACTCACATCTAAATAATTGAAGTAATATTTATTATTCATGGTAAGTAAAGCCAATATAATTTTAAAAATGATTATTTTGCCTAACTAATCTATTTATTCAATGCTATTCCAACTAAATTACTAAAAATTATTTTACTGAGTTAGAAAAAAGAATAACAAAATTCATTAGGAAGAGCGATAGGTCAGAAACTTCAAAGAAATCTGGGGAAAAAGATGTAAAGGAAGTTGAAGCATTATCAGACCTTAAAGTATATTATCAGGTGAAAGCATTGTTGAAGTCTAAAAAGGTTATCGATGATTTGAAATTAAATTTTTCTTTTATACATAAAACCTATGAAGCCAAGAATAGAAGGGATGCAGAAAATTGTCACCTGGTTCTAAAACTTAAGGGTAATATTCTTTGATAATTTCCTGTAATATGCTATCAAAAGCATTTTCTTATATTATATAAAACTCCTTGGATTAAAAAAAAACTTTCAAAGACAGTCTCTCAGATAGAATGTGATTGGGTTGGAATATTGCTGTGGTGTAGGAAATGATGAGCTGGTTGATTTAGAAAAATGTGGAAAGAACTGGATTTATGAAGGAAGGTGCTATCTACCTTCAGAGATGATAAGAGGAAATAAGCATTTTATGGTTTTACATATATGTATATGAGTATCTCTGTATACATATGTGTATGTTTATAGATAACTATGTATATGGATATACATCTATGCTTAATTGAAACTTTCTTTAGGGTAGTGGGGTGAGGAAGGGGAAAAATAAAATTAAAAACTACAAAAGAGAGAATAAAAGAAAACCGTGAAGGAAACAAAGAAAAGGGGGCAGCTTTGAACACCATGTGTAGTATTTATTATATAGGTTTTCTTGAGATGTAAATTTATTGTTTTATTTTGAATCCTCGTTTATGATCTGCAGTATGTTTTGTTTTTCTTTTCCCGTTTTATATTTAAGTTTAATTTTTTTTAATTACTAAAAGAGAAGTTTATAGGAAAGTTATTAAAATCAGACACAGGCAGCATAACTACAGTGTAATAAAGACAGTTATATTTTAGGTGGTTCCCCAACTTGCCATCATACTCAAAATTCCTTAATGCTTTAGCAAATATTGCTCATAAGGTTTTGTATAGGCTTTTTGCAAAGTCACTGTGAGGAGTAGAATGTATTTTCCATAGGAGAACTTAAAAAAAAATTACTATACATTCAGTACAACTTCTTTGGTAAAAGGGTACCTGAAACTCACACTTCTCTTTAAAAAAAATCCTTGATGGTTTGTATTCTCATTATAGTGTGCATCATTACAAATATTAGCAGTAAACAAGCAGAGATAATACCCTAGAAGTTTGATGCTTTACTTTAGGTGTGTAGTGATTGCCTCTCTTGCTATGTCATTCATTTCGGATTTAAATATCTAATAGCTCTCATCAAACAACATTTAAACTTTCTATGAGATCCTGTAAATGTTCCTTTAGATCATATTATGAGCAACAATGAGTGAAATGAGCTTCAATGGGGAGACTGCATTCTAGTCTCGGGGGCTTTGCAGCTGTTTGAGATGGCAGTAGGGTACTTCAGTAGAACTGCATGCAGTCTTCCATTTCATCGCATTTCACTCATTAAGCTATATATATATAAAAACAGTATAACTAGTTCAGTACACTTCTTTTCCTATGTGATTTTCAGCTTAGATATTGCTGTCTTTTTAGGCAAGACTAGAAGGTAACAAGTAGTGTTTTGGTCACTGAAAAATCTGAGTGTGCTGAGTTGATATCAGTAGTCTGAAAGAACTTAATTCAACAAACGCCTCTTTATTGATTGGAAATTGGTCAAATGCCAGTCATTAATTTGCTTTACAGTAAAATCAAATCTCAATGTTTACAAAGAAGTACAATAGCTAATTCCTTGAGATAAGCATAAAGGGGCCCCCATGCCTTAGGTGCCAAGATCAAACCTAAATCCAGTTGGCTAGGTGATACAGTGAATAGAGCACTGGCCCTAGAGGCAGGAGGACCTGAGTTCAAATCTGACCTCAGACACTTAACACTTACTAGCCATGTGACCTTGAGCAAGTCACTTAACCCCAATTGCCCCCTAAAAAAATCAAACCTAAATTGTTTTTAGTATATTAGTGATTTGATAATTTTTTTTAAATGAACTTTTAGGTAGAGGTGTACCTTAGTTGATTATTGGGCATATGCTGCACAAAGCACTTTCAGTTCTGCTTTCATGTTAATGGTGATGGTCATTTTGTTCCCTTTCCTCCTTAATTTATTGATTGAGACATTTCTTATTTCAAAAGCAAACATGCTAATTTCACAGTCACCAAAATGATGTCCTTTTTCAAAAGGAAAACAATATAAAAATATGGGAGGCATCCAAACTTGGGTTTTTAGTTGAATTTCCCAATCACTTGTTATATAATTTGTGCTAAATCAGTGGCCCTTTGTTTTTTTTCCCATTTGTCTCTGTGGGTGGGAACTCTACTGGAGAGGTTATTTTGTTTTGTTTTTGACAGGGGAGGGCATTTTCTTACACTATATAGAACTCCTTGGATGAAAATTAAAATCAAATCAACCAATATTTGTTAAGTGTTTACTCTATGCAAGGTCCTCTGCTGGGTTCTATGTAAAGTCTGTTCCTTTCAAGTAGAATCCTATGGTTAAACCTTCCTTCTGTGTCCCTTCCACACGTTTACTTGTAGGTTTTATTCACATACATTCAAATATTGGATTCTAGGATACTGCGGTAGTCCATTCACGCCATTCACTAAACAAGTATTTATTGTCCACCGTGTGCAAGGTACCAGACTCAGTGATGAGGTGATGTTAAATTTATAGAAAAGTCAGATAGTTTGCTTTCTTCATAGTCTTCCTATTATACACTGGGGGAAATGCAAAGATAAAGAAGACATAGGACCTGCCTTCAAGGAGGTTATTGTCTAGAAGGGGAGGTAGCTTCTTCAGTGTTTCAATGAGCTATAGTTTTGTATGTGTGGATACTTTTTCCATTGACAAGGATTATTGACCCTCTGTAAGTTAATAGATGGGCATTGATAGTTACTGTGGCAAACAAGCAAAAAACTCCATTACTCTATGACCAACTTGCTGGTGAGTTTTTCCAAACTAGTCTAATTCTTTGACTATAGCCATATAGTCCGCTATAGGATCTATAGTTGAATTCTTTTCTAGCTTATTAACACCTTCTGCAGTATATATATGACTGCCATGGCCTTTAACAATCCTAGACCAACTCCCTGCCGTGATGTGTCATTCAAAAAGGGGCTTTATTGGCAATAACCTGTACATACGCATACCCAAATTATAATACAAAGTAGAATATAATCATAAGTATATCCCCCCAAATTGCTAAAAGATATTTGAATAATCAAAATAATTTTGACTTTTTGTTAGATCTGGGGAATTTTTGATTAGAGCATGAAATTTTGATATGATTTTTAAGTCACTGAACTTTGTTAAGGCCAGTAAACTTAGCCTTTATCTTTTAAATTAAATGTAGAGAAATGAAAGGCATGCTTTTTACTATATTTGCTAAAGTATAGGTGACAAGTTAAATACATTAAGAACCATTTTTCTTTACCTTTATATAATTTTTAAAAATTTTCTTATTCATGTGCTAGATGTGGGCATTACCTGTTTTGTGTTTATTCAAGACAATCTGATTTCCTTTCTGTTTTTTATTTTTAATTCCCAAGCTTATCAGGAAAAAGTTATTTTTTTCAGTTAGGTCTTTAATAAACAGAAGGTTCTTTGACAGGTGGGAAGGGATAGTTTGATCCAAAAACAAGGGAAAGAAAGTGGAGTGAAAAGAGAGACCAAATGGTAAAGAAAAGAAATACTTAGTATCCTAGGGATAATGGAAGGTAATGGTGGTAGGGACAGGTTGATAAGAGGCCTTGATATTCAAGACAAACTATTAGACTTTTACATGAACCTTTTACATGAACTTTTACATGGATACTAGTGGAGGGTTTTTGAGGATGTCAGAGTAATATGCAAGAACGATTTTTTTTTGACACTGACACTTGGCATTTATGGAAGGGAAGGGAGTTTGGAGATTTAGCACTGTCTTGTAATGAATCCACATTAAATAAAATAGTTTGTGTTAATAAACATAAATATAATGATTTAGGAGGATCATTGATGCTAACGTTTTAGACATAATTCTTTCTCAATAAGCCAGTTTGATAAGAAACAATGAGGTATATGTGAAGATTTAAGGGGAATAGACCCTTTCATAGCAGACCATCATACTCATGTAGCTGACAATAAAATAAATTGGACTATGAACCCTTAAGCTTTTAAATTTAATTTTAATTATTTTTATCATAAGGTTAATATTTATGACATTTTACCCCACATGTAAATGGGCAAATTCCTGATACTACAAAATGTAATCAAAGTAGAGTTGCACTAAAAGTGAATCATCCAGTCTGATTAACTAACTCACGTTGGTAACGTACTGTCATCAATAAGGTCAAGTCTTCCACCAAACAGTGGTGAAAATGAGAATCAGTATGTCAGATCAAGGTTATGAAATGCAGGAGCTAGATATGTGAAAAGTGACAGCTCATAGAGCATAAGATAGATTTCATATATAATCAGACACCTTGATAAATCTAAGAAAAAAATCAAAATATTGTTAGATAACATTCAGTGGGATTGTTTTGAGATAGGAGTAAACTATTAAATTCATTCTCTTCTGTAGCATTCACTTCTTCCCATCTTTATATTGGTAGTAATATAGACCATAAAAGAGTGATTCATATTATCCAACTCAGGGAATAGAATCCAGCCAATAGCAATTTAATTTATAGAAGCCAATCGCTGTCTGATTTATAGGAGGCAGCAGGTGATATAAAATTAAAGCTACAATTAGTAGAGGACTTAATGTTGGCTAATTTAAGTGAATAAACATTACTTTTTGCAACTGGAATCCAACAGTACTATCCAAATTAGTTTGAGCCCTGTTAACAAAGTGAAGAATTACCTGACTTGACAATCTGGCTGCAGATCTTGGCTTGTGGAATGGCCATTTCGGCCAAGAGAAAGCTAATAATTTGGTGGAAGAGACAGAGGTAATTTCTTAAATAGGTCAGTAAGTAGTTCTAGGCTGACAGAACAGATCTCCTTGAGAGAGAAGTCAGATTTAGAGGACAGTATTGGGCCTTAAAAGACAAATCATTCCATCCAATATACATTTGCATGATTGATGAAGGGACTGGAAATATAATGAAAATATTTAATACCTTTTATTAGTCAGCATACTAGTGCAATAATATTAAAACTTTTTTTAATGTTTAATGACTGAATCTGCCTAAATATATTCGATCTCACAGAGCTGTGAGTATATATAACTTGCTATTTTGTAGCTTAGTTCCTGGCATATAGTAGGTGCTTAATAAATGTTTAATGGTGTTGATATTTACTATTATTATTTTTCTTATCACGTGCAATAGAATTCAGATAGAAATGGTTCCAAGACAACTATCTTGCTATTATTCACATATATATGTATATATAACATATGTGTATACATATACATATATTCTCATACACACATATTATAAAATATAAATACAAGTAAATATAGCTACATTTTGTAGACTGTCAGCTCACTGAAAACACAAAATCACAATGGGTACAACATCACTTGAAGTCTGGATGGTATGGACATTATATTCCCACTTGTTTTTCATTTCTTCTCTTGGTTTCTATTATTTTGAAAGCTTTTTGTCCATGTTGCTTAGACCTTATGAGTATTTGATTCAGCAATAATTATTTAAAAAAAACATTGTTTTTGAGGTTGGGGGGGGGGTCATTATTCCAGCTGGCCAGTTGTAGGCATTGGTTTTATCTGTAATAATGCTCTGGCTTCAGTAAAGTTTATTGGTTAAGTTCTCAAGGCTATTTTGAAGTCTATATTTATAGTATAAGAATTTGTCATCTTTTATCATCACCTCCTGATATATAATTCTAGCCACCAGATCATGTTTTTCTACATGTTCAGTAGGTCATATTTTTTTTAAGCTTGCAGTAAAATGTTGCAAAGTCTCAATTCTTGCTTTGCACAATCTGCATTAATAATTGAATCTGGGCTCCTTAAGGATAACTGTAATTTCAGTTGGTGATGACTTGGTCCCGAGTTGCTAACATTAATACCTCCATTAATGACAAAACAATCTACATGACTTAGCAATTTGTTCAGCGCTTCTTTGCTGACATGTTGTTGCCTGATTTTATGCTGATATTGCCTATAGAGGGTCATTTGTTTACAGTCTTGGATCTTTGCTGTTTCATAGACTCTCTCTGGAGGTAAACCACTTTCAGTTACATTCAACAAATCCGATGGTGTGTACCTGTTATCAGCCTTTATTATGACTTAATGAATTGATATATGTTCTAAAGCGTCTTCTAACTCCAAGTGTGTGATATTATGATCCCATGCTTGCTTCAAAAGTTTAAAGGTTCCAACAGTTACTTTTTGCCTCAGAATCATGTTATCTGAAGACATCTATTAATTTTCTTCCTCCCTTGTGGGCAAATATACATTTATTCTATAGCTACTTTGGGGTGTTGGGACCCATGTATTATTATTATTACATGGGTTTTGGTGAGAATACTTTTGAGATATTTTTTTTTTGCTTTTTGGAGGGGGGAAGGTAGGGCAATTGGGGTTAAGTGACTTGCCCAAAGTCACACAGCTAATTTTGTGTTAAGTGTCAGAGGCTGGATTTGAATTCAGGTCCTCCTGACTCCAGGGCCGGTGCTCTATTCACTGTGCGACCTAGCCGCCCCACTTTTGAGTCCAAATTGCAGTTCAGAAAGTGGATGGTAAGACATATTCAATAAATATTTTTAAGTTTGCTTTTCCCACCGAATTTCAGTTGAAAGATGCCTTTAAGACTCTTAATAATATTGACTTCAAGTTTTTTCAATAATTTTTGTTTTTATATTATTTACAATTCCTATTCTAGTTCTCCAACTCTATTCAGAGAGTTGTTCCTTACAACAAAGAATGAAAAAAAAAACAAGATTTTAAAAAGTTCTTAAAAGTAAGCCAGCATATTGAAAAAGTCTGAAATTTGTGGTAACCTAAACCCCTCGTCCCTTATACTACAAAGAAGTAAAGAGAAGTGTTTTCTCAAATCTTTTCTTGGGCGGGGGTAGGGGGGGCGCAAGTTTAGTTATTCTAAATAATGGTCATAATTTCACAGCATCCATTTGCTAATGTTTCTTTGTAACTGATTTTTCAATTTACAGTGTTATAATAATTTGTATATAATTTTTAAGTTCTGTTATTTCATAGCTCATACAGGATTTTACATGTTCTCTATATTCATAATGTTCATGGTTTCACTGTTATATTCCTTTACATTCATGTAACTTTTTTTGTCATTCCCTAGTTGGTGAGCATCTCCTTCATTTCTAGATTATCGTTGGGGTATATACATACACACGTACGCATATGTGTATATGCCTGTATATGTGTATGTGTATATATACACACATGTGTATATGTACATACATGTGTGTATATACATATGTGTGTCTATCTCTATTTATGGAATCTCTGGAATTTTTCTATTTTAGTTAGATGAATATGTTAGTTATTTTATTTGCATAATTCCAGATTACCTCCCAGAATGATTGAACTAATTTATAGCCCTACTAACAATATATTAATTTGGCTATCATGGTTCCATAAATCTATTCAGCAATTATTTTTCCCATTTTTGGGTAATTCTTGATATACAGTAAAATCTTAGCATTATTTTGATTTATATTTCTCTTATAATTAGTGTTCATTCTTTTATATTATTGTAAATAGTTTCCAATTCTTCTTTTGAGAACTGAATGTTCATGTCCTTTGACCACTTGTATCTTGGGGCATTGGCTTTTGACACAGCTTTTTTTTTATATCTTTGTGCATAATGCGCCTTGCCTGGAGGACACTGAGGGATTCTTAAATATTACTTTAATCCAGCGGATCATTTTGACCTCTAGATTCAAGATCAGTTTCTCTCTTTCCTTGGAATATGTTAAAAAATATTGAAGTTCTTTAATCCCAATGATATTTTGATATCATTGCCCAGTAAGAAGAAATTATTTAATGTGCTTTTTATGGATCCATAACTCATTGTAATTAATTTGGGTGTGTTGAGTGATTAGTGATATGTTTTGTTTTGACTTTTTCTTCATTGTTATTATGGTAACCATTATTGTAGCTATATTAGTTTGCTGTTTCCTTTGAAATGTTGAACAAAGAGATGACCTAGGCAGCTCTGCCAATACTTCTCTTGAGTTCTCTAGTTTACAGAAAATAGATTTTAAAAGAATTTTGTAAGGGAGGCTTGTATCTGTTTGTATTTTTTTTTCTATGCTCATTTAAGGGTTTTTAAAATGCTAATGCAATTGCACTTTTCTCCAAGGGCATTTTGTGTGTTGCTACATGCTTGAAAGGAGTGACTCTCCATCGCTGAAGAAAATGGTAAACATGTGATGCTGAGTTCCTGAGTAGAGCTACTTTAGAGAGAGAAATGCATTGTTCCATCCTCTTTTTGGAAGAAATACACGGAGAAAAAGATTGTGGGGTCTGCAAACATATAGGGAAGCCAACTCCTCACCATGTCCATGATTTCCAGTTTGCCTTCTAGAGACTTTGGAAAGAGAATTTCCCCTTGGATGAGGTTGAGGTCTCTTGCTGTTTCATCTTAGGCAGCTAAGTTGTGTAGTGGTTAGAGTGCTGGGTCTGGAGTCATGAAGACCTGAGTTCACATGCAGCCTCAGATATTAGTTGTGTGACTCAGGACAACTCAGTTAACTTCTGTTTGTCTCAGTTTCCTCATTTGCAAAATAGGGATAATAATAACATCAGCCTTCCAAGATTATTGTGAGAATCAAATGAGATATTTGTAAAGTATATAACATAGTAGGTACTATATAAATAGCATAAATAGCTTTTGTGTTTCAATCTAAGATATTATTCTGCTCCCATCAGATGAGCTCATTTACTTTCGTTTCTTTTTCTTGTATATTTGTATGTGCATAACTTCTGCAATTTCTATTTGCTCTTTTCCCTGGATAAATAGGTTTACTTGCTATTCACAATTTGTGATTGTCTTTTGGGTAATTCATTTTTTTGGGGGAAAGTACCAAATTGGCGGATGTAAGCTTGGGGCTTACATTCCCATTAAGGGCTAGCAACCAGAGAAATTGCTTTTATTTTGAACCTAGTGTATCCTAGAACAACAATATTTAGGGAGCATTCAGACATAATTATAGACTAATACCCTTCTCAGTGATTGGAGAAAAAAACCTGCAGACCTCTTGGTCTTTTCTTCTTTTCAGGGCTGGAAGCATGGGCCTCCTTGTAGAGGAGTGGTCAAGATTCCAGAGATCCCCATCAATGCCTCTCATGAGCTACATTTATACAATCTATGTGAATATATGGGTATTACATGAATACATATAGTATAACAGTTAAATTCTTCATATGAAGAGAAAACTAGACTGATAGTTAAGTATATGTATATCTAGGTAGTTATATATTTGCTCTATTGCTGGGATGCAAAAACAGTTCATCATTTCAGTAATTTCCATCAAATAATTGGTTATTTCAGTCAAAGCAGTCATACTAATGCACTTGTAAATCTGATAGTCATCACTTTTGTTAGGTACCATCAGAAATTGTCTTCAGAGTAACTTAAAAATGTACTTTATTTTTGTGAAATTATCTTTTACATTAATCTATATCAAGGACCACCAGTAAGTTAAAAAGTATCCAGAGGAGACTCACCAGGATGGTGAAAGACCCTGAGAGCCTTCCATCCAAGAATGGGCTTTTAGGGGAATTCAGATTATTTAGCCTGGAGAGAATACCTGGTGGGGCATAGCTGTATTTAAAGGGCTGTCATGTGGAAGACAGATTAGGCTTATTCTGTTTGACTCCGGAAGGCCAAACTAGGAGCGCTAAGTAGAAGTCGAGGGGCAGATTTTAGCTTGATATAAAGAAGAATTTTTTTAACAATTCTTTTAAAGGTAGAATAGGATGCCTCTGAACAACTGGGTTGCCCTTTATGAGAAATCTATCAGCAGAAGGCTTAATGATTTCTTGTTGGAGATGTTTTGGAGGGAATTCAGGGATGACTTCAACTTTGACTTCCCTTTCTAACTCAGCTTCTATGAGCTATATATAGCGTTGGATTTAAAATGTATTCTAGTAAAAGCTGAAGAAATATGAATTAGTTCAACCAAACTTAAGTGGACTTTGGATAAAGTTTTACACCCTGTCTTGTCTTTAACAAATGAGATATTTGGATTCAAGAATTGTAAAGGAAGCATGAACTGAAAGTCTACTGTAGTAAAGCTTTGTCTATTTTAATGTGCCAGTGACTCAACAGCTGTTTGGAATCTGTCTGGAATCAGCACTGAACTTTGGTAAATGTTTCTCTTCAGGAGCTGGAACATAATCCTCCCTCAACCCACACAAGGCAGTATCTGTGTTCTCATTCTCTCCCTTTTTGTCCTTCCCTATGTCTGTCTCTGTCTCTGTATTTCTGTCTCTCTCATACTCTCTGTCTCCATCTCTGTCTCTCTCCCCAGCTCCTGCCTATCCCTACCCTTCTCTTACTCTCTTCCTTTTTCTCTTCCTCTCCCCCTACTCAGCTCTCTTTTTCTCATTTTTCACTTAGCCTGATTGATGGAAACACTTGCTGGGAGCTTTTCCTGACATTCTTTCCAAAAACCGAAAGTATGAAATGTTATGGTAGTGTTATGTCTATTTTTGAAAGTAAGTCTGCTGATGTAAAGCCTATGTTGATATATTTGGATGAATTATAATGGTGATATTATTACAGCCTTGAAAGTTGAAAATTTATTATTTTTCTCACCTACTTTTGGTTGGTAACTTGATTTTAGGAACATGCTGCATATTCAGTTATTTTGTGGTGTAATCATTGAAATATTTCTTAAAGTTCTTTAGAGTTCATTCTCCTTTCCTCCCCTATCTTCTCCTTCCCTTCATTCTGGTCACAACTCTCATTATTCCCAATTTTCCAACCCTTCAAATATTAAAACCCACCAACAATTTATTCCATTGATCTACTTATTCTTATTTTCTAGTTATTCAGCTTCAATTCCTATTACAATTGAAGAAATGTTCTAGGGGGAAAATCATTAGATTCATTAATAAAGCAAAGATAGAATTGTCTATAGGACATTTTACTTGATAAAGCCACCATCTTTACTTTTTTAAATAATTAATATCAAAAACCCAATTTTACATCTATATTTTAAATCTTTCTCATTAAAATATGGCAAGTCTTGTCTGAAATAAGAAATGTGAATCAGAAACTTTTCTGACAGGAAGCATTGGCAACTATGAAGGGCATATTTAAGTGATAAAAAAAAGTTCTGGGAATAAGGTGATCTAGTGCTTAATTTAAAAGCAAAAGCTCTTGCCCTTGGCATCTGTCTACCTACTAGAGGTTAAAATTTATTTCAGTATAAGTGGCAAAAATAAAATTATTGCAGGGGATTTATCTTCTACACATTCTATTAGTGTTTAATGAAATCTTTGATGTCATTGTGTGTTGAAAATATTATAAATTGAACCAAATGTCTTGTCATATATCAAGTGTTTTACCTTTAAATTTCTATTTCAGTCTATATGTGCAAATCTGATAATAATTTGCTTAACCACATCTTTATAAAAGTTATTGTCCCATCTTAGTAGGATCTTGTGTATGACTAAAGGAAAGCCTTTTACAAGCCCAAATGACATATATAGGTTTTAGTTTAAGTTACTGCAGTTTGTTAGATTATGGACAATAGGATAACATGTAATTATTTGACGTTTGTCTCAATTATCTCTCCCAAAGAGTAAGTCACTGCCCTCTGGCAGTTAAAGACTTGTAGATCATGTAGAAAAATCATTCATTATATATGCAATATTATTTATAGTAATATAAACATATTCTGTAAATTTAATTATCTTTTGGAAAATAATATTTTTCACTTAACAAAGAATATCATGTAATCTCTGCATTTACTTTAGAAACTGAGTACATACTCTGAGAATTTTTTTTTTAAATTCCTGGGAATTTTCTACGAAAGGAATATAAACTTGGATTTTTTTTTGAGTGATAGGCTAACAGCTTTATAAGAAAGTAGGGACTCCCATATATAATCCAAATTTTAAATGTATTAATTTGCTGAATGCCATGGCAACATATATATATATTTTTCAGTTTATGAATGGCATTTTGGGAACGACTTGCTCTTGTGTGCTTGCACATTTTCATATTTCAGCTATAGAAAAAAAAGCACATCCTCTTCAGTTTGTATTTGTGCTTCTATTCAAAATAAGAATAAAAGCAGCTAGTTTCTAGCTTGTAATATTCTTCAGTGAGCAGTAGCTTTCTATAACAGTCACCCCTAAACTGGAATGAAAACTCTAGCATACCATAAGAGATATTTTAATTGCTGTATTTAATTAAAAAGAGAATAAATCACTAAAAGATTATTTTAAATGTCTTAAATATAATAAAAAAGAATAATGAGCAGTTAAACAAGAAGCTAGAAGTATGATAGTTTAATGAATGCAAACGGGGTCTGTTTTTCAGCTATTTCTAACCTTTTGGTTATATAGTTCATTGTTAAAGAATATCTTGGCTATGAAACACAGTTCAGAGATTCTTATTCCAGAGATGATGGTGATGGGTTTTCTCAAAATATGTAATTTAAAGTAAAATAGAAAAATATTTTGTTTGAGTATAGTTATAATTCTTTACTTCATGAAATTGATAATTCCAATTAAGTTTGCTTTAAAGCAAACATGTAAAATTCCACTTTCACATTTACTTTTCTTATAAATAACTGCATTTTTGGTAAAAAAAAAAAAAACCCAAACAGTTCTCTAACAGACTATCCTTCAATTTTAGAGGACAGTTCAAATGGGGTCAAGCTTTATAGCATTCTAAGTATTCATGTATATTAGCAGTCTAGTGATTTCTGGAAGTTATTTTCCTCCAATAATTGATTGTTCCTCTATTATAATGCTCATCTAATTTCCTATTTTCTAAATCCACTGCCCCCCCCCCCAATTTCTATGCATTTCTTAAATTTAGCAGCTTTTGACTTCATTCAGGTAGATTGAAGAACTCTGTTCCAATTATTGTTTTTTGTAGGTTTACTGTATTTACTTATTGAGTTGGGCTACAGTCACATAGTGTCACCCCAGCTAATATGAATAAACTCATGGAGTCTTAAATTTACTTTACTTTAAAGCTTGATTTTATAATTAGTTAATTAGTTCCTAATTTTTAAAGTAAGTTAAAAATTTTGCACATTTAAGTAAAATGTTTATTAGAATTATTTACTTATATTTACACATTACAAACCTTATCTAATTTTCATACATTAAATTCAGTCTGTCAAGCATTTATTAAGTGCCTACCATATGCAGGGCGCTGTTTTACAAATTGAAGATAATTATAGGGACTAGAACTGTTTTTTGTTGTTGTTGTTGTTGTTTGGTGTTGGGAACTATTAGGTGAGGAAACCTCCTCTACTAATACAATTCAGCATTTTTTTTTTTTGCAACTTACAGTTTTAAAGAAATGCTAACATCACTAAACAGTGAGTTAAGTGACTTGCCTGGGTTTACACAAACAATATGTGTCAGAGGTGTACTGAATCCAGGTATGCCTGACTTTAAAACTGGCTTTATTTGCTTTTCTTATCTGCCTTTATGGTATGGAGGATACAAAGACAAATTAAAAATGTTCTTCCCTTAAGGAGCTTACATTCTACTGAAATGTAACCTAAAAGACTTTTCCTGTTTAATTTCATACACATTCATAATCACAAGTAAATAGATTTTCTCATTAGTAGTGAATATAAGAAGCAGCAGCAGTCATCTAAGTGTGCTTGAGACAGTGATGAGGGAAAATATGAATTATTAAGCAACTTCCTATTTCCAGTATCTGGAATTATGGTGGTTTCTGTGGGATAAATCAGAAGTCATTTAACTAACTTTACCTCTTAGAGACTACCAGCATAGGAAGCAGATCCCCATAAGAATCTTAGGTAAACATGTTTCCATAAGTAGGTTTTAATTGGGTTAGAAAAGCAGAGGAATTATCCTTATATTTTATCATCACCTTGATCCTTGGGCAGGGCCAATGTGACTAATTTTAGGCATCCTCTAGCTTTTACTAAAAAAATATTCAATAGAATCTTTTAAATAATATCTTTATTTTACTCCAATTTCAGTTTTAATGAATTGCAAGGTAGTTTAGTTGTGATATTCAGCTTTACAAAGAAAAATGATCAATATTGATCCAGCAGATCTCTTAAAATGGAAAAGTTTGTTTTCAGAAAGTAGTTAAATCACTAGAGTTTAGACCCAAAGGTGCAGAAGGATTGATGAATCAATTAGCTCTTTCAATAAACTTATTAAATATCTACTGTGAGCTTTGTACTGTGATGGGTGCTGGGGGAGATATAATTATAAATTGGACACGATCTCTGTTCTCAAGTAACTTACAAGATAGTGGAGATCATTGTCTGAATATGTAAACTAATGTCTAATTCTGTTCTTTATGCTTCCTCTGAGTGAGCTAGAATAGCCATTAGGACCCACATCCTTGTTCAGCTATTCAGACTTAGTTAATGCACAGTCTTATTGGCAAATGAGGATGCTCTTAAGTTTGTTTTCAAGTGGAAGTTCTTATAGATAAGTTTATCATGGTTTATCTCAAAAGGTATCTGATTGTTGTCCTCTACGTGCTTGCTCCTCCTCCCTCCTTCTCCTCCTCCTCCCTCCTTCTCCTATTCCTTCCCCTCATCCTCTTTCCTCTCCCCCTCCTCCTCCTTCCCCGTCCTCCCCCTTTCCTTCCTTCCCCTCCTCCTCCCCCTCCTCCTCCTCCTCTCCCTCCTCCCTTTTCTCCTCTTCCTCCTTCCCCTCTCCTCTTCTCCGTGCATGCAGTAAGAAATGTATATGCTAGAGTCTAAAAGGCAGATTTAATTTCTGGGGCCATACTTTTTATGATCATACAAAAAATAGAACTTATAATATGGTATTATATAGCTTGAATCCAGGTATAAAGAACTTTCATCATAATAATAGTGAATGTCTCTGAATGCTTTATGTATGCTATCAGTTTTAAACATTTTGTGGCTAGATTAATATTCACACTTTTAAATTGTAGTGAGTCTCATGAAATTACCGAAAATGGGAATAAAACTGAAAAGAGTAAGAAAGCAGGTTTTATTGAATTATGACTAACAGTGCTACACTGATGCTAAATGTTACATAAATATTGAATGATGTTATAGAAAACACTGTGCACAATGAAATGAAGAAAATACCATTTAAACAGATTTTATCTTGATGGTTGTGAACAGAAAAGATGACTGTTTTATATAACTGTCCATGTTCACTCAGTGCTCAGTTTCTTCATCTGTTAATTGGGGGTAATAATAGCACCTACATCACAATGTTGTTGTGATGACCAAATGACATATATTTGTAAAGTGTTTTGTTAACCTTAAAGTGATATAAGTGGTGACTTGTGTTTTAGCTCGATGAGCCTGTTTTATTTGATACTTCTATTTTTCCAGGATTTAACACAGCACTCTGTTGTCTGTACACTGCATATATCAGTATTTCATTTTTTTTAACATTTCTATTTTATTATTTATTTTTTAACATTCTTTTCTTTTAAATTTTTGAGATGCAGATTCTTTCCCTCCCTCCCACCACCTGCCTCACCCACTGAGAAGGCAAGCAATATGACATCAATTAGATATGTGAAATCATCCAAAACATATTCCCATGTTAGCCACACTTCCAAAAAAGCAAGAAAAGAAAAGAAAGTGAGAAAATTATACTTCAGTTAGCACTCAGAGTTCATCAGTTCTCTCTCTGGAGGTGGATGACATTTTTTCCTCATGAGTTTCTGGGAATTGTCTTGGATTATTGTCTTGATCAGAGTAGTCAAGTCTTCCATAGTTGATCATCATTACAACATTGTTCTTACTATGCACAATGATCTTGTTCTTTTCACTTCACTCTGCATCAGTTCATATAGCTCTTGCCATGTTTTTCTGAAACCAACCCTTCATCATTTTTTATAGCACAGTGGTACTCAACACAGTCGTAAGCCACAGTTCAGCCACTCCCCAACTGATGAGCATCCCCTTGACCTCCAGTTCTTTGTCACCACAGAGAAAGCGGCTCTAAATATTTTTGAACATATATGTCCTTTTCCTTTTTTTGTCTTTGGAGTACAGACTTAGTGTTATTCCTTAATCAAAGGCTGTGCAGCTTTTTTTTTTTGCCATTGGGGCCCAGTCCCAAATTGTTCTCCAGAATGTCTGGACCAGTTCACCAGTCCACCAGCACTTCATTAGTGTATCTATTTTCACCTTATCCCTTGCAGCAGTTGTCATTTCAATGGCTGTGAGGTGGTACCTCAAAGTTGTTTAAATTTCATTTCTCTAATTAATGTTGATTTAGAGCACTTTTTTCCTATAATTAGTTTTGATTTCTTCTTCTGAAATCTGTTTATATCCTTTGACCATTTATCATTTGAGAAATGGATCTTATTTTTATAAAATTGACTCAGTTCTAAACTTGATATGTATTTGAGAAAGGAGGACTTTATTAGAGAAATTTGCTGTATAAACTTTTATATTACTTCATTGTCTGTGTTATCTTTTAGCATAATATACTTTGCCTGATTATCTCTTTTATCTGTTACTTTGTCTGAGATCATGATTGTTACCCCTTCTTTTTTTTTACTTCAGCTGAAACATTAGATTTGCTTCAGCCCTTTATTTTAACTCTGTGTGTCTTTTTGTTTCAAGTGTGTCTCTTGTAAACTATGTGTTGTTAGATTCTGGTTTATAACCTATTCTGCTTCCATTTTATGGGTGAGCTCATCACATTTACATTCACAGTTATGTATATATGTATATATTCTACTAACTGTATTTCCTTTCATCCCATTTTTTTCTGTTTTATCTTCTCTCTCTTTTTCTCCTGTTGCTCTTCAAAAGTCTGTTTTGCCTCTGACTACTGCCTCCCTTAACCCACCCTCTCTTAACTCTCCCTCACTTTTCTCTTATCCCCTTTGTGTGTTTATTTTTCCATTCTTGAACCAATTCCAATGAGGGTTAGGTTCAACCTTCCTCTACTCTGTAAAAGCTCTTTTCCACATATCTTTTATGTGAAAAAAAAATTCCCATTCTACCTCAAACGTCCCCCTTTTTCTAGTGCGTCCTACTTTATCTTTTTAAAAAATCATTCCAGCATACCTGACTTAGCGCCTTTCCCTCTGTTTAAACTCCTTTTAACTGCCTAAACAACGGCAAAGTTCTCAGAAGTCACGTGCACAGTCTTCCCATATGGGGATGTAAACAGTTTAATTTCGAGTCCCTCATGATCACACTTTCATGTTTACCTTTTCATGCTTCTCTTGAGTCTTGTATTTGAATGTCATATTTTCCATGTAGCTCTGGGCTTTTCATCAGGAATGCTTTAAAATCCTGTATTGCATTAAATGTCCATTTTTCCCTGGAAGGATTATACTCAGTTTTGCTAGGTACCGGTAATTCTTGGTTGTGATATGAGCTACCCTGCCCTCTGGAATATCATACTTGAAGCCCTCTACTCCTTAACGTGGAAGCTGCTAAATTTTGTATGATCCTGGCCATGGCTCCACAATATTAAACTGTTACTTTCTGGGTACTTGAAGTATTTTCTCCCTTGAAGTAGCTATTCTTGAATTTGGCTATAATTTCCTGGGAGTTTTCATTTTGGGATCTTTCTTTTTTGTTCTGCAGGGGGGAAGGCAGGGCAATTGGGGTTAAGTGATTTGCCCAAGGTCACAAAGCTAGTAAGTGGGTCAAGTGTCTAAGGCCAAATTTGAACTTGTGCCCTCTTGACTCCAGGGCTGGTGCTCTATTCACTGTGCCACCTAGCTGCCCCTAGGGATCTCTTTCAGGAAGTTATTATTGCATTCTTTCAATTTCTATTTTACCCACTGGATCTAAGAGATCAGGGGTGTTTTCCTTAATAATTTCTTTAACTATAATGTCTAGGTCTTTCTTTGATCATGGATTTTAGGTAAATTCTTAAATTACCTTCCCTTGGTCTATTTTCTAGGTCATCTATTTTTCCAATGATATGTTTCAAATATTCTTCCATTTTTTTTCATTCTATTCTTTTGACTTGATTGTTTTTTGAAATCTCATGGAGTCATTAGCTTTTGACTTGCCCAATTCTAATTTTTAAGGAATTATTTTCTTCAGTGAGCTTTTGTATCTTATTTTTCATTAGATCAATTCTTTTTCTTTTTTCTGTTTTTTTTTTTTTTCTTTTTGGAGGGAGTAAGTCAGGACATTTGGGATTAAGTGACTTGCTGAAGGTCACAGGGCTAGTAAGTGTTAAGTGTCTGAGGCTGGATTTGAACTCAGGTCCTCCTGACTCCAGGGCCGGTGCTCTGTTCACTGCACCTCCTAGTTGCCCCGATCAATTCTCTTTTTTAAGGTGTTATTTTCTTCAATATTTTGGGCCTCTTTTACCAAGATATTAATTCTCTTTTTTGTGATTTTTTTTTGCATCCTTCTCATTTCTTTTCCCAAATTTTCCTCTATCACTCATCGCATTCTTTAACTTTTCCAGGAATTCTTGTTGGGTTTAGATCCAATTATTATTTGTCTTTGAGACTTTTTTGGTAGCTATTTCCACAGTATTGTCTTCTAAGTTAATGTCTTGATCTTCCTCCTCACCATAGTAATTTTTTTTAATGGTCAGATTCTTTTGTTGTTATTGTTGTTGTTTGCTCATTTTCTATCCTATTTCTTCACTTTGAACTTTGTGTTAAAGTTGGGATCTCCCTTCCTTGGGTGGGAGAGGCACTGTCTCTTTATTCGACTTTATTGTGCTAATGTTTGCAGAGGTCATTCTTGGTGGGGGGTGGAGTGTTTGCAAATTTTTGGTACTTTTAAGGAGGTGTGATCCTGGGAGAGAAAAGGTAACTGCTTTCCTTTTCTGGGTTCTGGTCTTTACCCAGGAAGAATCCCTGGCCCCCTGCAGCCGCAAGCACTCGCTTTGCCTTGGAACTATGACTGACTCCGAACTTTCCTCTCTACTCTGGAACTGTGGCTCAAAACTGTGACCCAGAACTGTGTATGAACAGTAGCATTGCCAGTCAGCACGAGCTGTACCTAGTTCCCTGTAATCTCTTTGTAACCTGTTGTTACCATCTCTGTGCTGAGAACCCTTGAAGCTATTGATGCTGTAGCAGCCAATCTTGCCACCTGATGTGTGGAATCTAGATAAGCTTCCACACTGGTGACACAGTCTTCTCCTGCTGACCTCTTTAAGTTTTCTTAGGCTGGAAAAATATCTCACCTTGACCTTTTATTAGCTCTGCCACTCCAAAATTTGATCTGAGGTATTATTTTAGAGTTGTTTGGAGGGGAATGTTGGGAGAGTTCAGCTGGGTGGTTGCCCCTAATCTGCCATCTTGGCTCTACCTCCCTATTTAAAAAAAATGATAGGTGGATAGAGTGCAAGGCTTGAAGTCAGGAAGACCTGAGTTCAAATATGTTCTCAGACATTTAACTATGTGACCCTAGGCAAGTGACTTAAACTCTGTCCTTCTCTTTCATAAGATTATCTTAAAATCATCATGGATTTATTGAGATTTGTTTTAATGAGACCGTTTTTTTTTTAACTAAACTCTGGAGAGTATTCAATACAGATATATTAAGTACTGATTGCTGACATATTTTACTGACTATTAGGAAAAGTTACAAAGAAAGAAGAAATAATAATTTGCTTTCAAGGAGCTTAGAATCTGGTAGGAGTATTAAGACATGGGACACAAAAAATGTAATGCAAATTAGAATATGGTAAGTGTGAGGAAAGAATATAAAATGCTACGAGATCAGAGGAGGTAAGGATCACTTTCATTTGGTGATGTCACGATATCTAGTCTTGACTAGATTCTAGAATGATGGCTGGAGGCGGGGCATCAAGATTGCTCTGCCCCATTTATAGGTATCATGTAGAATATTACTGTGAAGTTGGATGGTCTATTTTGAAATTTCTTTTGGGTTTCTGAGGATAATACTTTTTGAGATAGTACAGTGCATGGCCTCTTTCCTCTATCCCCAAACCCCTTCCTTGAATATATAGTTCATGAAGACATAATTGACACTATCAAAGGTTATACAGAAATGAAGGTATCAGTCGAAGGAGAAAAAGCTGGGGGGTAGGGATAGGGAATAATTGGGAAAAAATAAATAGCTAATTTTCCTTTTCTAGAGATACTGGTAAAACATTGCTTTGGACTTTCATCTGAGAAATTTAAAAATACTTTCCAAACTGGGGTAGTTACTCAACAATTTAGAAGTAGAGCTCAAAATATAGTCTGTCCCAAATTCAGATTCAGATTATTGAATCAGTTTTCTATTCATATCTCTACAGTTCTGAGGAAATGTACATTCTTCAAAAAATCTAGAAAGATGTCTGGGATGTGGATATCTAGTTACCTCCTTTTTTCATATTGAACCAGAATTCTCTTAAGTTTTATATTTTGTTTGTTGTTTTGATTTCCTGATACTTCTTAATAGCCAGTTATCCAGAAGGGAATTGAGCTTTTGAAAATCCACTTGTGTTTGTAATTCCTTGTACATTTGGGGTGGTACTAATTTACCACGATTATATTAGTGACAATTCTGTTCTTTTGTAGATTTGGTCCTAAAGAGCTACTGTTTTGTGACTCAAAGCTGCAAATAGGTTTTTAGGAGCTTTTAAAATTGCTTTCTCCTACTGATGTTAAAGAAAAACAGATTTTACAAAAATGTAAGAAATTGACTCTCCCAGCCTTGTAAGAGTAATTGTGCTTATCTATTCACAGTGGAATAGCAAGACCTAATTAACAAATATTTTAAAAGCTCTTTGAGATCCATGGAGGGGAAGGATGTTATATAAGAAGACATTTTAACATTTTCAGTGCTATTCTTATTGCTGCCTTGTTTTCCTTCCTAATCAAGTCTCCATACCAGCTCTAAAGAGTGTTGAATTTGGAGATCTAGGACAGACTGTTATTTATTCTGTGTTGGAGCCATAGGGGCGAAATTTTAAATTTTAAAAAGTGATACGTGCTTTTATATGGTGACAGAATATACCTTAACACATTTAAAGAAAGGAAAGATTTTACTAAGATCCTTTTATTATTTTTCTAGTTTGTTCTTATTTGTCATTGGACTAATTTCAGGTGTAAAATATTACTTTCCGGAAATTACTGTAGATTTTTCTATCAAGACCAGGTGCATGTTGTTTTAATAGTCTTTTTTTTATTCTTATTTTTAATGCAGCAACTTGTAGAATGCCTTTAACTGATAATTTAACTTACTACCTACTAATTGGACAAAGGCATAACTTTGTATTTTTAATCTCTTTTGAATTTCTCATTTTATTTCTGCTTCAATTAGTGGTATGCCTTTAGCAAAAGGGAGATGGGTTTTTTTTTTGTGCTATCTATTACAAGATTTGCCTGCAAGAAAAAATATTTTTTGTCACTTTTCTCAGATGTTATCGTAGGGTTCACAGACAATAAAAATGATAAGGAACTAATTTTTACGTTGGTTTTGTTGTGCTATATTTTTTTCTTCTTTGTAACTTAGGAAAAAATAAATACATATATATATTACATATGTGTATTTTCATATGTATATATTCACAGAAAACACAAATTTCTCCAAATCTACTAGTGCTGACAGTTTTTATTTAAAAAATCCTGCCCCCTCCCACAAAGTGCTATCCTCTGTTGTTTTTATGTATTGAAGAAAACAGGAGTAGAAGGCACCCAGATTATTAGGTTAAGTTATCCTGCTGTTTATACCTTGACCAGTGAAAGAATGACATTTTAAACTATGTTTTTCCATTTAAGTGTGGAATTTAAATGCAATACAAAATGCCAAGTTCCCACCATGACATTTTATTGCACTGCATTGCCTTCTCAGATGGTGAGGCCAAAGAATTAGCAACAGTTTGTTAAGTTGTGACTTAAGCAACACAAACTGGTAGGGCACAGAAGACTTAAGAGAGTTTCGACCCTGAAATTATTTATGGAGACTATTCCTACATATTTACCAGGAACACAGTTTGTTTATTCATACGCACATATTATATATCAACATAATTGACATAAATGCAGAAAATGGTTCCCAGATCTATTTATACAACTCTCATATCTCTGCTGACCTCCTGTCTCTCATCTCTAACTACCTCTTGAACCTTTCTTACTGAATGTCCAGCAGATATATGTATATATATATATATATGATATATCTAATATTGAATCTAATACAGTATATCTGAAACTGAAGTTAATCTATTTTCCCCCAAACACTTCATTTTCTTAACTTTTTTTATTTATTTTTGTCAGTTGCACCATTTACCTTCTAGGTACCCAGGTTTGCCTAGATGTCACCTTCAACTTCTTACTCTCACTTCACATATCTAATGAGTTGTCAAATCCTTTGTCTCTATCTTCTTAGCACCTTTCTTATAAACCTTCTCTCCTGAACACTGCATCCACCCTGCTGCTCTTATCACCTCATACCTGAACTCTTGTAATAGTTTGCTTATTAGTCTCCCTGACTAGTCTCTCCTCCTTCAGTTAGCTCTCAAAATGATCTTCCTAAAATATAGGTCTAAAAATGTCACTGCCCCACCTCTATTTAGATAAATTTCAATGAATCACTTTTACCTCTAGCATCACGCATAAAATCCTCTGTTTGACTTTTAAATTCCTTATAACTTGGTTCTTTCTTACCTTTCTGGTCATCTTACACCTTCCTTTCTTCCATGTATTTTGCTATCCTGTGATTCCGGTCATAGCTGTTCCTCACATAAGAGACAATTCATGACAGCAGGAGTTTTCACTGGCAGCCCCCTTATGCTTGGAATTTTCTCCCTCCTTATCTTCATCTCCTAGCTTTCTTGGCTTCCTTCAAGTTTTGGCTAAAATCTTGCCTTCTTTAAGAAACCTTTCCTCAATTGATAAATGGTCAAAGGACATGAACAGGCACTTTTTAGAAGAAGAAATCAAAGCTATCAGTACTCAAACGAAAAAATGTTCTGAATCATTAATAATTACAGATATGAAAACTAACACAACTCTGGAGTGCCACATAACTCCCATCAGATTGATTAACATGACAGAAAAGGAAAATGACAAATGCTCGAGCAACATGGAAAAATAAGTACACTAATTCACTGTTGGTGGATCTGTGAACTGGTCCAGCCATTCTGAAGAACAATTTGGAACTCTGTGCAAAGGGCTATTAAACTTTTTATGCTCATTGATCCAGTAAAGTCACTGCCAGTCTTCATCCAAAAGACACCAAAGAAAAAGGAAAAAGCCTCATGTAAAATTATATATGGCAACTCTTTGGTGATAAAGAATTGGAAATGGAGATGTTCATGAATTGGGCAGTGGTTGAAAAATTGTGTTATATGATTGTGGTGGAATACTATTGTGTTATAAAAAAAGGGTGAAGGGGATGGTTTCAGGAAAAAAAAACCTAGGAAGACTTATATGAACTGATACAAAGTGAAATGAGCAGAACCAGGACAACAGGATGCAGTAACACCAATAGTGTAAGGCAGAGTAACTAAGAAAATCTTAGATACTTTGATAAATTCAATGATTTACAACAGTTTCCAAAGACTTAGGAAGAAAAGTGCCATCTATTTCCAGAAAGAGAACTTAAAGCTCTGAGTGCAGATTGAAGCATTTTTCTTTTACTTTGTTTATTTTTCTTTCTTTTTTCTTGCAATATGGCTCATGTGGAAATAAGTTTTGCATGACTTTCATATGTGTAAGAGAAATATGGATATTTCTTTTCTTCTGAAAGGGTAGGGTAGGGGGTAGAGATGAGAGGATTTGGAGCTGAAAGTAAAAATTAAAAAAACAACAATACAAACTTTTCCTGATCCCTCTCAATGTCAGTGCCTTTCTCCTGAGATGACTTCAGTTAATCATGTATGATCTTGTTTGTTAATAGTTGTTTGCATGTTATCTCTACCATTAGAATGTGAGCTCCTTGAAGGCAAGTTATGTTTTTTGCCTTTGTATCCACAAACTTTACTTAGCACATTGTATGCCTCTAAGACATGCTTGTTGACTTTAGCCATTTGGTGAAATACTTTTATGCTTGAATTTTTCATATAGAGAGTGGTATGGATGTTATCCATCATGAGAAGAGGGAGGTGACATGATATGGATTAAAAGAAATTATCTTTAAAATCTCTTCAAGTTCCAAGTCTATATTTCCAAATGCATTACTAAAAGGTATTGATCAGAAACTGCTAGCACTGACAATTTTCAACAGTAATAAGGAGAAAAACCCTAAAATTATAAGTAGAAACTTCCTCTGGGAAGTCCGATTTCCATTTGATAACATTGCCATGTCACTGTTCAAATGAAAGAGCAGCCTTGTGAATATGGAGAAATAAATGAAGCAAAAAAAATCCCAGCATGACATCAAATAGTCAAGAGAGGAAGGTGGTGGCACTCCATTCTGCAGAGATACAGGCTTCTTTTTTTAAATTTTTTGTTACCACCACCCCCCCCCCCCAATCAACCCCATGAATGATAAGTAGAATACAGTAAACCTAACCTGGAGGTATAGGAGATTTGAGCTCTATACTGGCTTAAATGTTGACTCTAGGTTTAAATTTTTCTCTTGGACTAATAACTCTTTAAGTTTCTGCTTTTTTGTAAAAATGACCATTGTATGGATGTACCATTGCTCTCTTAGCAAGTATAGTAAATAAGATAATGGATGGGAAAGGGGTAGATCAGGGGAAGTAGGGAGCAGATTGTAGAGACAAATTAAGGGAAGGAGAGTAATAGGGTTAGAAATAGAAAATTAAAGGTATGTGCAGACTAGCACAAACCAGTGGCCTTCATTTGAAATTGCAGAAAATTCAAATAGCAACAGGCCTGAAAGAATTTGTTCCAGTATATATAACCTCAGATTAGAAAATTGAAGTTTCTCTGGTGTTTGTGTAGCAGACAACTTGAAAACATGTGCAATACATGTTTTCTTGTGTATAGAAACAGAAAGAATAAATGAAGAATAAAGTCTCAACATCATTGTGTTTTTGATGGTGTTATTTCATGGATTTCCAGATTAGGTTTGTAACTTGTTTGGGGAATTCAACTGATAGCTGTGTTCTGGGTAGTTTGATGGAATATAATGGTGTGCAGCTACATACCTAGAGAATTCGCACACTCAGGGTAACATTAACTTAGTAGACCTAAGCTCTAGTTTCCTTGGGGCTTTATGATTCCCCTTAGTTTGTTGCATTGATCATGAATTTTCAGGCTTTATAGCAGTTCTGAGCATGTGAGTACACACATTTGCTCTTTGATGTGCCTTTTGGTAAAAGCCAGAGTGCTTTCCCTGTGCCTGGGTTTAATCATGGTAGTGAATTGTATACCCTACAGCTTTACTGTCCTAGAAGATCTTGGTTTTGTATGCAACTTTTATAGAAGGTGATGGGCACACCTTAATTGAACACTTAAAACAATTTCTTTTGAAGAATAAAAAATAGAGGGCTCCATACACTCAGCTTCCTGCCCTCCTCTGTCTTTCTCAGCTTAGTCCTCTCCTCCTGTGGCATCAGTGCAATATTCACAGTGCCCACGATCACTGTAAATATACCTGCATGGTGCTCAATTGTGAAATATAACAGACTTTCCATATAGAAGACAGAAGCAAAACAAAACCAAATCCCCAAACCAGTAAACCGATTCCATCATAGTAGCAAAGAAGTGAATAAGCCACAATGGCACAGAGAGCCTCACCTTTAGCCTTCCCACAATCCCATATTTACTCACAAACCTGACTGACTCCCTGGGTCCTGTCCTAGCTCTGACCCCCGGCTCCCTCTGGGCTCTGCTCTACTCTTCAGCAAACTCCTCCCACCACAGGCTCCATGTGATTGCATTCAGCCTATTAGGGGGCAGAGGGTATTTTCAAAGCAGGGAAGGTCTTCAAATTCCCTTCGGCTTATTAATGGGCAAGGAAGATATTCAAATTTCCATTGCTATTATACCTCCTTTTCCCATTTTGTAGTAAGTTCTATGAAATGGAAAACATTTAGGAATACATATACTGTATATAAGGGCCTATGAAATAATATTTTGCCCTGTGTCATTCTTCTAAGTTAAAAAAATGTTTTGTATCTTTTAAAATAATTTTATTGAAAAATCCTTATAAGATATTGTCATTCCCATTTTATAGATGGGAAAGTTGTGACAAAACTATTGAGCGATCTGGTCAGTGGAAGAATCGGGGTTAGAGCCTACGTTTTCTTATCTTCCATTTGATGCTGTTGCCACTAGATCATGCTGCCTGTGCCTGTCTTGAAAGTATTAAAGTAAGAAGACAGCTTCGAAGCTTAGAAGAGGAAAAAGGTGATTATTAATGCTTTACATCCTATATATATTTGAAAATTTTGGCAGACTGCTTTTGTATCCTTTATACTGCCTGTAACATAGCTATAGCTATATACAAGTAATCACCTTCTGATAGATTTTGAAGTTGTCTGCTTCAGCTCCTCATGGCCCCCGCCAGTACCTTAGGTCTTTTGGGGCAGAAACACATTTAATATGACTAGAATTAGCTAAATATTGATTAGTTTATTTAACCAAAAGTAAGATTGCCTGTTAAACTCCTCTCATTCCATTTCAGCTTTTACCATGGGTTTTTGTGAACTAGTTTTTATAAGTAAAAGACAGGCAATAGCTAATGTTCATCCAAATTACCTAATACTCATTGACAGTCAGCAGATGTCAGCATTCTGAGACTGGTCAGACTCCTACTGTTGCTGCTATAGGCCTGCATGTCCTTCATGATAGAAACAGCAACATGCACCTGTCCTGGGCACAATTCATCATGACCACTTCTTTGCCTAGATATGTCTGCCAGCTCTTGGGTTTTGGTCATAATTCCTTCAGGATGAATACAGTGATTCCCTGATGCTCTTTCCAAAGGGCAAACGAATTCATGCACACATTCATACACACATACACAGGATATGCTTCGGATGCCTGGCCATCTCTAAAAGGCTTCACCTGGTGCCCCTTTATTTGGCTTCACAGGCTTGCTTTCTACCATCGCACAGGATCTAATGGACCAAGGCACACCAACACGTTCATGTTGTCTGCTTTCTTTGACTGCTGTGGCTATGGAAGCCCTGCATCCAAATGTCAGGTCTATCAGGTGGCCTCAACCCAGATGTTCTCTCATAGCAGCCCCACCTGTGAGCTGTATGCATCTATGTGCACCTGTGCCCTGTTCTACTTCTTTCTTACCACCATACTGACAGAAAATTGTGTTGGTAGACACTTCTATTCTAAACCTACTGGGCTGTATATTTGAGTACCATCACCTAGGATTAGCACATGAAACTGGGGTTATTAATCTCTAATATTAGCCTTAAGGAAAAAAGAGTACATGCAAATACAATATATCATTTCCAACAATGTATTTTTGTTGTCTTAACATTAATCCAGAGATCAATAATGAAACTTATAGAATACTTTAAGGCTTGGAAAATCTTCCACCGCCACACCCCCCACACGCATCTCAACCCTGTGAGGTAGGTTTTTCAAGTAATATTGCTATTCCCATTTTACAAATAAGGAACTAGTTAAGTGTCAAAGCTGGGATTCAAACTCGTATTTCTCCTGACTCTCCTGACCCAGATACAGTGTGTGTTTTGTATTTCCAGTCTCTCAGGACCAGATAGGCACCATCTTCCAATCAGGATTGTTCCATGCTACCCTGCCTGGGTGGAGGCAGTCAGCTTAAGACCCCATTGTGTTCCCCTGTTGTTCAGGATCAGTGCCTAACATGCCAGTTCTATGAATAGTTTACTTCAAAGATATGACAAAAGCAAACATAAAACCATTTTCCCACCAATAGCCTTGGGGCATATTTACCTCCTGTACAACTTCAGAGTCTATAGTAAGCTTAAAATTTAGCTCAGTTATTACATAGTATTGGTCCCATCAAGTTCATGGCAATATGCAGCATGTTAAATTTCTTGATAAGATGCCCCTGTTGGTGAATTATTTGGACCATTAGATTTAGAAGGGAAAGGTAAGTGCAGGTACAATGAGTCAGTATGTTATAGGGAAAGATCATTGGATTTCATGTCGGAGGACCTGGGTTCATGATGCCATTTACTACTCTTGTGACCCTGGGAGAATTATTTAATCTATCTTGATCAGTTTTCTTTATTATTAAAGTATAAGTGCATAGATTTGAAGCTTGAAAGGACCCTTGACTTCTACTTATTTCCTATAAAAGGAAACTGAAGCCTAGAAGAGCTCAGCTACTTGGTGAAATATACACAGCAGGTTAAGTCAGGATTAGAAGCCAGATCCTTTGACTCAAAGTCAACCTTATTTGATGCCATTAGGTGTGGGGAGCAGACAAGGTCATTGGAACATAACAATGAAGCTGGACGGGACTTTGGAGATGTTTCCTCACGTTTCCTGCTTTAAGTTTATAATCCTATGAAATGACTTTGCTGATTATTAATGGATTTTAACTAGATGGTGAATGTTAGCCACAGTATATATTACATATAAAATGTTAATATTATCTAGAATAGTGACTATATTCTTTTGTATGTTTACATATATGTAATATATATGATATATTTTATGTCTACATGCACACATACTTAGGTCTATATTTCTCTATACAAATAGTATATACCAAATTCAATCCATATTATCTTTAAAAAACAAAGAGTCCTTACATATCAAATAGACTTAATTTTTTACCTCTCTTTAATCTATTATTAGAACAATTCCATGATAGGAAAGCACTTTTTTCTCCTTCACTGGTAGTTTTCAAGCATATGTGTTTCAAGCATACCTTCAACTGCTTTCAGTCATTTATTGTTTTTATCCATTATTTTTGTTATGTTTCAGTAGTCCTTTTTTCTCAGATGGATAGTTAATTTACAAAACAATTTTGAATCATTATGTTTACTTTTTTGGTTAGGATTTATATTAAGTATCCATTTTGTATGTATATCTAACACTTTAAACCACAATTTAAAAAGGAACTTTCCAAGTAGTCACTTTCTTTTCATTTCTTTCTCTGGCTATTTTTTTCCCATCCTTTAGAGCCCCCGCATAATATTATTCCTTTTCAGTCTAGCCATCTGCCTGTTTTAGCCACTTCTTCCTTCTCTATGTTTCTTCTATATAGATTTCCCCATATGTCTGTGTCTTCCTTTATCCACAAGTCCAGACACTCTTCCGTGGTGTTCTTACCTCCTTATCCCTGTGTCCCGTCTGTTCATAAATAACTCTTTCATGTGCTTTAGAGTCCCAACCCCCATTCTTTCTAAAAACAGTGTGAAAAGAAACCTAAATACACATAGCAAATGCATATATATAGTTTTATATCAGAATAGCCTTTATGATTTCTCATCATTTGCCTTAATATGCCCTTTTTCTTTGTCTTTTCCAAAGTGTATATTTATACACACACACACTCAGTTTTTTTGCTAAATATTTGTATATTATAGATTTTTTAAAAATAATGCATATTTTAAAAGTTTTATCAGATCTTTATTAGGCCATTCTGCACTTCCCAGTCTCCTTTGATGACTATAGTTTGCCATTTTTGGAACAGTCATGTTCAAACCTTTTGTTCTTTGTAAATTAATGTAATATATCAGGATCAGCAAGCTTCTTCCCCTGGGAGCCTGGCAACCTGACACCGTGTGGATTTGTTCTTTTGGAAGTCTTGGGCCTAGATAATGTGTCTCTAAATGAGCATGTCACAGGAATATGTTCAGTATAATCTATAGAAAGTTCAATGTTTAGGGATTTTAAATGTTCAGAGCTATTTAAAAGATGCCAAATTTACCACTATTGTGTACTAGTGGTTATGTATTCTTCTCTCCATGCACCCAGTACTGAACTTTTGCCATCTGTTTCCATTAAGAAATGCCTCATTGTAAAAATTTCTCTTAATCTTAGTCTTTTCTATTTTGGCCAGTTCAGAGTTGTTAATGTCTATTTTAGTATCAATCATAATTTTCCTCTCTGTGTTCCTGCAGAATTTTGACTCAGCGGGAAATAAACCTAGGTGATAAAGTCTTGGAAACTGAGCAAAAACTATATATAATGTGAAATATATTTTCCCATTGCACTTTTAATGTGGATATTCTAACCTGCTTTATACTCTCTAGTCAGTAGTGTTTTACAATGAAGCTAAGATCATAATAATTATAAATTTTGTAAAATTAAAAATGCCTTCCATATTTTCTCTCACTTGGCACTACATAGAAAGAAAACAGTTAAAAATAACTAGCTTTCTGTTGTAATAAAGCTGAAATGTCACAATGAAAATATAAGGTAGAAATAATTATTTATTATTCTTAGAAATTTTAAGAAATCCGAGTTCTAGAGTTCTGCTGGAGTTATTGGGAATGTCATGCATGGCATATATTATAATTGTAGGAATAATCTGTTAGTTTTAAATCCCCTCTAACTTTTGAGAAGCTTTGGGAGTAGGTTTTGATTAGATGGGATGTTGGAAGTTGTTAGAATAGTTAGAATATTAGAACCCCAAAATTCTGTGGGTTAAAGTTTAAGGTCATTGATAGCTGGAAAGTATCCTGAAGACAGTACCCAGGAGGTTGAAGAGCTTGGATTTAATGTCATAGCAGATTAATTAAAAGAACTGGGCATGTTTAACCTGGAGAAGACTGGAAGAGGAGGGGAGAGGAGGAAGAAGCAGAAAGGAAAGTTGTCTGTAAAGTTTTAATGACTGGACTATCCTGTGGCTAATGGAGTAGACTTCTTTTGGGGCCCATAGAGCAATGATTGGAAGGCGGAAAGATGCATTTTAAGTCTCAATGTTAGGAAAAGCTTCCAGTTAGAATTTAAAAATTAGAGCTGTCTCAAAGGTGAATGTACTACCTTGAAGGGTGCATTTATAGTAGAGGTCCCTTTCATATATGGGTAGGACCTGATGGCCCTAAGATCTCTTCCAACTATGAAATTCTGTGATTAGTTACCTTTAAGGAGTTTTTTCATGATGGCTGATTTATGCTGTTTCTTAGAATTTAAACTAAGAGAGGTGATCTAACTGAAATTCTTAAATTTAGCCCTATGGCAAAATCTCTCCATTAATGAAACTGACTTGTTGACTAGTATTTTTAATTTTCTTCCTTTTGTTTTATGTGAGTATATATGTGGAATAAGATCAGTAGATGAATTCAGGAGCAAATTGGTGATTTATAAATATTTTAACTTTTAAAAACTTTGTTCTCAATGTTTGACCATTGGGAACATTAAAAAAAATATTTCTATTAAGAAACAGTTACCAATTATGAACAGTTTTTTCACTGAGAAAATATTCTTAAGACTATTCTGAAATTTTATGAACTAGTACTTAACATAGTTTTTGTGTGTAGATTTTTGGTAAATCTATGTAATAATTTTCCACTGAGTGGCTGGGTGATAATGACTCTAAAATTCTTTTAGTAGAACGAATAAAATAATATTCCATCTTTTCAACTCTGACTCAAATAACTTAAAATGTATTGCTTTTTGTATCATTTCCTAAACTTAAGAAAATCAAATTTGGGGGCGGCTAGGTGGTGCAGTGAGTAGAGTACCGGCCCTGGCGTCAGGAGGACCTGAGTTCAGATCCGTTCTCAGACACTTAACACACTAAAAACCCCAAAAAACTAGCTGTGTTACTTTGGGCAAGTTACTTAAGCCCAATTGCCTTCCAAAAAGAAAAGAAAAAAAAATCAAATGTTTGAGAGGTCCTTCGCTGTCATCTTGTTTGGTTCTCCACACTAATAATTTATAAGTATTAGTAGCCTGTTAGTAATGAGAGGAAGCTTTTGTTAAATAGCTAAATTCTTCAAGAATTTGAGACTCATTTACTCTTTTTGATTGTAAATGAGCAATTAATAAAAACTACTTCCTAAAAATAATTAGCATTTGAGAGTTGAAATTAACCCCATGAGCCATTTAGTTCAAACCCTATATGAAGTTTCAGTGGTAGAGTGAAAAGAGAGCTGACCTGAGAGTCAGGAAGAGCTGGGTTCCAATCCAGTGTATGACATAGTGGCTGTGTGACTCTTGGTAAATTACCTTACCTCTCAGTGCGCTAGGCTGTTAAGTCTATCTAGTATAGATTTCTATTGATATAGAGAGTTTTCTTCTAAAGAATTTCCTATAACAATGGAATGTAAGATCTGGACACCCCAGAAAAGTTAGCCTTTAAAATTTTTTTCTTTTTACAAAAGCATTTTTAAATGTAAACAAAAGCATCTTTAAAAATAGTTGGAATAGTGGTATAAATTGGAAGTGATTCTGGTGTGATTGAGTTTTTTTTTCCCTTTAACCTGCTCCATTCATTGCCATAGTCATCTGGTTGTATGCTAACCACACCGTTCCCTCCCACACCTCCTTGAGCCAAAGATTTAAGATTCAGCAAAATCTTAACAAGGTTACTTTCAAGTTGGTACAGATTTATTCATCAGTAAGTAGCCTTTTGATGTTCTCTTTGAAATTGACCTCTGTCACTGGAAACTTGATTATTTCGGGATCAGTCCATCTGTAGCAAGGGCATAGCTTTACTTTGTAAGTGGCAGGATGTTTCTTTTCTGTTATCCCAGCCTTTGACTATGTTGCCCAGTCTTCATGCTGTGGTCAGCTTCTTTAGTGTTGTCCTTTCCAAACCCTTGAAATACTTGTTCCCAGGAGACAATGTAGGGTAGTTTAAAGGGCACTGGTCCTAAAGTCCTAAGACTTGGCTTCAAATCCTGGCACTGATACTTACCAGCTATGTGATTTCTGGGCTAGTCACCTAATTTTTTTAGAGTTTCAGCATCTATAGAATTGGGATGTACCATAGTATGAAATTCTAAAATACTTGTACTATAAATATAATAATATTTATACTATATACTCAATTATTATACTTAATACTTTTACTATTAATTAGTAATAATTATTATTATATAAATATTATTATACTTAATACTCAACCCTCATGGGGTTTTGTGAGGAAAGTATTTTGCAAACTTTATAAAATGTTATTTTTTTGTTTTGTTTTGGCATTTCAGACTTCTTAACATTCAACCCTATATAACTCTCATCATCTACCTACTCCCAAATGACCAAACTTTTCTAGAAGAATAAAACCATGCTGACTAGGTCTACTATAATATTTTATTACCCAAAACTTTCTTGGTGTCTTACTATTGCACAACAGTTTTTGAATTTATATTTTATTGACTCCTTACAAGCTATAACTGTAAGGGTCAGCAAACCATGTTACAACGGCTTGCTATCTGGCTTGCTATCTATTTTTATACAGCTTGTGAGATAAGCATATTTTTTTCTAAAAAAATGTTTAAATTAAAATCTTTATTTAAACATCTTTAAAACGTAGAAACAATTCTTAGTTTTAGGTCCATGCAAAAACAGGTGGTAGGCTGAATCTAGCCCTTTGGCCATAGTTTGTGAATCCATGCTCTAACCCTAATCCAATTAACCTTAGCTCATAATGTGATATAAATTCTTCTTTCACTACCAACTCCTTTTCTTCTCCCCTCAAACTTAGCAGAAAACCTTTTCCAATTTACTGAAGAGATCAGAGGTTTTAAGGGAGAGGTTGTGTTTTTTTCATCTCTGTGTTCCCAGTGACTATCATATTGCCTTTTGTGTCATAGGTGCTACTCAATGAACCTGTGTTGAATAGAGTTCCCTCAACTCACAGTCCACTACTCCTCTGTTCTGTGTGAGGGGAATAGGTGGATTTCCTTATTATTGGAGATAACCCATCCATCTCTACTGTCTACAATCCCATTTCACCTCTTCTCCTTGTGACCTTGTTCCATCAGTAAATTCCCTCACTCTCATGTATCTTTAACCTTTCCCCCTCAGCCTACGGCTTTCTAGTTTGCAAAGTGCTGCTGTACATACATTCACATTTGAATCTCATAACAATCCTGTAAGGTATGGCTGGTCTATCTTCATTTTATAGGTGAGGAAATTGAGGCTGAGAGAACAAGTGGCTTTCCCGTGGTTAGACAACTGCTAAGTGTCAGAGGTAGGGTTTGGACTCATGTCCTTTTGATTCCAAGTCCAATAGTATATAGTAAGCCTCAAGGCTGCAGCAGGTTCCCCACCCCTGGTATTTACTCTGGTATGTTTCAGAGAGGCACTAACATAATTCCAGTTATATAGTTACCTAAGAGAGGGTAAACTGAGAGGATATGTGGACTTGTAGCTCTGGTCTGAAAATGCTGACTGAGGAAACCTGGGGTGCTAACCACAGAAGAGACTCTTAGTAGATATAGCACCTCTGAGCAGTGGGGAGTCTGGTGGAGAGCAATTCCAGCAGAGAACAGATGGATAACAGCAGTCAACTGTTTTCAAATTTTCAAATGATCTCTTTTAGCCCATGTTCTCCTTCTCTTTGAACCTTATGTAGGATCTAATTCAGCCTCTTGATTGTTTTGAGTGTATTACCTAGATGAATTTATGATGAACTGCCCACCACAAAAAATTCTAACCATGATAGGTTTCTATAGCGGCACTAAAACCATGAGAGTTATGAATTAGCAACTACCTATGCTAGGTAGCATCTGGCCCTGTGGATTGCTTCCTTCTTGATACTCTATCTTCCTTTGGCCTTTGTGACACTACATTCTCATGGTTCTGACATTGGATTACTTGCATCTACTACCTGCAAAAAATCTCCTCAGAACGATAGTCCCATGTTTTCATCTGCCTGATAGATATTTTCATTTGGATGTCCGACCAGCACCTCATGGTAATATATCCAAAGATCGAACAAATCATCTTCTCCCCTCAAACCTAACTTTGACCTTCACATTGACTTTGCTGTTTCTTTTGAAACTAACAATAACTAACAATTAACACTAACAATAATTCCAATTGTCTGGATTTATAATCCTGAAATCTGCTTTGACTCTTTCCTCTTTCTTCCCCATGTATCTAATCAGTGTCAAGCCTTGTTGATTTCCCTCTCCAAGATACCTTCTATCTATATTCCTATTTTCAGCACAACCACTGACTGTCATTAAGACATTCATCTCTTCTCAACTGGCTTATTGTTACTGGTGAACTCCCTTCAAAAACCATCTTATATTAATATTACATATGTATATATATACACACACATAGTGATTAGATACAATATATTCACATTGTATATATTATATCTAATGACACAATATATACATATTGTCTCTCCTTCTTAGACAATACACTCCTTAAGGCCAGATACTGTTTCACTTTTATCTTTATATCCTCAGTGCTTAGAATAGTGCCTGGTATGTAGTAGACAATAAGTGCTTGATGGTTGATTGGTTGTTGTCATAGTTTCTGCTTGGTATTCTTGAGTCCTTTCTTTGTTCTCTGTAACCCATATTTCACACCACTGATTGAGTAATCTTCCTAACTCAAATGCTATGATCGTATCATGTCATTCCTCTTCTCACAAACTTTAATTTGGCTTCCTATTATTATTGAATACTAAAACTCTTCATCCTATCATTCTGACCTCTCTTTACAGTCTGCTATTTGGAATAATAAATGGATAAGTGGAAAATAAAGAGTCCCATAAGGAGGTATTCTTTTCATGGATTAGGAGCTTCCTTAGTCATTAAATCTGAGACTCTAAAAGTAGACAACACAAGGTTTCCCATTGCAGACTGTCAGGAAAAGAGGGATAGCAGAATTTGATTCAAGTCAAAGTCATGCAATGAAATTCAACAACCTATTATTAAATGTTTATTATATACAAATCACTGTGCTGAGGCATCAGAGAAACTTTAGATATAACACCGACCTTTATCTCAGAGATTATAAGGAGAAACTCTAACTCAACGTCTTGCTTGTTCAGGGGCATTACCTAGATGGATTTGTACTGAGCGGCCCAGCACAAAGAACTCTAACCAATAAGTGGGCTTCTACAGTGGCGCTAAGAAACCATGAGGTTTGTGAATTAGCAGCTAGTATCTCTTCAGCATGCCTTTCTTTGAAGGGCTGTTGGTGACTTTGGAAAATAAACCCCACCAGAAAAGTTTTTCATTGTTTCTCGCGAGGGATAGGAATTAGTAATGGCATCTTTCAGCTTTCTAGTTGGACAAAAACTTCTTTCAGATCCCATGGTTTGACCATTGTCCTGTTGAAGTATGCCTCTAAAACACTGAGGAACACAAAGCCATGACTGGCATCTCAGAAAAGTGGAGGGACTGCAGCAAATGATGAGACCAGACCTCAGACTTCACCAGGGGACCAATTTAGGTCTGGTTCCAGAACACCCTCTGAATACTAGATTTGAACTCTGTCTACCAAGCTAGCTTTTCTTATGGAGATTTGACCCCTGAAGGTATCCTTAAATTCATTGTTTGAGTTTTATGTTTCCTGGATGTTAGGATTGAAATGGGGGAAGTAGGAAGCACCATTTTATTTTCAATTCAAACTCCTATTATTTGTTTAATAATATTGGCTCTCCCTCAGTTAATTTCACATTTATTTCACAGTCCTTGTCATGATTCTTAAGCTTTTTTGATATTTATTTCTTTTTAAAAACTTCTGTAAAGTAACTTTATGGAAGGTATATAATTTGAATTGCCTTCAAAATTTTTGAAACTTTGAATTAAATATTTAATTTAGGTTTATGATGAAGTTAATTTTAGAGTTCATTGATATTCATGCCCCTAAGTTTTAGACTTAGTTGGCTTCCTAGAACTTTAGATCAGAAGACAGCATGGTATTGTAGCTAGAGTATTGGAGTGGGGAAGACCTAGGTTCCAATCCTGCCTCAGGCACTTACTAGTTGTGTGACTCTGGGTGGGTCACTTAATCTCTCTTGGACTCAATTTTCTTAACTGCAAAATGAAGCCTCCAGGGACTCTAAGGTTGTTTCCAACTCTTTTGAGTTTGTGATCCTATGAAAAGCAATTTTTTGTTATTCCTAGAGGGGAGGGACTTTTTGTCCTGGTTTTGATTCTACTGCTTTCCATAGTCAACCAGAGCCCCACTGACTAGTTAAATCACTGTGGTACAGCATAAAGATTGCCATGGCTAGTGTCTGCTGCCACTTCTTCATGTGTGACTTTAGGCAAGTCATGGAACATCTCTGGATCTCAATTCCCCCTCTGTAAAATGAGGTGGTGGAACTCAGTGATCTTGAAGGTCCCCTCCAGATCCTGTGACTAGGAATTACTCAGGACTGGGCTAAATCTTACAGCATAATGCTGAATGAAAGATAGGCTAAGTCCATCTTTACCCCACAGGGCAGACAGAAAACATACCTACTAGGTATGAGCAGGCACAGCACGATTTACTCAGACATTCACTTTAGCTACATGTGAACATAAGTGTAATTTAGACACCAGAATAAACTGTTTGCTTTTTTATGTTCATTCTAGAGGGAAAATTTTCTTTCTTTTGTAGCTATGTAGGATGTTTTTCTTTGGTGACCCATGGAGCCTCAAGGAGAGAGAGCTGGGCTATTGCTGATATAGTGAAAGCTTTTATGATTGGATGATAAAAATTACTGCAAAGAATGTTGTGAACCATTCCCAATATTCATATTATAACAGTTAAAAATCTCTGAAACAGTATGACAGTCCTGGAATATATGCTTATAAGGCTGGAACTAAGTCTCTGACTTTGAGAGTAACCAAAAAGAAGGTGTTTTATAAAGACAAATGATATGCTAATTATAATAATCACCAATAATAATAATAATAATCAGCCAGATTCTCTTCTTCCTGCACTGCAGGGTGCCATGAGACACCTTTGGAAGCCTTGTAGGAGAGAAAACCCTTCATTGGGCATTTACTTTCTGGGGGGAGATGAGTTGATTTCTCTCAGCTACTTGTAAACCACAAGAAGACTTCCCTATGTTTATACCACCCAAGCTTCTGACCAATGGGGTCCGAGAATAAGGTTTATTGTTATTATTATCCCTGTAAATACTATGAATGATAATGGAGCACATCTTAAGCAACTGATACTCTGCTAGACATTAGCTTCAATTCTGACTGTGGTATTTTGAGGTCTCAAATGAGAAATTTTTCTCTTGTGGGCAACAGTGCCTGAATTGGGGTGGGGTGGGGCAATCAGTTAAGAGACAAATTAATGAAAAAGCATTCAATGCCATAAATTAAATCTTGTTGTTTTTTTTAATCATAGTTAACATTGCTAGAGAACTATAAATGGTTAATGTTAATTTTAAAGTTTACATTAAGGAACATAAAACTTCAATAAATACTGCATGTATTTTAAAATATATCTGAATTTAACATTGTGGCCAGTTAAGTTTGGGGGGAGAAATGAAGGAAGAGAGAAAATGACAGCTGGAGGAAGGTGAAATCCAGAAGAGAAAAAGTAGAAAGAGAGAAAAAAAAAGTAGGTAAAATTTAGAAGAGGCTTGAATCTGTTCTGCTGTTTCTCCACTTCTTTTCTAAGTGTTTGTTATCATTCTTTACTCATCAGTGTATTATTTTTAGTGACTAATGAGACCCACTGTCTTACAATACATTAAGAAAAGATTTCATGTGAGAAATAATGAAAAAAATTATTAGCATTCCAAATCCCTCTGTCTTATAAAACTGCACAAATGGTTAGCCAGGAAGTTTTAATTACATAGAAATGCAATTGTACATATACTTAAGAATGTGTATTGTAGTTGTAAAAAAAATATGGAGACATAGATTAGCAAATTTATTTTATTATTTCTGCCTTCTTCATAGACCTGTAATGAAGATTAAGATAATTTGTTTACCATATGTGAAAGAACCTTGTAAAGTTACCATTGTTGTATGTCACTAAAGTTTCATAATGGCTACTCCAAGTGGATGCTCCTGCTTCAATGTTTTTTCCATGGCCCTCTCCATTCTGCCCCTTGGCCTTTTCATCCCTTTCATATTTCCATTATCAGTTCTGTAAGGATGATGTCCAAGTGAATATCTCTGTTCTCTAATCTTTCCCTATTTCTCCAGCCCGGAATTTATTTTACTAGATTTTTAGTTATATATTTTATTTTTTACATAGCCTAGATTTTATTTTTATGTCTCCTCTTTTCTTAAGAAAAAAAAGAAAACAAATACATCAAATGCCCTTAATATATTTAAAAAAATCTGACATTACATATAGTGATGTTTGACACTGATAGATTCTCTATCACCACAAGAAATCTGAGTCTGGCTGTAGCTTGTCATTTTCTAATATCCCTTCTTGGTGACAAGCTTATATTTTGTAATTTCACAACATTAATTTTCACTTTAATTAAAAAAATCCATAACATAAGTGTTAAAAAATTATGCATCTGGCAGAACAAACAAAATGTTTGCTCATTACTTTCCAAATTTTTCTGCTTGTCTTTGTTTCCTTCTAAAATTCCTTCCATCTTCTTCTGTGTACTTAATTTTTTTTAGTGGATGCCTTTTGGGGGGCATTATTATTACTAAAACAGCAACAACAAACTAACTCCTCCCTAAGCTCCTATTTCAATAAAAAATTCAACAGAAAGAGAATATTAACAGAAAAGCTTAATCAAGTGAAATGAACCACTGCATAGGTCACATCCCAAAATATGTCTCTACCCCTGGTGTCCATCATCTCTCAGGAAGTAACATTAATGATCATAGGCGTTTTGGAGACATGATTGGTCATTTAGCTAATCAGAGTTCTTAAAATCCTTCATAGTTGATTTTCTTTGCAATGTAGTCCAAAAAAGAAATTATTCTCCTTTTTCACTCTGTGTCAATTCATTCTACCCACTATTATCTAAAATCATCTGTTTTGTCATTATGGCAAAATAATATTTAATTATAGTCTTATACCACAACTTTTTCATCCATTCTCCAGCTAAGAGGCAATCTAAGGTACCACTGTAGATTCTAGTTCTTTAATGTATTTTTTTTTTGGCATTTTGGAGGGCAGTTGGGGTTAAGTGACTTGCCCAAAGTCACATGGCTAGATTTTTGTGTCGTGTCTGAGTCTGGATTTGAACTCAGATCCTCCTGCCTCCAGGGCCAGTGCTCTATTCACTGTGCCACCTAGCCACCCCTCTTTAATGTATTTTTTACACCAAACTGTGTATGATTTCAACCATCCTTTTTTTAATGAGTGAATTTTTTTTGTCTAATCTTCCCTCACTCCTTCCTCCATATTTGAATAGTCTTCTTATACATCCCGATTATTAAAAATGACAAATTCTGTTTTCTTCTTCCTTTGTACATTAGTGTGTTTCTCCTTTTATTCTCCCTCCTCACCTTCTCTTTACCCTCTTAAATCCATCAAAGACAACCAACCCACACTGCCCTCCTCCTGAACCACTCTGGTTTCTTATTCAGCTCCTTCATTGCCCTTTGAAGACATTAAGATCCTTAAAGGCCAGGTGTTTCTTCTCTCATCATTACAGTGGTGTTAGCATTTGATCTTCATATAGTTTTTTCCAGTTGCTCCATTAAATTTATTTTTCTAAGTTTCTCTTAATTCTTGTGTGTTTGCATTTTAAAATTTCAACTCAGTTTGATTCACTAAATAAGGAATTCTTGAAAGTCCTTGATTCCACTAAACTTTTACCTCTTCCCACCCCACCCCCACCCCAATAAATTTATAGTCAGTGCTGCAGGGTAAGTTATTCTTGGTTATAAGCCTGTTTCTTTAGCTTTTTAGAATATCATATCCCATGGTCTCCCATTTTTGGTAGAAGCCAGCAGGTCTGGGGTAATCTTGACTATTGTACCTTGGTACACAAACTGCTTCTTTCTAAATGTTTGCAGTGTTTTGTTTTGTTTTTTTCTTTGACTTGTAGCTCTGGATTTGGGCTGTAACGTTTCCTTTTGCAGTTTCTTTCAGGAGGTGACCAGTGGATACTTTTTATTTTGACTTTGCCATTTGATTCTAATAAATCTGAACTAGTTTCAATTATGATTTCTTGAAAAAGAGAATCTAGTTTTTATTTTTAATTATAGTTTTCAGGGAGCTGTCTTACTCATAAATTACCTCTGTGTCTTATAGGCAAGTTTTTTTTTTTTACATCAGATATCTTACATTTTCTTCTATTTATTGTGTTCTAATAATTCTTGCTTTTGCAAGAAGTCTTTGATCTAGCTTTCAAGGATGCTAACTCTTGGGTAAGACTCAACACATTCTCTTCTAAAACATCTCATCCTTCTAATTCTTTTCCAGAAGCTTCAGAGAATTGTATCCAGGAACCTCTCTTATTTCAGGAAATAGTATTGGGGACCTAAGAGTCCCTGGGGCAAAAACTCTGCCTATCAGGCCAGACTCTCTAACATTATTGCCATATCATCACCCTTTTAGAAATCTAGGTTTAAAATCTGGGGTTTCATCAAACTCGTTTTATCCTATAACCAGCTACTACCCCCTCTAATCAATTTTCAAATTCTAATGATTTTACCTCAGCAACACTTATTTCTCATCCACTGTCTCTTTTCCTTTTCTACTGTAGCTATTTGTCTCTTCTTGCCTACAATATTATGATAAACCCTCATCTTTTCCCTTTCTAAGTATCATCTTTAAAAAACAAAAATAAAAGCATCTCATTACATTTTAAACTCCCTCCCCCAATAATCCCTGACATGTGATTTGGGGAAGCATTATTTCTAATGCTTTGCTATACTTATTCCATTCTTTTATTCAAAAAGGTGTCAGTGGCTCCAAATTGCTTCATTCACTACCAAATAAAGAACAGTTTCTTGGTCCTAGCATGGAAGGCTCTTCATAATAACACTTTACCCTATAATTTGAAATTTATCTTATGCCACTCCTCAGTTTGTGACCATTGCAACATAACTGGATTACTCACTGTCCCCTCTTCTTGTTTTGCCTTCTCTCATTTTTATGGCTTTGTTCACAGCATTATTCTGTTTCTTGAGTGGATTCCTTCACTCCCTATTTAAGTTCTTCTCTTCATCTAAGACCTAATTCAAATGTGACCTCCTTTATGATAAGTTCTTTAATCTCCCTCTTTTCATATTATTTCAACAAAAATTATTTCTCATGGCTCAACTTGTTCTTAACTCTTTGCCTGGTTTCTTCCTTTCATATCCCACCTCTTCTTCATCATAGTTATTTGTGGATATATCTGTTTTTCCCTTTTTCCTCTTGTTCCCCCCTATACCTCCTATTCCATTTGATCAAAATATCTTAGTTACCTTTTTGTTCTTAGAACAGTGTTTTGACACGATAATGATTTAATATGCTTGTTGACAAACCATTAAACTATAACTATCAGTATTGTGGCTATTTTGAATGATGAAACTCTTGCCTAATAAGGAAATATCCAAATAGATTGTCTTTTCAGTATATATTTTGTGCAAAGATTAGCATGGTTTTTTCTTTCATTCACTCAATCAAACAACATCATACTTCAATTTTGTATTCTTTACAATGTTAGAGGCAGCAAAATACCATGCAGAGTAAACTATAGATTTTGAAGCCTGACCTTTTCTATGCAGACATTTATAAAGAAAAAAAAAAACCTTAAATCTAGGTATTAGAAAGATTGATACCAATGTAGTCTTTTAAGTATACTGTCAAGATTTAGATATAGTTTTAGATATGAACATGAATAGTTAAATCGACCCTTAGTTATCTTTCTGTCACAGTTGTAACATAGTTTGCCCTTTGTCATTTGAAAGTAGCCTAACTGAAATGTTTGGTGTTTGAAAGTGCCCTTCCCACTCAATTATGTTTGGAAAAGAAATTTCTTCTATCTTTTTCTCTCGGTCCTCAGAATCCTGTTTTAGTACTGAAGAAAATTTAAGGTGTTTGTGTCTTTATTCCTACTTAGTTGAATAATACATGTTATTCTTGTGGAATACTTATCCTAGGATATATGGCTTCCAAGGAAGTCACATTAGAAAGGAACAACTAGTGATAAATGTGGATTCTGGTTACTTATCACTGCAATGAAGCCACTTCAGAATTCAGCATTTTGCCATGCTTTTTTCAAGAGACAAAATTGGATTGGCATAGTCTACATCATATATGTCCGATTAAGATTTCTGGAATAATTAAGCATGGACCATACCGGGTTCTGCCACATGCATTCTGTCTTTTATAAGCCTTTCATCTGTTGGTGAGCAGGAAAAATATCTTAAAAATTAAGATTACCCTAAAACTGTCAGCTTTGATATAGATTTGTCAAAGACAAAACTTTCACATGATACATTATCATAGATAGTTGACTTTTAAATTAATATGTATAAACGTGTAGGTTGATATAGCTGTGCAGAACAATGTAGTGGTGATTTTCATATCTTCAAGCAATCTTCTGTTTGAAATCAGAAAACATTTCTATTATATATTTGTTAAGTGATACATGTGTTTATAATTTCTTGATTTACTCTGGCTAACTATTTAAAGTAAGCACTTTTATATTTTAAAAACACTTCATCAAAATCCATCTCAAGTCCCTTCCTTCCTTTATATTCTTTTTTTTTTTTTTTAAGCAATCGGGGTTAAGTAACTTGCTCAAGGTTACACGGTCAGTTATTTCTTGGTGTGGTGCTAAGTGTCTGAGCCCGGGATTCGATCTCCAGGTAACACTGGAGCTGGTGCTCTTACTCGCTGAGCCACCTGGCCACCCCTACCTTCCTTTATATTCTTGCTTTTATATTAAGTTCTAGTCCTCAAATCTCCTACCCAGGATACTTTTTAAATCTCCAACCTGATTTCCCGGATTCTGTCCTCCTAAAATTCATCCTGTTCATTGCTGTCCAATTAGTTTTCCTAAACTGCAGTTCCTGCCTGATCAGTTGTTATCATTTTGTATGTCTTTTTAATAGGAGAATCCTAGAACATTAGAGTTGAAAAGGATCTTTCAGCTCATCTACCCCAGCCCCTCATTTAGTAGAAGAAAGTAAGCCATAGCAGAGGCATTGTCAGGAAGTGATAATCATTTCATAGTACCTGTCATTATGGAGAAAATGAGTTAAATGGATAATTGAAATTTGAAAGCAAACGATTTTTTTTGGTGGACAGTTTTAACATTTTCTCCAAGCTTTTTATCAGAGGTCCTAATAAATAGTAACACTGCCTTCCCTGCTTCATGTTCTTCCTCATTTTTCTTTTGACCACTCTCATTATTGAGTAGTGAAAGGTCCCATAGGATCCAAAATCTAGCAGCATTTGTTGTAGTGGCAAAGAACTGGAAACAAAGTAGATCCCTATTAATTGAGGAATAACCCATCAATTGGGGAATGGCTAAAGCTAAACAAGGTGTGGTACCCGAATGTAATAGAATGCCTAGTGTTCTGTGAGAAATGTTAAGTGTGATGAATGTAAAGCATGGGAAGAGCTATAGGAATTCATGCAAAGTGAAGAAAAACAGAACCAGGCAAACAGTTTACAAAATGACTACAACAATACAAATAGAAAGAACAATGATAACAAAACAATAAAATGAAATAATACAAAGTTAAACATCAGGCTTGGCCCCAAAGAAGAAATATGAATGAAAGGGCTACAACATACCCAATTTCAAACAGTCCTTGTTTCCCTAGAGTCCCCCCTTTGATTAGTCCATACCCTAATTCAGCTCCTGTCATGATTGTCCATGAAAGTGACAGCCTTAATCTGTTTCCTCTGAAATGGAGATGGATCTCACTTTAGTCCTTTGTGTACTAAAACCATATCATTAAATTTATATTCACTTTGTACTTTAAACTTACCGAGTCTTAAGTTAAAAAAAAAAAACAAGGTAAAGGAGGAGGTGAATGGGAAAAAAGATTGAGAGGAAAAGCTTCTAACTCTTGGAAATGGAAAAGAAAATAGGGAGGTTAATCCTTGTGCCCTTAGGAAGAAAAGAAAGGGGTTAAAAACCGGTGTAGGATGGCAAATTATCTTTCAGGTTGCTTATTCTTGACTCCACAGAGGCTTCATCTTTTCGCCCTATCTTCAGGCCCATTGAGCTCTTCACAACAGACTTGCTAACACCTTTACCCTAACTTCTCCCCTCCTTATCTTTTCCCTACTCTGCCAGATTTCCCAGAGTCACCAGCATGAGACAGGGGTAGAGAATGTCATCACTGTTTTTTTTTTCCCCATGAACACACTGTTTAAAAAAAAAAAAAGAAGAAAAAGAAGTTTATAGTACTACTGTTAAAATGTCATATTTCAAGAATATTTTGAATTAAATAGTAAAAATTTGGTATGTCTGCCTGGGAATCAAACATTATTTCTATGGATGCAAGGACTTCTTAGTGCCAAGCAACCAACTTAACATAAGAATTTTTGTAATACAACCTGTGAATAAGTTAGGGTCTAACTTTCAACAGGTGTTATCTCCCTTTAGATAATTCTGATTTCTTCTAAATATTCGAAACATTCTCTCCAGGAAAAGAAATACAATTCAAACAACTTTTTAGGGCCACATAATGTGATACTGGGTTTTTTTTTTTTTGTTCCTTTGTTTTTTATTTTGCTACATGGTTAAATTGGAGTTAATGTTACTAACAAGAATCAAGGAAATGAAAAGCAGTCAACATTTTGAGCGTGAGCCTATGCATCTCTCTATATGTAAACCTGCACACATAGATGAACAGTGTTAATTTTCCTCTGAAAATGTATATGTATATGAATGAACATATATATGAAGTGGATATGTCATAAGATTGTTTTTATAGATGAACATATATTTCTATACCATAAGTATTAAAATATGTCATTTTTATAATTTTAAGGATTCAATGTATTGAAGTTTACTTGACAGAATTTTAACAATGGCATAATGAAGAAGTGCTTTGTTCTTTTGAGTACCAAAGATTGGCAATGTGTTGATCTTTAGGGTAAATGCCAACGACCTCATAATAAATATTAAGAAGAGATTTAAATTGATCAAATTAAAGGGGAGCAAGCCTTTAAATACCATCTGGTTTGGATTCAGTTTCATAACCATTGTCCATACTTTAAATTTGCTGTGAAAGTCATTTTCTCATCATACTCCTTTATATCCAGTACATGGCACTTATCTGTGACCTCGAAGATTTCTTATCTGTAATTCCTGTAGAGTCCATTTAATTTCACGTTAGCTGCAGTGAGGAAGGTAAGAGAACTATACATTTGCCAAACATAGAAAACTAAGAAGAATGTAAAAGTTCAAAATCAATCTTATGTGATGTAAATAAATGGAAGATATGTTCTGACAAAATATTTCTCATTACAGCTCAAAGTGTGTGTGTGTGTGTGTGTGTGTGTGTTTGTATACAACCATTACCAATAGGCATTTTATGTTTCCAGGCTTTTAACATTGGATAATTCTTTTTACCGTATCTTTAAAATTGATACCAGATTCCTCTGAATTTAGTCACCGTTGTCCCATTTGGTAGCTAAGGTAGTTGTGATGGAGACAAGCTTAGTGTTTATGGCACACAAAAACACTCTCCTGCCCTGGAGTTTCCATTTAGTAATGGAGCAGCTAAGTGAGTGTTACTTACTTACATCACACTGCATACAAATCCCTTTTTGACAGCCATTTTATTTCTTTCTTTTTAGGAGATGCTACTACCACCACTCAACAATTTCGTACCATAATAGGTTAATGTCATTTATGCTCACAATGTAGAAGATGATCCATTTCGAGGAAAATACTTTTTTCTTTTTTTCCTCCCTTTCACTTTGCATTCTTTTGTTTTGAACAGTGTTTTGCAGCCTCTGCACATGATTGGATGAATGATTTTTTTTTAAATTAAATGTCTATTATTGTGCTAAGTAAGCCCAGGGGATACATATAGAAAAGCAAGATAGGTCCTACTCTCCAAGAACCTACATTCTACCAGGAGATGATAAAACATATAAAAGATACAAATACAAGTTAAAAAAAAAGGTCCTGTGGTTCTCAAGGTACAGTAGCAAAGCCACTACCAGGCATTGAAGACTAATCCCTTTATTCGTCTGTGCCACGATACCTCCTGTTTCTTATTGTTGGAATAGTATTTGCCTATATTATGATACAAAGTCAGTGTTCATCAACCTGGTACTATTCAGAGAAAATTACCAGTAGAAGAACAGTGCATTAGAGCTCTGGGAATATGGAAGAGGAGGGAAAACTCTGGTATGTGAAGAGGATCTTTTGATCTTCCAGATGACTAGCACACATCAAAGAATGATAAGGGCTTATCTATTTCAGGAGATTTACATGTAAAGTAAATGCAAGCATATATATCTGGTATATCTTTATAGGATCATCTGGTCTTGGGTATTGAGGAAGAAATAGAGTACTATCCTGGAATCTGTACAAGGGGATTTACATGTCTGTGATAACTCAAATAACTTTTAACAAGTATAATGAACAACAGCAGTGACAGTCTTCAAACCTTCATCTGAATTTTCTTGGAGTTTTTGTATAAGTAGTGAAATTAAAGGTATAGAATTTTCCAATACTGGATGCCTACTTTTAATGAAATAGTGTTACTATTAAATCATGTGCTAGAAATGCCATTTTAGGTTAAAATGAATGAACTTTATTGTAAGATGACAGAAGAGACTAATATATTCAGCTCTTTGACAGGCACTCATTGAGAGTTTCCTGAACTTCCTGAAAGGAAGAGTGTTTTTTAGCTTATTAAATAACCGAAAAATTTTTAGATGCTTTATAAGAATGTTCCAAGAAACGGAGTTTTAAAAATTATGTTGCAAGCATAAATACTGTTTAGGTAAACTAATGGTTATTTTCACCATTTGGTACTTGGTAGCCATAATCAGATCTTCAAATGTTATTTTGTACTTACTTAATGATTGGATGGAAAGAAAGTTTAGGAATTGAAAGGATGTGGACTGAGTGTAAAATAAACTCTTTGTCTCCCACTATGCTTTTTGTCTGGTTCTCAGGACTGTTTATGCCCAGTGTGACTAAGGAACTCATGGGAATTACCTTGTTTTCATCCTCTGGAGTAAAGGTAATAGATTCATCTCTGAGAGGAAGGGTGAAGTCTTATGACTGTAAAAAAGAAGGAAGCTCTTTCATCTCCTTCATTTCAAGTGAGCATTTGCATTGGGGAAATGCTGACTCACTTGGGGAATCACAGCCTAATTGAAATCCAAATCCAGACTTGATACATCATTTATCTTCTTTGTGCTTGGGGATTTCAAAGCATTAAATATTAGAAGCATCCATTTCATTATCAATACTTTTTAAACCTAGTCTTAAAGGCTGCTGCTATTCTTTGTACTTTCCTATCTCTGTTACTTTTTGTTCATGGCATTTCCTGTCCCAAGACTAACTTCTCATTTCCTGATCTCCACTTTTAAAAATCTTATCAATTTTTTGAGCTTCGATGACTTCTCTCCTTGAAGCATTCCTTGACTGACAAAGTTGAAAGTGCTTTCCACTTAAATTTAACAGCACTTTATTTGTACCACTTTTATGGCATTCATGGGGAATGAACACCTAATATGAAAAAGTACTGTGTAGACAGTGGAAGAGATAGAAAGTTTAAATAAAACACCCCTGAAGCCTCAGAGATCACTTGAATATAGTATTACACAGTAAGGAAGAGAGTTTCGAAACCTGTTAAATGAGTGTTATATGAGAAGGAAGGTGGTGACTACCCTGGAGAATCAAGATTGACTTCATGAGGACGTTGCAAGGACGAATAGATTTTCCAAAAGTAAAGAGAGAGGTGGAAGATGAATATAACTCTGAGTATTTGTGTCATGTACAAC
>NW_027185664.1:9040955-9092564 GCF_028583685.1 Petaurus breviceps papuanus
GAGTATTTGTGTCATGTACAACCTTACTAGAGGTGGAAGATGGATATAACTCTCTCTGATTATTTGTGTGACGTACAACCTTGACTAGAGTGTAACCTCTTTGAGGGCTGGAGCTAGGCATTATCACTCATCCTTATCTGCCCCACTGTCAGACCACCACAGGGCTCTCTAATAAATGCTGGTGGAAAGCGTGTTTTGTCATTTTGTGTGGACGTGAGCAACCAAGAAAAATAAATAGTTTGAAAATTAAAATCCTGGAAAATAAATGGATCTTGTATTCTAGATCATTTCTGTAATTCTTATTTTAAGACCTAGGATACTGAGGCAACTAAGTGTCACAGTGCCTAGAGCTCTGGGCTTGGAGTCAGAAAGATTCATCTTCCTCAGTTCAAATCTGGCCTCAAACACTTACTAGCTGTGTGACCCTGGCCAAATCACTTAACTCTGGTTGCCTCAGTTTCCTCATCTGTAAAATGAGTTGGAGGAGGAAATGGTTAAATTACTCTTGTATCTTTGACAAGAAAAACCCAAATGGGATCATGATGAGTTGGACACAATTGAAAAACAGCTAAAAACTAGGTACTATCTAGAGTTGATGCTGCTTTGTTTGGTCTTAACTTCAGTTGTACTGGGAGATTGATTCAATCAATTTGTATTAGGCTTTTTGCAAAACTTTTATTGTGGTTGCTTTTGCTGTAAGGTCTGTATAAGTGTAAGCTTTCTTTCTTTCTTTTTTTCATTTTAAATTGTCTCTGCACCAGTTTGACCATTTTTTCACATAATTGTTGGAGAGAAAGAATGAGAAAATAGCTGTAATGTCATAGAAATTACCTAGTTTCAAATAAAATCCATTTTTTGTCCAGGAAATGTTTGCTTAGGTCCTAATGAGAGTTATAACTTTACAAAAAGGCTAGTTTTTGAAAACATTTTGAAATCACTCCTTACTTTTTAAATTTGTGAATTTGTGTTTTGGGTGAACTTCCTTTTAGAGAAAATGCTGAAAAAATTAATAATTGAAAAGCAATAGCTAATTTATATTTCTTATGTGAGTCTGTTTTTCTTTGTAGTAGTTATTTTTCTGCAGAGCACAGAATTTCAAAAATTTCAAGGGAAAGAATTTTAGTTTAAGAAGGTTTTCATGGACCTTTCGAATTAGCCTCTGTATCTGTATCTATAGGTGTCTATAGCTATCTCTGTGTGTATGTAAACAGAGAGAGAGAGGGAGACACAGAGAGAGAAAGAGAGAGACAGAGACATGGGCGGCTAGGTGGTGCAGTGACTAGAGCACTGGTTCTGGAGTCAGGAAGACCTGAGTTCAAATCTGGCCTCAGACACTTAACACAAAAAACTAGCCATGTGACCTTGGGCAAGTCACTTAACCCCAATTGCCCTACCATCCCCCTCCAAACAAAAAAGATGTTTTAAAAAAGAGAGAGACATATCTATACACATCTATAGATACAGATACATGTGTTTTAAAAGTAAAGAACAATTGCAATTTTATGTATGACAACAAACATTTTTAAATCATGTACTGTGTGGAGACCAGTGCTTAGCCCCTGAGGAAGAGACTTAAGTTTGAATGAGATGAGGTCCTTGCGTTTGGGGAGAGCATACCATCCAATCGCGGTAAGGGGCCGATAACTGAAAGCCCAATAATTATAAGGCATACTGTTATTTTGCTTTTTATTATGACCTCCTTTACCACTAGAGTGTTACAGGACAAAGTGCCATGGGAGGTTTGTGATCCATTTTAGCTGCATGTGCATTTGGAACTCAAATGCACCATTCATATTTTGTTGAATCTTATTTTTTTGTTTTTTTTTCCCTTGGCCACTTCATATGAATTTGGCTAAATGCTGGTGAGTAAGTGTGTAAAAAATGTGTACTGAAAACAATATCCAATATGTGTGGAATGGGGAAAATACCCTAAAACAGATTTGCTCAGATATCAACAGGATATTATTACCCCCAAAGAAATGACAACAGTTTGTCAGTTTGATGAGCAGAGGAAGGAAGTTTACAAACATCTCTGAGAGAGGCATGTTGAGCTGTTGAAGGAAATGAGGCACGTCCTGCTTTTATTGTGCTTATTGGAGTGGGATTCCCAGAAGACTGATTGAGCCTGCCCTGAGACTTCTGTTTGGCAAAGACCTCGTTGACTCATATTTTATTTTTGTTTCTATAAAGGTCTGTTATTGTTCAGATTCCTAAGGTAGTTTATAAATATACTACCTCTATCATTTATACCATCAATTGGCTGATATGATGAAAGCAAATGTATACTCTTTATTAATTGCTTTTCTTTTCCTGTGAAATCTAGCAAAAAATAGCTAGAAACTCAGTTTTTATAAAAGCACAAATCTTTTGTGTTCGGTTTTTATTTGAACATGTAGTTTGTTGATTTCTTGGGTTGCATATTAAAGTTTTAAGTACTAACAATATGGAGGAAATTGAATTGTCTCTTATTAACATAGGAGAGATAAGATTGAGACACAAAGTCTTTGTGGAATTGTCAATAAGAAGTTCAAGGCTCAGAGCTCAGAATTTATCTGCATATAAGTAGAACCACAGAGACAGATGCCTTCATAAGAGACTGAGATCTAATAACACCATGTCTAGATTAATACCTAGCTTGTTGGTTAGGCCTCCTGTAATTTAAGGACACATGCTCACGCGCTCACAGTATGGTCAAGAATGGTTAAGTTGTGATTTGTGTTTTTGGAGGAAGTGCCCAAATCACAGATCCATTGCAGTATTAGACTATTAGTATATTCAGGGCAGCTCTGTGGTGCAGTGAGTAAAGCACCTGCCCCAGAGTCAGGAGGACCCGTTCGTTTCCGACCTCAGACACTTAACACCCCCCCCCCCCCACACACACACACAGCAAAACTAGCCGTGTAACCTTGGGCAAGTTACTTCCCAATTGCCCTCCAAGAGGCAAAAAATAACAATCACAACAACAAAGGATTATTAGTATGTTCGGTCTATATCATACTTTAAGTCTCTTTTGAAATGTATACGAAGCCCTATGAACTCTCTAAAGCAGTCTAGTATTATTTCTAAATGTTCTTTCTTTTCCAGCTCTGAAAGTCAGTTGTGCCTATCAGAATGTCTAAGTGAATGTGACTCTTCCTTACATAACTTTTCAGACACAGAAATACAGGAATAGAAGACTTTCTTGTTTCTTGTACAGTGACTCATACAGTCTGGAGGGGTAGGATGAGGGCATTATACTTGTTGGTTATCTGCAATTCTGGGTTCTAAATTTGTAGCCTTAAACTCGAGCCAGGAGATGTGGTTGATCTTTGTGAAATTAGTAATTTAGTGATGTAGCCAACAACATTATAGGGGTCATAATTTCTGTTCAGTAGACATAATGTAGCTAGATGATGAAATTTTTTTTTAAAAACCATTAAAGTGGTAACAAGTTGCTGATAGTAAAAATAAATTGATTGCAAAATCTCTCTTCTTTTTGGTTAGTCCTAGTTGGTAGCTAAGTGTTGCACAGTGGGGGACTGACAGCACTAAGCATGGGGTCAGGAAGATCTGAGTTCCAATCCAGCCATAGGCATTCACAAGCTGTGTGTCCTGGGGCAAGTCACTTAACCTCTACCTTTCTCAGTTTCCTCACCTGTAAATTGGGATAATAATAGCATCCACATCACAGGGTTGTAGTGAGTATCATTTGAGATAATATTTGTAAATTGCTTAACACAGAGCCTGGCACATAGTAGGTGCCTAATTATCATTTGCTTCTTTCCTTTTTTTCTTGGAGTTTGATGTTTCCATATACTTTTCAAGCATTTTAGTCTTAAGAATTCTAAAGTAAGTGATGATTATTTTTGAAACATTTTAAGAATATTTTAAGGTGAAAACAGGATCATATTATAGAAGGATTTTTTGTTTTCAAAGTAAATGCCTACTTTAGGAAACTTCCTTGATTTTTTTTTCCTTTTCTTACTTTCACCATTTCCAAATAAGTGCTGATTTATTGAAGATTCTGTGGAATGAAAAACATCTTGGTGAAGCAGAGTACATGTTACTCGAGACTTTAAAGAGTGGCATTCACTTATTTTCAGTCTAGTATTGGTAATAAATATAAAGAAACAAGCCAAGCATTTGGGATGATAAATTTTTGATGATGGTTTCTTATAGTTACTCATTAAATTTTAATCACTAATGATTATTAAAATGGTATCCTAAATGTTATTATTCCTTAAATCAGGGGAATGTTTTAAGAAATTCAATTTGAATAACTTTTTTTCTTTCTTCATTAGAATTTTTATTCAGGGGTCCTTAACTTGGGGTCCATGAACTTATTTTTTTTTTAAATTTAATAACTTCATTTTGATACAACTGAGTTTTTATGTAAGCTTATATGTTTTGTTTACACATTTCAGAAACATTATTCCAAGAGAGAGTCCATAGGTTTTACCATACGTCCCAAAGGGTTAAGAATCCCTGATCCATTTGCTTTCTGAAGTACTATATGGTCCTGTGCTTTGTCCAGACACAAGCTTGCCCTATGCTTTGTATATTGCAGACTGGATCAGGATGAAGAAAAGAGGTGGTTACAGTGTCTCAACTAGGTGGCTGTTATTCCTTTTAAGGGAAAGAGGAAGGGCTCACTTCTATGGGATAGTTTGTTTCGTTTTAGGTGAGTAGTGCTTAGACAGGGTATATCATAGGGCCTAGCCTGTCTAAAGTTGCGCTGTGTAAATTCACAATGTAGTTACCATCTGGGAATGATGAATCTTGAATGAACACTTAATGTGCTTTGAGTGTTAACAAAAATAAATTACTTACTATTGAAATATGAGCTACTTAGAGGTAGGAAATATGTTGGGTTTTTACAATGGATTTTCATTTTTTGTATATGAGATATGTTATTTCCATTTTTAAGTAATAACTTGGCTATCTTTCATGGAGCTAGACAAATGTGTGGAGCATATGAATTTTCTGTCTTAAGGTTGGGCAAATAAAAGCCCTTTACTTTCTGTTAATTCTTTATAGTCTAAAAGTATTTTTTATTTTGAATTTTATATAGAGAGGAATCTACCCTACTTTGGATAGTCTATTATTTTATTTAGGTTATTAAAAATAGAAAAAAATAAAAATAAATTTTATGCAAATTTTGCAAGTAAATACATACTATGTATGTCTGGTGCAGTGATAGATGTAATACTTGCCTTTGAATGGGATGTATCTGTTGACCAAAAACTGGCCTGTTTTTTGTAAGTTCACACTTATATAACACTTTGACATTTGCAAAGCATTTTCCTCAATTCATCTGAATACAACCAATATTTATTAAACTCCTATTTAATGTGTGAGACACTGAGCTAGGCACTGGGAATACAAAACCAGAAGTAATAGAGTCCTAACATTCTACTGGTATAATATCCCTAAAACACCACTATGATCATGGGTTTCAAATCCTTTTAAACCATTTTTTATTAAGGACTCCACAATCTCCCAGGCTGGCTGTCTTGGGGTCAACCTCACCTCCTCATTTTCACTTATCCTACATGTTCAGTCTGTTACCAAGTCTTGTCTTGTGTCTTCACAACATCTTTCATATACAGCTCCTTCTTTTTACTCACGCTGCCACCACCTTGGTGAAGCGTGAGTGCATCCCTCAAGCATTGCAATGACCTTCTGATTAGTTTCCCTTCCTCAGTTCTTCCCACACCCCAGTCAGTCCTCCAGTCAGCTGCCAAAGTAAAGATCAGGTCTGACCATGTTACCTTCCTACTCAATAAACTCTAGGGTACAAGAGGGGAAACCTGTGGACTTGCGGCCATGTGGACCTCTAGGTCCTCAAGTGTGAACCTTTGACTGAATCCAAACTTCACAGAACAAATTCTCTTAATAAAAGGATTTGCTAAAAAATAAATAAATGAAAGGATTTGCTCTGTAAAACCTAGATTCAGTTAAAAGGCTGCACCCAAGGACCTAGAAGGCCACATGTGGCCTCAAAGCTGCAGACTCCCCAGCGCTGTCCTAGGGATTGTCTGTGGATGTTTAGGGATCCTCCAGGACCAAATATAAAGTCTTGTTTGCATTTTAAAGCCCCAAACAATTTGGGTCCTTCTTTTCTCTCCAGTCATCTTGCTCTCTACTCCTCAGTCCTTGTGGCCTGCCTATAATAATCTTCCTCATCATCGACACCTCCTGGGTTCCCTTGCCTTCTTCAAGAGTTGGCTCAATCTCCCTTTTTTCAGGAGAATTTTTCTTATGCCTCCTCTCAGCTCCCTCCCTCTGAAACTCCTTTCCATTTACAGTCTGTATTTTATTGTGCACAGAGCTGGTTGTTTTATTGTTTTCCCCCATTAGAATGTGAGCTCCTTGTGTTCAGTTTCTGCTTTTTCCTATGTACTCATTGTTGAGCACAGTCCTGGCATATAGTAGACACTTAATAAATTATAAAGTAATGGGGGAGAGGGTGATTATAGTAACAGGAGTCAGCCAAAGAAGGCCTTTTGTACTGTTACACCTGAACTGTGCTTCGAATGATGGTAAGAATACCGAGGTAGAAGATGAAGTACATTTCAGACAGGAAGAAGTTTTTGTGCAAATGAATGAAGTTGAAAGATGAAATGCCAGGTTCAGGGCATTTTGACTGGAACAGAGAGTGCGGGAAGAGAAAAAAAAAGTTAAGATTAGAACTGCATGTGAAAGCCAGACTGTAGAGGACTTTAAATGCCATAATTAGGCATTTATATTTTGCTATAGAGGCAGTAGCAAGCTGGGGGGGATTTTTGTGATACGTTGTTAGATTGGTATGTAAGGAATGTCAAATTAACAACTATGTGATTTATAAATGGAGAAGGAAGAGTTTGAAGGCAAAGATGCCAATTAGGAGACAATTGTAATAGTTCAGAAAAGGTATGATGAGGGTAGATAGAGGCTATATGTGTGAAGAGAAAGGGATGGATGTAAGAGACATCATTCAAGAAGGATTGACAAAATTTGGCAGCTGATTGCATAGGTATAGAAGGTAAGGTCAAAGATAACTCCAAGGTTGGAAACATGAGTGACTGAAAGGATAATGCCATAAACAGAAATTGAAAATTTTGGAGGGAGGTGGGTATGGGTTATGGGGAAAATATAATGGAGTCCTGTTTGGATGTACAGAGTTTGAGAAGCTTATGGTGCATCCTTGTAGAGATAAAGAGCCCGCAGGTGTTAATGTATGTTAACTTTTAGAGGTCAGTTGACTAGAGGTCAGTAAAGAGACTGGGGTTAGATCTGCATAGAGATTATAATTGACCCCATGAGTGCTTATGAGATCATTAAGGGAATATAGAAAGGGAAGAGAAGGAAGACCAGGACAGAACCTTTGAGGATGTTCTCATTTGGTGAATGAGAAAACAAAAATCCTTTCGAGCTAATAACAATAACAACAACAATGATGATGATGATGATGATGATGATATTTATAAAAAGCTTTAGGATTTGCAGGGCACTTTATAAATTTCTTTTTTGTTGTTGTTCTTATAACAATGCTGAGGAGGAGGAGCCATTATCATTCTTGTTGTACAGATGAAGAAAGTGAGGCAGAGATTAATTGACTTGCCCAAGGTCACTCAGCTAGTAAGTGTCTGCTACTGGATTTGAACTCAGGTCTTCCTGATTCTACGTTCAGTTTTTTCACCTCTGTGCCACCTAACTGCCTCAATTGTCCCTGTTTTACATGTAAAGAAACGGAGGGCATAAGAGATTAAGAGAAGTTAATGTGTTCTCATACTGTTACTGTAAATGAGCCAAGATGCTGCTCCTGAGGGATTCTCGCACTTAGCACTGTGCCTGGCATGTAATTGGTGCTCAATAAATGTTTATTGGTTCATTACCAGAAGGTTGGCCATAAGTTGATTGATACTTTTTGACTGTAGTGACATGCGAAATGTTTAAAATAAATAAATAAAACCTATGTAGAACATTTACATTTATACATTTCAACTAACAGAAATCTTATACTTTTGTATATTTTAATATACAAATATACACAATACAATATACAAAAATACAATAATATACAATAAAATATTAGATATAAATAAATGCATTTTAATAATAGCTTAGACATATGGCACTTTCAGTTTGCAGAGTGCTTTCCTCATGACAACCCTGAAACTGGGTAGTGCAAGCAGTGTTATGACTTAACCATGTACAAGGAAGTTAAGACTCCAAGAGGTCAGTTGGCCTAAACAGGAGAACTAGATATAATCTTAGCATTTTAATTCCAAATCTAGTACTCTGGTATTTCTGTAGTGTTTTATAAGTTATAGATGTCTTTTGACATTAAACAAAAAGTTAAAACTTACTGAGTTTTGGGTGTGAGCCTCAGTTTCCTCTACCAAGTCTTTTGCTTTCTTCAAGCTTTCAGTAACACAGTGAAAGCTTCTGTGTTTGCAAGATTTCAAGGTACCTCAGGACTGAATCTCTGAGTCAGTCCACAGTGGAATGTGTAATTCTCCTTTTTGATTGTGGGGATCAATTTTCTTAGTTGAAAAGGAGAGGTGGGGAAGTTTGGGCAGAACTATCCACTCAGACCCATAGAATTAACCAACTAGCCAAAGTAAATAATTATACGTGTCTCAAAATATTCTTCCTAATGTGATCATTTGACTCTGACCATACTATTGTACAGTATCTGAAAGGATTAAATAGAAACTTAGACTGTTTTGAGGTGTATATCTAGTCCGGCCTCCTTTTTTTATAGATAAGAACCTTGGAGAATGTGACTTAAGGGTCATACAAAAATGAAGTAGCTGAGTTTGAATTTGAACTCAATTCTTCTGACTTGAAGTGCAGTTTCTGTTCAGGCTTCCTTTCCATTCCTTCATCAAACCCACCTCCAGTTCCATTTTCAGAATGAGGGGATCTGATCTTAATTATTGGCTTTTCATTACCTATGGGACTTGGGGTAGGTTATTTTACCTTTCTCAATCTCCTGTGTAAAATGAAGTAGCTAGACTAAATGAATTTTCAGCGCGAATACATGATTCTATGGTTTTTCATGAAGCTTTCCCTGATCCTCTTCCATTCCCACTCATTTCTTCACCCATATCACATATTCACATTTTTGGTATTTATTCATATACTTGTTTTTCCTTTGATTTAGCTTGTAATCTTTTTGATCTTATAAAGTCATTTTTAATCTTTGAACCCCCAATACCTACCTGGCACATAGTAGGTGCTAATGAACTTCTGTGAATGGAAATTGGCTGTAGAAAATATATATATATAAACACACACACATACTTAATAGAAGTGAGAGGGTGATTTTTGAAGGACAGAAAACAAATGCAATAGAAGTATTATAAATTTACAATAAAGGAATTCTTTCCAAATTCTACTGATTCAAAAACAGTATTATTTTTTTACTTACCTGTTTGATGGTTTTGATTTTTTGTCTTTGATATTCCTTATATCTGAGCACTTCAAGAGACAAATGGTTTCATGCTTCCTTTAGGAAGAGGCAAACATTTTTGGAAAGAGTCATGCTTAGAATAATCTAAGAATCCCTAAATATTTTTTTCACTTTGTAATGATTTAGTTCTGCATGGCAAATAAACAGATAAAATTGTAGCTGCAGTAGGCTTAGGGGTTCATGGGAGCCTTAATTATTAGGGAAGAGGATTCTCCTCAATATCTGGATTTGATCCAGCATAGAAATAGAATAAGGTAGGTGAAGTGTCATTGATCCCAAAAGATGAAACTACTGAATTTCTGGTACTTTGGTTTATGTTTGATCTAAATTTCATCTCCAACCATAAACTTGTGTGTTTGTGTGTGTGTGTGTGTGTTATATTCAGTAGTTGAAAAGGGTATACTTAGAATCATAGAATTTTAAAATTGTAAGATGTGTAGAGGTTACCTAGACAAACCCCTTCATTTAGAAATGAGAAAACTGAAACCCCAAAGGTCAGGGAAGTTTCCCAGTGCCATGCTGTGACAGAAATTGGATCAGAATTGAGGTATCTTAACTAACTAGTAGTCCAAGCCTTTTCTCACTTAAACAGTAGGCCCCAAGATCCTTGAAGGAGATTCGTTCCCTTCACTTCCTTCTATCTTTTCCTCCCCTTTCCTTCCCTTCCCCTTCATAGTCATTGTTGAAGTAAAAACTGTTTTCTATCTCTTTACCAATAATTTCTAGAGTAGAGATATACCCAGTTTACTCCAGAAAAATCAGCCAAAACAGATCATATGATGCCATTTAAATAACTGAACCAAATAATTTAGGGAAAAATCTTTCTTTTGACAGGTTAAAAATTAGTCTGATTTATTATCTACATGGATCCGTATTTACCAAAACAAAAGGAAAAAAAAAGGGAATCAGGTTTGTTTGTCTACATCCATCAAGTTAATTCTCTTAGTGCATAGTAAAAGGGAAACACACACACACACACACACACACACACACACACACACACGACCAAACAAGTTTAAAATATGCCTTAACTGTCTAGTTCAGATTTATAAGACAGTTTTATTGCTGAAGGTAAGACAGATAACCGGGCATTATTCCAACATCTTGGCAGTATTTCTTTTCCAAGGGTACTAATATTAGGATTAGCTTGTTGTTTTAAAGCCATTACCTTTCTGCACCTTAGTAATTGCTTGTTCTTAGGGGAAGCTTGGAGCATTTGAATTAGATTTTTTCTTTGCCAGATATTGACATTTGGTTAAAATATTTTCATCAGTTCTTAAAATTGGTACTCCAACCCATTTCACCAATATAGGTGATGAACACAATCAATATATGTAAAACTTTAGAATATCAGATAGGTACAGAATGCAACAGCAGTCTCAATTCAGTTGAAGGATGCTATAAAATATGTTTAATTTCAGTCTCTAGTTGCTGGGTTTATGCTCATGTTTCCATTTTCTTTATTGTAATAAGAGCATGCCATTATTTAGTTAATTCCACCTCCTCACCTGTACCATGTAAAGCATTTCAGTTATATCTCCATTGATAAGATATCTACACAAAATGATAACTTTTCTGATGAAGGCAGCAATAGAATAGAGCCATGTTTATGTAAAATTTTGAATATTTCAGGTATATGTGTCATAGCTATATCAAAAATAGCCCTTTAGAGCAAAGAATTATACAAAGCAGGATAGTTTTTTAATTTAAACATTGAAGAAATGTATATTAATATACTGCGGTTTTACTGTTGAAGATTTTTTTATTATAATTTTATTACTGGGAATGAGCACAGAGCATAGAATTTTAGAGATGGAAGAGATCTTAGTGATCATATAGACTAAATTCATAATTTTACAGGTGAGGAAACAGGCATAGAGTTGAAATTTTCATATGAAATATTAGTGTTAAAATTTTATGGTAGTGTGTGTCATTTCTTTATAGAGATACAAGATAAAAAGTTAGAATTTAGGAGTGGGTAGGGGATGGTTAGGATATTAAGGGAGTGGGGTTTGAATTAAAAATATAGTTATGTTGTATCCTACACACTCCCCGTTTCATTACACTAGTATTTCTCTGTTGCAGCCTCTTTGCCATTTGGAATGATTTCTTTGTGAATGTCTAAAAAGCAACCATAATTCTTTAACTTGATCAAGCAGTCATCCAATTAGCTCTTGGCATTAGTAGAGGCTATGAATTGGATTACAGAGGTCATTCATGAACACCTTCTGTAACAATTCAGTTCTCTCCAGTTTGGTATTTCCATTTGTTCAATAATGATCAGACTTTACTACTTTAGTGAATTTGTGTATGCAAATTTTTTTTCTTTTTGCTATACTTACAATCCATCAAGCAGCAAACCAATAGAGTAACATATGATTTTAAACAAATTCTCATTTGTTATTCACAAATTTTCTCACTACTTTATGGGCACACCAGCTCTCTCAAAAACTATGATATTCTTTTTCTGTAACTAGTTAAGGCAGTTCCTATGAAGGAGTTTCCAGCATAAATAAACTACCTATGGCAAAATAGCAAAATAGAGTTTAGATGAAAATCTGACTTTTAATCCATATCCATTCATCAAGGAGTTAGCATACATCGTAGTACTCTTAACAGAAAGCTTTATAGAAATCAAGAATTACGCGTTGAACCAATTGATTACTCAGAGTAGTATCCTCAAGTTGCCTCTTCGGATGTAAATAAACAATATTTTGCATCCTATTTTAAACCTCTAATGCTATTCAATCTCCCAGATAGCAAGACATCACTTCCTAGGATCATATCTGTTCCAGCCCCCTCATTTTACAGATGGGCAAACTGACTTGCCCATTGTCACCCAAATAAGTAAATGAGACGGGATTTGAACTCAGGTCTTTTTTCACTCTAAGCCTAGCACACTTTTACTGTGTCACCTAGAAAGGATTCTCTTTTATATTTGATTGATGAGTAAAATTATCATTTTATTGTCAGGATTTCATATATATATACATACACACATGGTATATCTTTATGTTTATATACCCCAACTCTGTGCAATTTTATTAGAAATAATCTGTACATGCATTTAGGGCATTCTTCATGAAGGTATGAAAAGGGAAACGTTATGCTTTTCCAAATGATATTGTAAAGCACTCTAGATTGTTAAAAATCACATAATTGATTTAAAATACAGATAATACAACAACTTGCTAGCCTTTGTGTTTTATGACTATTAAAAAAAGTTTGATTTGATATAGTAGAACATTGCCTTAAAGGCCTCCCTCCAGCATGATATCTTCCAGGTATATGTGAAAACCATCTAAAAGCTTTCATTCAAATAACCACCTTTGGTTATTGAGAAGCTTATACCACTTCATCAAAGACACAGGGAGATGCATGCTTGCTAGCGGTGTTATTACTGTCATGGACGATATCCATTATAGAATCAAAATTTGAGAATGATTTCCTGTACATTGTGAGATCTTCCAGATGTTCTTGTTTGTTAATGGAATTTTCCTATTCATATTCCTAATACCTAAATAAGATTAAAAAAAAAGACTCAAAAGAGTTTCACTTCAATGTCCATATTTCAAACAAACAAAAACTTAGTGGATGAAGAATATCTGTTGTATCAGTGTACAATTGTTACATGGTCTACCCCTTGATGTTCAGTTATCTCAATGATGTCCAACTCTTCATGACCCCATTGGGGTTTTCTTGGCAAAGATACTGGATCAGTTTGCCATTTCCTTCTCCAACTCATTTTCCAGATGAGGAACCTGAGGCAAATAAGCCCTTGCCCAGGGTCACACAGCTAGGATGTGTCTGAGGCCATGTTTGAACTCAGGAAGATGATTCTCCCTGACTTCACAAAGCCCATCACTCTATCCTCTGTGGCACCTAGCTGCCGTCTTGGACAACATATAGAGGTGTCCAATCACTCTGTCTGTCATAGAGAGACCTTGCTTGTGTCCAGTGAACAAGATCTAGAACTGAAAAGGCAAGAGCACACTGGGTTGGATTTCTGATTTTGTGAAGGTTTTTGAGTGGCCCCAGACTTCTGCCTGAAACAAAGTTCTGTCTTTTAACAACTGTATCTTTCCAGCAATGCTATGCAGTTTTGATCATGGAATCTCACTATATCAAAAGAATTAAAATTGTAAGTCACCAAGAGAGGCACTTCGTTGTATGAATTTCATATGATATGTTACCAACAAAGAATTCTGCAATGAAAACAGTACGATATATCCTCAAAGAGAAGTATGAGCAGAAGGAATTTCTCTAGCAAGCATGAGAGATAACCATTGGACTATTCATGTTTTCAGTGGTGACTTTCTGATGTCAAGAGATGCAGAGAAGGATCCCTAGCCTAGATGGGCCCCCTGTAGAGGAATTATGACAGGATTTGGTGAAGAGTCACTGATGAGAAGTCAAGAATGGGGAGGGAGTATCAAAGATCCATTGAAATACTAAGTGTCCCCCTGTTGTGGATGAACTTGGCTAGGACTGGTATTTTAGGTTCAATATTAAATGATGTGAGAAACTCAGGTCATTTAACAGTGATCAAAAGAAGGCATGTATTGACTAGTATGTGCCAACCACTGTGCCAAGCGCTTTTACAAATACTATCTCATTTGATCATCTCAACAACCCTGGGAGGTGGGCACTATTATTGTCTGCTTCTTACAGTTTATAAAATTGAGGCAGCCAGAGATCAGGTGACTTACCCAGGTTACAAAGCTAGTAAGTGTCAGAGACTGGATTTGAGCTATGATCTTCTTTATTACAGACCTACTGTGCCACCTAACTGCTTCTATAGCAGGCAGAGGAGGTTAACTTAGCCATTACAGAGAGGATATTAAATGAAGAACATAATGATTTCAACTAAACATAGCTCCCTGGTTTTGAAACACTTGGGGTCTAGTCAGAAGTCTAGGAGTGCTCCAGAGAGCTTTGGAGCCACTTACGCCATTTTGATCTCAGATGACTTGGAAGCCATGTCAATACCGTGAGCCAGTCAGAAGGCAATAAAAGTCAAAAAAAAAACAAAAGCAAAACCAAAATTAGTCCAACCTATGTGGGGAAGGGCCTTAGAAAAAGCTAGCCCTTACTTCACAGAAGGGCTTAGCTCACCTACAAGAGATTGCTCTTAGCATACTCCTTTGAATTTATTCTGTCTTCTATGAAAAACACCATAAAGGATGATAAGTATGTGCATTTTAGTGAGTGCTAGATCCAATGCCAGAGTATCTGGTTTGAATCCTGGGTCTGCCACTTACTACCTATGTGACCTTCACAAAAGAAGAAACAGGTTTATTTCATTTGTATGCTGTGTAGAGTTTCTTCTTCATTTGACTTGTGCAAACTGAAAATACAAAGTTAAAAAAATTTTTTTTAACATACTAGTAAGTATGGACTAGTAAGTATATGTTTCTCAAGACACAAGTGGGAGGGAAATTATCTTGGGCTTATAGATGAAAGTTTCTCAAATACTTTGGACCTATTTCTTAATATGATTGTGTAATCCAGAATTCATTTTTAAAGTGAAGGTCAAGAGGAATACATTAGAATGGGGAGGGAGGTGGGGAATTAACACCCCCCTGTATTAAATGGAAATAGATACTGCTAGAGAGAGAAAAACATGACATAATTAGCTTATGTTCTTGAGGAGTGAGTTCCACTCAGTGGTTCTGAGATAGTTCAAAGAAATTTAATATTATATGGTGAAACAATTAAGCTGTTATAACTGGTGTTCATCTTCAGCTGTTAAATCTTTTAAAAATGCTGTTTTGAGGTTGATACGTATCTACTGACATTTCTCCTTTACTATTTCATTTTTAGTGTTTGTGAGATTTTTTTTTTGCTTAGGATGATGTGGCTCACAATCCACAAAGCCTTCTTTTCACCCCCCCCCACCCCCACCAGTTGAAATAAGATGCAGCTGACATCAGTCTCTTTGCTTTTTTATGATATGGGGATGCGGTAGTATCAAAGCAGGCAGGATGAAAGCACAAAAGCTTCCTGTTTCCAGCTGTTTTCCTCAGCAAAGACTTTTTTTCCCAAAGATGATGCTTCCTTTCAAGGGTTTTTAATCTGCAAACTGTTTCCTTAGTTTATTTCACTATAGTAAAATGTGTTCCTTTAGGTCATATCTGTCTCTTTTAAAACCCAACCTGCCCTTTTCAGTAGCTTTATTTGCTACTCAAAAGAACAAACATGACTTTATAAAGTTCCTTTAATGAAGTACAAAGACCAATAAACCTTTTGCCACTGGAGCTTCATATTTATGGTACCAGGTTTTTTTTTTTTGGTGAAAAGTTTTAGATGTCAAAAGTCCATTGAGTACTATTAATCTGACAATTTATTATTCATAAACAAAGTAGGAGTAAAATGTGACATTATGACTTATGGCTTTTTCTAATTCAGTATAATGATATGTATTTTACTTGGTTTCATGTAAATCCTTAATACTAAGGTACTAGAAACTATAATAAAAAAAGTGAGTACTATTATTTGTTAGGAGATAGGGGTTTGATTTATGAGAAGTGAGAATTTTTGTCTCCTTTTCTGAGATTCTTTTATTCATTTTCTGGTTCAAGTATAAGAATACATATTAATTTTGTTGCCTTTCCATGATTCAAAATTAAATGAAAATTGATTTCTCACAAATCTGTATTCTAGAAGCTATAAAATCTGAGTTTTAGGAATATAAATTTTTGAAGAAAAGCTTTAAAAGCCTTTTCCCTGGATTTTCCATTCTTCTTGCTGAATTTGGATTATTCTTTTCACCAGTTTTTGAGTTGTGTTTCCATATTTAGGTGAACTGTCTCAATGAAATCTGCTTGCCTACATAAGCTAATTGAACATTTAAGAGACCCAAATAAAGTGAGTATCAGTGAAATCAGAAAGAAGGATCATGTTAGAATGATGGTAAACTTTTAGTTGCAAGTCCTGTAATTGTGTCTATTTGCACTTGTCCTTAGGGATGCTTAACTGCTAAAGGCAGGGAGTAGTGAGTGTTCACTACTGGCCAGAAACATGGTACCATAGCACCATAGTGTGAGGGAAGTCTTTCAGATTTAATGAAGCCAGTGGCATATGGGGGAGTACCACCTCATTTCATTTTCACTTTAATGCTAACTCTAACATATGTTTTAAATTCTAGTCGTGTCCCAAGTGCCAATACATGTTAAAAGGACTAAACGTTTAATAGAAAAATGAAAGAACACAAAAGCAACCAAAACCCTGTCCCTTTTTACTTATTTATTTTTGTTGCCCATTCTATTGAGGATGGAAGGCTGATAAAGCTGAAAAACATGAACATGGCTATTTTATCTTTTCTGTTTAATAGAGAGCTATGAAAAAATGGCAATTAACATATTCAGACAGAAAATCATCCTGGCTGAATGACTCATTAAATAGTCATATAAACAGGATGTGCTGAAATGAACTGGTACAAAATTTAGTTTCATTGGTCCTTTCAGTGCGCTATTGCTCATTATCAGCACTTTTAGCAGCAGACTGTGGTGCTTCAGAGGACACTTAAAGTTCTCTTCCTTTTATTTTTTTCTTAAATACTCTCAGTCTTTTCTCCTGTTCCCTAAAGCCTTGCATTTAGCTTTGTGTTTGGGATCATAGACATTCAAGTTGCAAAAAACCTTACAGGACATCTAGTCCAGCCTTCCAAATGCAAGAATTTGTTGCACAGCACGCTGGAATGGTAGGATACCAGCATTTTATTGAAAACATCCAATTTAACTTCTAGGGCAGCTGATTTCACTGTAATCAATTAGTCCAGCAAGCATTAACTAAGTAACTAAGCACCAGGGATACAAAGATTTGACTAAAACCAAACCAAACAAAAAAACAGCCCCTGCCTTTAAGAAGGTTCTATTAAATATGTAAACACATTAGCATGTGTATCATAATTTGCGGGAGGAGAAAGCATTAACAAAAGGATCAAGAAAAGTTTTTGATGGGAGATGGATGAACTCTAAGAAGTGTAAACAAGGGAGTTGTCCATTCAGTGAGTACTTATTAAGCACCTACCATGTACCAGGCACTGTGGTAAGCACTGGAGATAGAGAAAGGCAAAAGACAGTTCTTGCTCTTGGGGAATTCAAAATCTAATGGGGAACAACAATGGGAAGAACTATATACAAGATGATTTGGAGATAACACATAAAGGGTAGGCACTAGAATTAAGAGAGAATGGGAACTGCTTCCTGTAAAAATTGTGATTTACATTGTAACTTCAAAGAATCTAAGGAAACCGGGCATGGAGGACTGAGAAGGGAGATAACCTTAGTCATGGGGGACAGCTGGTAAAAATGTCCAGAGCCAATAAATGGAATGTCTTGTTCCCACCTTCTACAGGACACCTTTCTCAGTCCCTCTTAATTCTCATGCTTTCCTCTGTTGATAATTTCCCGTTTTTCCTGTTTGTGCGTAGTTATCTGCACGTTGTCTTCCTCAGTAGATTATAAACTCCTAAAAGACAATGACTGTCTTTGTCTTTCTTTGGATCCCTACCACTTGGCACAATGCTTGGCATAGAGTAGGCACTTAATAATTGCTTATTACTGACTGTTTGAAGAACATCGAGGAGTCTCGTGTCAGTGGAAGATAGAGTGTATGGCAGCAGTGTAAGGTGTGAGAAGACTGAAAGGGGGGAGGGGGTGGGGAAGCGAGGGGTGGGGATGGTAGTGGGGCTTGGATGGTAGTTTTCAAAAGGCTTTGAAGGCTAGAGGATTTTGTATTTGATTCAGGAGGTAACAGAGAGGCAATGGAGTTCATTGAGTAGGAGGGTGACTTTAGTAAAATCACTCTGGCATCTGAATGTAGGGATGAATTGGAGTGGGGAGAGACTCAAGGCAGGTAGACCATCCATTAGGCTATTACCATGGTCCAGGCATGAGGAAATGAGGGCCTATACTAGGGTGATAGCAGTATCAAAGGAGAAAAGGCTTCCTCTCTCAGAGATACTGCAAAAGTGAAATCAGTAGGCTTTGGACAACAGATACATGGGGATAGATGATAGGAGGAGGTATTATAGGATGACACTTACATTGTAAGTCTTGGGGACGGAGAGGATGGTGGTAACCTCAACAGAGATAGGGAGTATTTTACAGGCAGCCGAGGTTACCCAAATGTATTGGAGGGAGAATATGAAGTGCTGAGTTCAGGAAATAACATGTAAGCCTGTTAGGTTATAACATAGGCAGTTAGCAAAACATTTATCACTTAGAACAGCTACAGTCATTCGAAATATTCTTTTTTATGCTTCCTTCTTTCTAGAGAGTCTCTCTGTTATACCCCTGTCCCAAAACAGGAAAATAGTGTTCCCATATAAGAATCTCTGAAAAGATCCTTAGTCTATGCTAGGCAGATAAATTTATGTTTCACATATTTGTTTTTATTGTACTTTTAGAACTTGCTAGAATGTTTTTCTTTTATACAGGCAAGGGAGGGGAATATTGCTAAGAGTGGAGGGCCGTGACAGTCTATATCCCAATAAGGGCAATTCAAAGTAAGATAATAGGGATTTGTTATGGAAGGGATCTTAGCGATCCTCATTTTGCATGTGATGAAGCTGAGTCCAAGAGAGGTTAACTGACTTGTCTAAAGTCAACAGACCAAAGAGCCTGAACTTGATCCCAAGTCTTCTGATTAAAAGGTCAGTATTGTGTGATTGAGATTATAGCCAAAGCAACAAGCGGAAGCCATTCACCATCACCACAGATAGCCAAAGTGCTTATAATTTGTTCACATCCAAAAGGTTGTTGCTTCAAGATGAGAAAAATCTTCTTGTTAAGAAATTAAATTATTGGGGCGGCCAGGTAGTACAGCAAGTAAGAGCACCGGCTCCAGTGTTGAGAAGACCTGGAGATCGAATCCCGGGCTCAGACACTTAGCACCCACCCAGAAACACCTGGCCGTGTAACCTTGAGCAAGTTACTTAACCCCAATTGCTTCGAAAAAAAAAAAAAGAAATCAAATTATTGAAAGATCTATACATAAATCCTGGGACTTAAGTGATGTACAGATTGGATTAAAATATTTTATGCAACTTCTCTGATCACTTGGTTTATTACCAGAAAATGTGTTAGGCATATATAGAAAATGTTTTCTTTACCATCACTCCATCCATGTGTCTTTTAAAATTCATCAAGATTTTTTCTTTACCTTCAGGCATAAAGGTAGTTACTAGAGTTTATTAATGGAAATGGTGGGTTTTATCTCTCTGCAGAAGAAATGTTACAGTGCTTTACAGCAACTATAAATTGAAAGTGCACATGAGTACTTTGGCATTTTCCTGTTGGACTGAGCTACCAAATTTGCTGTTGTGCAGCCTGAATCAAAAGAGCCCCATGTCTGGGCTGGAGATAACCAGAGTAACACAGGGTTACTGCCCTTTTACTGGTGAGTGAGCGCTGCTACATCAGTTATAAGGAGTGCAACCTACATCATAGATCATCATAAGATCATAGATTTAGAGCTACAAAGGACCATACTTAGAGGCCATGTCGTCTAACCCCCTCCTTTAAAAGATTAAGAAACTGAGATCCAGAGATCAAATAACTTGTCCAAGGTCATTTAGGGAGTAATTGATAGGGATAGTATTTGAACCCAAGTTTGCAAAGCCAACGCTCTTTCTGTTGTACAATGCTGACTTGGTTATTGATGTGCTGCATGGATGTAGGTCCTAGATTTTCCCTGTCCCATTTCTGGTTCAATAGAGTGATCCTGAAGGGTAAAAGTAGTAAGCAGGTACATAGGTACCTGCTTCATCTGTCATACTCCATTTGATCTTGTTTATTTATGTCATTAACAAGAGGCAGCATGACAAAATGGATAGACAACCTGCTTGGGCTTCAGGAAGACCCAAGTTCTAGTATTGCCTTTAAGATATTTTGGCCGTAAGTAACAATCTCTCAGTGTTCTCAGGTCAATTTTTTAGCATATATGTTTCAGAGTAGTTGAATGTCTGCATTGGTAGAGGGGTTTCCTCAACAAGGGTTCCCTATTCTGGATAAAAATGAGGTTTTTTTGGTAATCATATATTTCTGTTTTGTTTTTGATCCAAACAAAAAGTCTTCCTCCCACTTTAAAAAGATATTACTACAAAAGTTCATTGCAAAAAATCTTGGGGACCATAGAGGAAAATTTGTGTGACTGACTTTTCCGATAGTGCCCCTGACTTTGTCACACTAGTGGAAACTAATCATGCTATTATTTTTTGTCAGTAGGTATAACAAGTGGGTAGAGCTTTGTGTATTCCACTGTGATGAATTAATTTGGTGTTCATTGTAGTAGCACTGATCATAATGAATTAATCTGGCATTCATGTGGATGTCATAGTTTTTTTTTTCCTCTCCCTCTCATTTCAATGTAGCTTTGGTTAATGGACACTTTATAAGTGTGACACATCTGATCCAGTTCTCACAATAACCTGTTCTTACAATTTTCCTGTCTGAACACTGTAGGCAACTCTATTTTACTTTGGGATATTCTGAAGAAATTTGCCTACTCAATATTTGGTGATTAAAAAGAAAGATAAAAGGAAGAATGATATGTGAATAATGCTTATACTTGAAAGTTTCAATGCTTTTCAAAAATTTTATGAAACAAAATTAACTAGTGTGGCAAATATGAAAGTCTCAGGTAGATTGATGTAATAAATAAGGCACTTTGGCTGGTTGTTTTTGTTATTTTTTAAAGTTCTGATCCAAAGAGTTCTGATCATAGTTTTTAAATAATGTTGAAGGAAAATATTCCATTTTCCAATTCCAATATTAAATAATGAAAGCTGCCTCCAGAATGAGTTTTCTTTAAATTTCTTTCTCTCACATGCAAGGTTGATAAATGTATGTGCATGTATTATTTATCTGTTCATGTAAGGAGGACACATAATTGACTATTAGATATGGTAATTGCATAAATACATCTTGTTCAAATCCATTTTCTTTTCTGTTTATAAAATAAGTGTTTTAGTTAAATTGGGATATATCCAGAAAATAGAATTGCTTTGTCTACAATTGAAAAATTAGATTCCAAAGGAAGAGTGAGACTTTAACCCCAAGAAAATTTTTAAAAACTTAGGGCTTAACCTATATGAGTTCATTTTTCATAAGATTTTTCTTAATTTGTTCATCATGTTTGCTAATTATTGAAGATATTTATAATAGAACAAGGGTTCCCTTCATCACAGCCCACCTGCTCTGCTGATTTGATCCACAGGGAAAACATAATAATATTGCATCGTATGGAAATAGATTCATTCTTTATGAGGAGTAGGGTGTCAATTCAGGTCCCTAGTTAAATTTAAACCTGGGAATTGTATCATCCTCCACAGACTCTCTGGTGGTTTTGAACAAATAGGTTATTTTTTACTTCCTGTTCTAAAAAGAACTCCAGTTTGATCTGGGGTAGCAGCTGTATCACATTCCCAGCAACTGCTTTTCTTCAGTTGATAGGTCCTATGCATATTTCAGCATGTGAAGTTGGTGAAGAATTTGGGGATCTGTTGGGAATGGAAAGCACCACATAGCTGGGTTGCTGTTGTTTTCATTATTTTTGTTATTATTGCAACAGATTGTACAGTAATATGCTAACAAAGATTTATGACTTCATGCAGCAGTAGGAAATGTTGGGATGTGGAGGAAAACTCATGTTAAAATGAATGTCTATAATAATGATAAAAGGAAAACAAAACAAAAGAGAGGTTCTAAGAAAATTGCTTGAAGTATAAATATTTGTATTACCATTTGCCATGGTTTGAAAATCTTGAAAGTAATTGTTTATGCTTTTCCTTTTTTAGATATGTTGTATGACTATATATGCATAGCTGTTCTTGGAAGGGGGTTTAATTTCTTTTATTTTTTTTCTTTACTGGCACACTTAGCTGTTGAATATGCAATGAGTAGAAAATTTATGGAGGGCAGAATTATGAGTATCTGAAGAAAGTTTAATTACTTTTATAATTTAGATAAGCTTCATAATTTATTGTAACACACTGTACTTTGGCACAATTTGTAACAATTATAAAGCACTTGAATTTAGGTTCTTTACTTGGCAGCTATAAACAGAGTTAACTGTATGAAAACTTTGAGAATTCTCTCTCTTTCCTCCCACCCCCCACCCTTGTGCATTAAAGGCTTATAGGAAAGCATCTCTGTGCTCCATTTTCATTTACCAAATCCCTGGACTTTTATTTCTGTGTAAGTACAAATTATAGAGTGGTATGTTTGCGGTTTTAAACATACAACTAGCAAGCAAAGAAAGGAAACTAAGATATCCATCAATGTCCAATCCCAGGAAATGGATAAATAGGGAGAAACTCAAATCACTTTAGCAGATGATCCCTACTTGAAATAAAATGAAAACAAAAACAAAAAGCAACTCCATACATTTAAAAAAAAGTGAAAAAAATCTCTCAGAATCTGAGATTTCAAAAATGCTTCTCTCATTAATTTGTGTAAATACCCTTTTATAATTAAAAAGGAAGCCAGATTCAATTTCAAGTTTTGTTGAGTCCTGTTCTGTTGAGAATCTATTACTGTCACAGAAATTACTAGCTACATCTTTAAATTTGTGAAATTTATGCTTAACACTAATTTTACACATTTTTCTCATTTCTGTTAGTTTATGCTGGCTTCCACAAGTTCTGATTTGGCTTTTCAGTATATAACCATGCAGTCCCTAGATTTTGTTTTCTATTGTTCCTAAAATATTTAATTTTTAAAAGCATTTATTTTTTGCAATCCAGAAAAATGGGATTCTCCCAAGTTAAAAATGGAATTACCTCTCATAAACCATATTGAAGTGGATTAACATGTCATATTTCAATAATAATAATAATGATGTTTGTATGTATCTGTAGTTACTATTTATTTCTTCATGAGATAGCTTAGAATTAAGTGAGCTATTCCAGTTAGGAGCAGAATTAGGTATATAATTTGATTAACATTTAGGAATTTCTGAACCTCAATTACATTCTTGTTTTATCTACTCTTTACCCCTCTCTCATGTGGACTACTTTTGTGCAAGCATGATGGAGACTCTTGTTTTAATCTTTAAAAGGACTGTGATTTTGACAAGTCACTGAGGCTGTGTACATAAGAAGCCAAATAACTGTGGACTACATAGTCAAAAGACTTAATCAAACAGGTTGTTTGACCGAATTGATTGCTTGTTTGACAGTTTAAACAATCAGACTATCAGGCCTAACCCTTATGTTGATTCCTTGCTGATTAAAGAGTCAGCTCCAAGAAGGTATTTATTCCCACAATTTTTTCCCCAGGGGGCACTCCTTTCTTTCCTTTCTTTGGTCTGTTGCTGCTTTTTGCAAATTGATCTTTACCAAAGGCTCCTTTTGCCCAGCCTCTGTTTCATCATCATGTAACTACAGAAATACAAGGTATCGTTTTCTCTGGACTATAGATATGAAGGGATGAAAGTTACTAACTTTAAGACAATTTGAAATTTTAAAAAAGGAATCTGTTATCTGTCTTCTCTCAGGTTATGCATTCATACAATGGTATAATGTGCCCAATTGGATTTGTTACTAATGGCAAGGTCCAAGAATTGCTTATGATGGAATAATATTTTCCCTTGTGTCATATACTGTGTTGTTTTCCTGTTGCTTATGTTCTGTTCTGCAAATAAATGTAAGTTCTCATTTTCATGTTCCTGCTGACTCTTATCCTTAAACCCTTTTGTTCAGAGTATTAATGTCCTTTATCCTGGAAAATTCCTGCAATTGTAGTGCCTTAATATTGTAAATCAATAGAGACTGAATTCAGTGCCTACTAAGTAGTGTTAGACAACCCTTTAAATGCAAATGCATCAGGGCTAGTTTTAATGTAATTTTAATAAGGCTGAGACCATTTTGAAGTAGACTTAAATCATAATACTAATCTCAAAAGACTCTATGTTTAGCTAAGAAGGCCCTTTTATTCTCCCTCATTTTCCCCCAGTTTGCATTTAAATCACCTTTCATCTGATTCCACAATTTCATCTGTAATATCTTTTTGTATATGCAATGGAGATATACAATTTATAGCTAAATTTATCTGCCATTTGGAGGAGGGCTTATATTGTTTCAGGCTATTTTGTTTTCCATTTCTTTTTCTAGTTATACATTCCTAATTAATCTTTCTGTTTCTAAGAAACATAAATATTTCAAATTAACTGGTCATGTACTGGCCAGGGTAGTACAAAATGCAGCTGTTGATACTGTCTGAAAAAAAAATCTGCTTAAGATCTGGGTTTAATATTTAATTATTAGGAGGGTTTGAATACAGGCTTGGAAAAATGACAGCAAATAATTAGCTTTTTACCAAAAACTTGATCCAAAAGGTTTTTTTTGTTTGCTTTTTAGCCATTTTAAATATGCTTTATGGGGACTTTTTTTTTTCTTGTTTGTGTTTCCTTTAGTTGGGAAAGGTACAGTAGCGGTGTCCTGGGGAAATAAAATTGGAATGGAATAGTTTAACAAAAGATCAAAAGAACAGAAGCCTAGCATCAAAAGGCAAAAGAATTGGGTGGAGTGTTCCTAATATGAATTACTGGAACATGCTGTGTATAAAGACAAAACTATTTTTTTTAATATGTACACATAGAATTGTCATTGTCTCTTCAGTTTTTATGTCCAAAAATTTCCCAGGGAGATGTTTAGATGCTGAAATAGATACCCCATGTCATTTAATTTAGTATTTAACATTTTTCATGTCTTTCACAAAATGGTAATTTATATTTTTAATTACTGTGTTAGTTCCCAGTGAGCCTTTGGCAATAACAAGTCAGAAAAATAAGAAGATACCCTTTGAGTTAATGTTTGTCTATTACATCCTGCTTTTAAAAAGCAGGTTCCTTTTTTCCTTCACTTTGGCATTGGTTGTCAGGATAGTCATGTAAGTTTAAAAAGTAAAATAAAATTCTAGGCCTATAGAAATATTTGCATGAATAGACCATAAAAACCTGTACCTGAAGTTTTTAACATTTACATCGACAGTGTTGATGGGCAGTTTTTTGATGTAACTTAGACTGCTTTTTAGTAACACTCCCAAATTCCCCACCCTCTATTTCACCCCAGCATATAGTACTTCTTATTTCTTGCCCTCTCCTGTTCTTCTGCTCTCTCCTCTTTCCTTTAGTCACCTCCTTTCCCTTCCCTCCCCTTCTTTCCTTTTGAAGACCTTGTTAGTGTTAAGAGTGTAGAGACTGGAGACAAGAGATGGGGCCTCAGTGGTCTCATTTGTAAAATGAAGGAGGGATCAAGGTGGGTCTCTTTCTAACTCTACTTTTCCACATTTTATTTTCATAAACTTGAAAATGGCACTCAGTGGCACCAGTAATATTAATAGTAACTCTAAGGGAAAAGAGACTTAAACCGTATTCAGTATAATATGACTGCACAGAAAAGCCATATATGCACATTTTCAACTTAAAAGTTTGATACTAATGAATATAGAGATCCTGCTAGGAAATTGAAATTTTCTATTTCTCTCAAGTTCAGGACAGCTACATTTTGAACAAATATTCCTCTCAATATTATGTATCGCTACTGCTTTTTCATTCAGATTCAATTCAATGAAGATTTATGTGCAAGGCATAATGTTAGGTGTTGAATATACAAAAAAGAAAGGACAAGAAACAGTCCTGACCCTCAAGGATGACTTACCATCTAGTGATGGAATGCAGTATGGAAGCAGATAAATGTATAGATGATTACTTAGGACTTGAAAAAGCTTGGCATTCTAAGGGAGAAAGGCCAAGAACACTCCCCCTTTTTCTCTCATTGTCATTTTTGTTCTTATAGCATACTAGAATTTTATTCACTCGTTTAAACTGAATATTGTGGGACACCCAAGGGTTTCAGAGGAAACAAGTCATAGATTAACAATAGTTGTGAAACCTACTTGACACCCTTTAACCTTAGCATTTAAATGAGGAACATTAAAATATGAGTTGTTGTAATAAGGAGAGGAAACTTGATCAGATTACAAAATCATTTCTCCATGAAACCAGAATGTAAACACTTTGCTCTTGGTATTTGCCACAGTGAGACTGGGATTCAGTAGCTCAACTAGTATGTGCCTAGATTCTAAGACATAAAGGCCAACTAGATTTTGAAGGAAAGCTGGTTAGGGAACACCTGCAGAAATCTGCTTTTCTATGCAACAGACTGAGTAATTGCACTTGCAGATGGGTAGTTGCAAATATAATTACCTGATTTGTGAACACAAATGCCCTTTCAATTGTGTGCATGTTGAATTTTGCAGTAACAGGTGTGTGCGGATTGTTGCGTGAGTATCCCTCCCTCCCATTTTTAAATATTTGTCCTGGAATATACTTTCCCTTCACGCTAAGTAGTCTTATTTTTCTTAACCTAATGGTTTCAGAAATTAACCTAATGGTTTCAGAAATTAATTAATTTTTCAAAATATCTGAAATTTACCGTCAATAGTAACTTAAGTTTGAAAACTTGACTGGAACTAAGACTGCATTTAGGCAGAGTCTAAGGACTCAAAATTGTACACAGTGATACATTTTTTTAAAGCCACTTGGATATAGCTTTTTAATTTTTTTTTCAGAATAAGGAACGCTGTTATTCAGTGCTATAGACTAACAGTCTAGAATTTTTTTCTCCATAAATAAATCATTTAGAGTTGAATAGAAAACAATCGTTAAAAAGCTTGTCATCTCTTTTTTTTTTTCAGGTCTTCTCCCTATATCTTCATTAATATTTTGAGACTCAGAATACATTTTAATGAAATCTCTTTTTTTAAAGACTTTCTTTGGTTGTGATCTTAGATCCAGTTTTCTTCCACCACATTAAAAAAATCTATAAGATATTGGTGCAGTGTTGAAAAAAATCTTCCAAGAAATCTGTGACTTATAAAAAATTAGCACATAAAAACATGCAAAATATTTTGCTTTTCCCTTTCCTCTCCCTTATGAGAAACCTGGTACTCCTTTTTTGACAGTGCTGGTAGATGGAGGCATTGCTGCCAATATTTAATGAGATTACTAATTGTGGCATAACTAGGTAGCAAATTATTAAATGTTATTCTTTATTATTGTTGAATTTATTTTAGCATTTTGAAGTTTCTTTATTGTGGATAGATTGCTTTTAAGTGAGTTAAAGTAAGCATTTAAATCTTGCACCATAGGAAAGTAATATACTAAATCTATACCTGAGTCTGTCTTGTAGGGATTAATCCTGTTTGTCCAAAGATGGACAAAATTATGACAGAAGTCTCATGTTGAATGGCAGTGATTTGAAGAACTTTGTACTAATTCTTCTAGAATTAAACATTTCTATCTCCAGCTGTTTCCTTGTTGTTACTCTGATGTCGAAAGCACCTCGTGCTTGTGATGGAGGCAGTAGGTACTTTTCAGTTGAGAATGGATGAATTGAGCTTTACTCAATTTTAAATTTGTAAAACATTTCTTTCTGATACTTCATGTCTTATTGAAAAGAGTATCGTGATATTACTGTTGTATGGAGGAGAAGCTGGCACATTTTGTTAAAATAATGATCAGAACCACCTGCTTTGAATATGGTCTGATTGAATCAGATGAAGACTGCTTTTCATCACCATGTCGGGATTGGGATGTTGTAGAAATGTTTTGTTTTGATATTTAACATGTGCTTAGGTGTTAGTTGTTTCAGGTTGTTTAGGAACAGGTTCTCATCACTGGGTTTCTCAATTTTGTAGTGAAATTTGAAAGAAACCTTGGTTATTTCTCTGTCTAGGTTTTAAAATTATATCCTTTTGTGGTGTGGTTTTGTTTTTTGTGTTTTGGTTTTTTTTGATGTTGCAGATTGCCTCATGAAGAATAGCAAGTAATTTGTCCTTTATAAGTTTTTCTTCACTTAAACCATTTTAAAAGTAACTTCGAATGAATCTCTGCATGAGAACATTATAGGCATACTGGATTTCTGGCCTGGCACTTCTGCCTATTGGGAAGAGGGAAAAACTTATATTGGAGAAAGTTGGCGGCACAGTGAATAGAGTACTGGGCCTAGAGTTGGTGGACTTCAGTTCAAATTCAGTCTCAGACACTTAGTGGCTGTGGGATCCTGGGCAAGTAAGCCTCAGTTTCCTCTATTGCAAAATGGAGATAATGCCATCTACCTGCCAGGATTATTGTAAGCAACAAATAAAATAATATTTGTAAATTACTTAGCATGATTCCTAGCAGATATAAGGTGCTTAATAGATGCTTGTTTCAGGGAGGCTAGGTGGTGCAGTGAATAGAGTAGTGGCCCTGGAGTCAAGAGGACCTGAATTCAAATCTGGCCTCAGACACTTAACACAAAAAACTAGCCGTGTGACCTTGGGCAAGTCACTTAACCCCAACTGCCCTCCCAAAAATGGCAAAAAAAGTTAAATGCTTGTTTCCTTCATTCCTCACTGGTGTCTTTAAATAGACATTACCATATGGGATTTGTTTCCCTTCTGTCAAGGGTAGTTGCTGGTTGTCTTCATAAAATCTTCTTTACCTGTTTAGTTGTTCCCATGATTGTCTCCAGCCCTGGTCTCTTCTGGTCAGTACACGTCCTCAGTTACAGAAACATGGATCTCAGTTCATAGTGTAGTTTACTGGTCGGCATTTCCTTCTAGAAATATGGGTGCTGTAGAGGAGAACATGGTCCAAATGTCTTCTGTGTAAGAAGCCTTTGCATTGAGGTGGGGCGCTTCCCCTCACCTCCACTTCTTAGTTTACCTGGCTTCCCGTAAGAAGACCTTCTGTAAGACACCATGTCTGACACTGCTGCTCTCTTCCCATCCCCTCTGCCGTGTTAATGCCTCCTTCGGCAGATTGCCTTTCATTTATTCTGTAACTAACTTAGATGTACACAGTTAGTTACATGAAACCTTTCCCATAAGAATATATACTATTTGATGGCAGGAAATGTTTGTTTGTTTTCTTTTTCTTTGTATCTCCAGCACTGGGAGCACTTGGCACATTGTAAGCACTTATTAAATGCTTATTGACCAACCACTGGCTAAAGAAAAGTGCTGCTAATGGGTAGCTAATTAGGTGATACAGTGGATAGAGTGTGAGATCTGGAGTCTGGAAGACCCGAGTTCAAATGTGACTTCAGATCTAGTTAATAGCAGTATGTCTTTGAGCAAGTCACTTAACCCTGTTTGCCTCAGTTCCTGTACAATGAGGTGAAAAAGGAAATGGAAAACCACTCCAGCATCTCTGCCAAGGAAACCCCAAATGGGGTCATGACTGAACCAACAACAAGAACTTATTAAATGCTTGTTGACTGACTATTAGCAAGTGTCACTATAAAGTGATGTGTGTATGTGTATTTATTTATGAATACAAGTATCACTGAATATCTGTAATGGCTTGTTTTGGAATATTAGATTTGTTCATATATGATAGCCAACAAATAAAATCCTTTCTTTCTCCTCGGCATCCATTCTATACACTGCAGATGCATTCTTGTGGAGGCCCAGGGAGTGTGTAGATGGGAGGGATGCAGATTTTTCAGAGAATGGGTTTTTTGTTTGATTGTGTTTTCTTTTTTTTTTTAATTGATTTTTTTTAACATCATTGTCATTTTCTCCAGTGGTCCTCCTGCCTCTTCCCAGAGAGTCATCCCCTATAACAAATAGTATTTTTAAAGAAAAATAAAAAACAAAGAGAAAAAAAATCAGCCCAGTCAATCAGTAGGTGCATTGAAGAAGTCTGAAAATATATGCAGTGTGCTGCACCTGTGGACCTCTCATCTTCCTGAAGGAGTGGATTAGAGTCCTCTCATATCTCTTTTTTCAAGTCATACTTATTGTTCATAAGTGCAAAATTTACTTTGATTTTTCTTAATTTGTGTGTACTTGTGGTTCTTTCCATTTATGTTGTGGTCATTGTGTACATTATTTTCTTGGCTCAGCTTACTTCACTTTGTATCAGTTCATGTAAATGACGTTTTTGTCTTTTATTTTAATCGTGTAATCACTGGGATTTTTGCTAAACCTTTCAATACTGAGCTCCCCCATTGTAGTCCACCTTTCATTCAGCTGTCACACTGAATGTCCTAATGTGCAAATCTGACCATATCATCTCCCTATTCAGTAAACCACAATGGTTTTCTTTCACCTGCAGGATCACATGTGAAATCCTCTAGTTGTTTTTCAAGGCCCTTCATAACCTGCCTGCCTCTCCAGCCTTCTTGTACCTTGTCCACCCCCATGTATTCTGTGATTCAGTAAAGCTGATGCTGACTTGTGCTATTCCTAGAATAAAATGGTCCATCTCCTGACATAATGTATTTTCGCTGGTTGTTTCTCATGCCTGGAATTCTCTCCTCCCTCATCTCTGCCTCCAAGTTTCCTTCTAGGTCCGAGAAAAATCTTGTGTGTGTGTGTGTGTGTGTGTGTGTGTGTGTGTGTGTGTGTGTGTGTGTGTGTGTGTGTGTGTGAATTGGTGTTATGTGATTTGCCCAGGGTCACATAGCTACTAAGGGTCAAGTGTCTGAGGTCAAATTTGATCTCAGGTCCTCCTGAGTCCAGGGATGGTGCTCGATCAACTGTGCCTCTAGCTGCCCCCAAATCCCATCTTTAGGAAGCATTTCTTGATCCTCGCTTAATGTACTAGGATTGTACCAATAAAAAAAGTAGGAATAAAAACATTCAAATTAATTAAGAGCTAATCTGTCTGTTTTAATAGTTAATATTTAGTTCCAGAGAGACAAGTTTAGTTTCTGTGTTCTCTCCCTCATTAGACTGCGAGCTCCTTGAGAGCAGGGACTGTCTTTTGCTTCTCTGTATCCCCAGTCCTTAATGAAATACCTGTCATGTAGGAGACCATAATGAAATGTTTGCTGATTGACAGACTAAACTGCACCATAATCTAGGTAGGGATAGATTTTTCTCCCAACCCTGACTTCTCCTTTATCTTGCTACTTACCCTGTTACCATTTCTTTGCTTATTTCTGTGTGTGTTTTTTTCTGGACAGCACAGACTATCATCTCCATCCCCTACCCCAACCTGCCTCTACCAGGAGAGGCTAAAGCTTTGCAAGGAGCTCTCATTTCACCCTGATTTAATTTTTGTTAGGATTAAACAGGGGGAGTTGGACAGGTTGGGCTTGGGGTGTCGTTAGTGTCCTGAGCTCCTTAGTGAAGAAACTCCCCCAGCCACTGAGTGAGTCCACATCTTCTCTGTAACCTGTAATCTTTTGTTGGTGCTGTTGCTTTTTGGAGGGGAGGGGAGAGGGCAGGGCAGTTGGGGTTAAGTGACTTGCCCAAGGTCACACGGATAGCAAGTGTTAAGTGTCTGAGGCCGAATTTGAACTCAGGACCTCCTGACTCCAGGGCTGGTGCTCTATTCACTGCACCACCTAGCCAGCCCAAACTGTAACCTGTAATCTTAGAGAATTGCCTAGAGTGCTAAGATTTTAAGTGACTTTTTCAGGGTTACACAATCAATATATGTCAGAGGTAAGACTTGAACCCAATGCTTCCTATCTTGAGGCTGGCTTTCTCTCTACCTAGGTGGCTAGGTGATATAGTAGATAGAGTACTGGACCTAGAATGAGGAATGTGTGAAATAAAACCCACCTTCAGACACTTAATAGTTATGTGACCCTGGGCAAGTCATTTAACCCCTGCCTCAGTTTCTTCCCTATAAAAAGGAAATCATGACAATGCCCACCTGGTAGTGTTGCGAGGATCCAATGAGATAATCATTACAAAGAGCTTAGTACAGTGCTTGACACTTAGCAAATATTTATCCCCTCTCCCCTTCCCCAAATATAGACATCTCGCTGCCCCTCTGAACCAAACATTAAAGAATAACAGATGAATTGTCATGTTTCCTTAATCTTTTTTTTTTATTCCTACTTCTCCTGATGGCATTTGAGTTTCTGAAAAAATGTTGTTATTTTGAGTCGACCTTTAATATCAGTGAGGAGAAACATGCAAGCCCACAGCATTTAGAGTATGAACCCTTGTGATATAATGAATACCTACTTGAATAAGATTTTGAGTGATCATTACCATTTCTGAAAGCAAGTAGTACTGCATGGTTTTTTGCTAGGAGGTATAAATATTAAGAACAGTTTAGTTTGTTTACATCGTTGAAGTTTATACTTTCAAATGGAGCACAAAACTGCCTATTGGATACTTGTATAGAGTTTATAAAATCAGACATAAGACAAATAGTCCATCTGATTCAAATGAATTTTCTAATTAGTTGTGGCTTTATGCAGAAGGTATTAGTGTGTGGTATATATCTCACAGCTGGTTTTGCTTCTTTGAAAAAAATGGAAAGCTATCTATCTAATCCCTCAAGTAAAACCATAGTAATAAGTAGTAGAGCTCTGCCATTTCAAATCTGGTTTTAATTTAGGTATTATGAGGGGTAGAAACTTGTAGATTCAGTATCAGTTATTTTTCTAATTTTATTTTATTGCTTTTTTTGAGGGGGGCAGGTAGGGCAATTGAGGTTAAGTGACTTGCCCCCAAGGTCACATGGCTAGTTTTGTATCGTGTCTGAGGGCAGATTTGCACTCAGGTCCTCCTGACTCCAGGGCCAGTGCTCTATTCACTGTGCCACCTAGCCACCCCCATTTTTCTAATTTTAAATGTGAATATTCTCACTATTTATCCATATTTGTATGATCTCTCTTAAGTATATTGCATGATCATGGGTGAAGTCATCTAAAAGTCACAAGTAAGCTTTTCTTTTTTTTTTTTTTTCATTTTTAGTAAACATTTTATTTACTAAAATTCTAAAACCGTAGCTTCTGGAAGAACCGCTTGTTTTTGCCTGCCTTGTACCTTTCCTCAAACTTGACCTTGGCCTCCCTCCTTGCCTTATGTTTTAGTGCAGGATCACGGAACACGTCCTTGCTGACAACTGTTTTGTCCAATGGGATAACCACAGAGTATCTGGTGGGCATGAAGTGGTTGTACTTATAAACTTTCACAAACGACTTGATTTTGATCTCTTGGCAATCTTCTTTTTGCCCATTGCTGCAGTCACTTTTCTAGGGTAGCGATCTATACCTGCCAACAAGGCATGGCTGTAGGGCCTGTTGGAGGTCCCATCATCAATGTTCTTGATGATGACGGCTTTGCGCCCAGAGTACCGCCCAGCCAGGACCAGCACCACCTTCCCGGGCTTCATGAACTTGCTCATTTTGACATGAAATGAGTAGCTCCTATAGCCAAAAAGGAAAGCTTTTCTTTATAACAATTTTGCCCCGTAATGTAATGTCAACACATTTCAATTGAAATTTTCCAGTTTTTGTGAAGCACTTGGAAAATACTTTACCTAATTTCGTGATATTAACTGAATTAGATCCTTTTGGCCCCTGGAATTCCTGAGCTTAAATATAGGAGCCGAAAATGTCTCTACCATTAATTTTACAGCATCCTATGGGGAGATATATGTACTAAGTCATCATTAGATCCCAATATACATTTTTGAGGCCTAAAATTGCAGTCTCAAAAATAATCTGTGAGTGGAATTTAAGAAAAGATGAATTAGTTTAGAACAAGTATGTTACATAATTGTACTCAAGTTTATTCTTATTTCAGATTGAGTGAAAAATGTCTACTAGTAGACTAGAGTTTCAACTGCAGGACGATTGATGTTTCTACCAGTTGCGAGAATAAAATTACCATTGATTTTCTAATGTGCATATCTATGCATTGTTTCTAGCATAGTTAACAAGCTAAGTACAATAAGTATTTATTATGAACCTACTATGTATGAGATACTGTGCTAAATACCCTGAATAAAAAGAAAGAGAAAATAATAATTCCTGCTCTCAAGGAACTGACAGTCTAATCTAAATTATTTAAATACTGAGTTTAAATAATATATGGAGGCTTTAAGAAGACTCTGTGCTTCCTAGAATTTAATAATAGGATTTAAGTTTTCAACACAATTTTTGTGTTTGTTTTCACTGGCTTATTCCACACTGAAAGGGCTCCAACTCAGAGGAATAAAAACCAGATAGAATTATTGGTCATGGTCCTATTAATGAGAAATAGTCGAGGGGCCAAGAGTTAGTGTATACCTGTGACTAGATGGTGTTGGATGTGGGTTTCATTTAGGTTTTCATTTTAGTAAGCTGGCTGATGCTTGCTGGGGATTAGTTAACTCTATTTGGGATTCATTTTAAAGGGAGTCGATTTATGTGAATCAACATTTATCTTTATAACATTACCAAGACTTCTAAACCTTGACCAATTTTTGAAATATTGAGCAACTGCAGCAACCAATGGTTAATTATTCTATTTGTAGCATACCCTCTGTTTGTCCACTTTTTTTCATTCCTTTTTACTGTGAGTATTGACGAGACAACAACAAAATAGAGTTCCCTAAATAAAGATAGAAGGGTCCTCCACTTTTAAAGTGACATGCGGAGGTATTGGAGAGCCTTTACTTCACTTACTACAGAAGATAAGATGCACAGAATTCACATAAGAAAATACCGAGACTGAAGCATATAAATGACCCGTTGAATTCCCGCTGGAAAATAGACACTTTGGAAAATTTCTGAATGACTTCCCACTCATTTTGTACCTATACTGTGTAAGCAACTCATGGCATTAGCAAAGTCGGCCAGGTGTAGCTCATACACAGCCCCCACCTAATTTGCCAACCCCTCTCACCCACCGTATGGTCTGGCTTTCAGTTCATCAGTTATAAGTTAACCCTCTTCCCTTTCCAAGAAGCCCAGTATTAAGGAACTCTTTCTTTAAGAAGGGAATTACTAAATGCTCCAACTCTAGAACTCTTGAATTTGGGATTACACCTAAGGTAACACCTAAAGCTGGAATTGCTCAGGAAATCTCTCTGGCCAGGAGGTTAGATTCTGAGGTCACCCTGCCTAAATAATTAAAAATCTCTTTCCTTTTTCAAGATTGGATTTTAGGAACAGTGCCTTTGAACTTCCATCTCAGACCTTGTATAAACACATTTCTACATCTGCTATGTTCTTTTCCTGTGTCACCAGTTATTCTATTGGCAAAAAGGGAGAAATCGCTTCTCCCTTTGCTGCTCTGGAAAAAGGCAACAAAAAAAGTGAAGCAGAGAGAGTTGGGGATCAGTGTAGTAGCCGTATGCCTGTTTACAGCATTGTCAACTTTGTAGTCCTCTTAAGTCCTGGTCAGAACAATTCTACATGGCTTCTCACCAAGCATATTCCATCCCCATGCCAAATATTCTGTAGATGTCTCTGTACAAAGGTTCACACATTATAATCTTATCAGGTTGATGGGGGAATTTAGATAATTGGTCATTCATTCCAACTCTGGAAAGGACACAGTGATTCTGTATGCTTTACCCTTCCTGAGTTTGAACCTGTAAAAACATTTATAAAGCAATGGGCATAAATTATAAGGGAATTTCATTATAAATATTCACAGTAGATCAGAATTGACCTTATTTATACTGTTTTGGGCAATCTCCAAGATACTAAGATCATGGTGGTTGCCAAAATTTTAAATGAATTTTTATTGATATCTTTTGTTTTTCTGTCCCCCAAATTTCCCCCTGAAATCCTCTGCCAGTCCTTTCTAGAGAGCTATGTAATATAACAAAGACTTTTATTTAAAAGAAAAAAGAGTAAGACCAAAAAATCAACAAAACCAATCATTACATCCCCTATATTTGAAAATATATGTAATATTCAACACCTATGGATTTCCTTCCTCGTTAAGGCAGTAGGGAAAGTGCCTTCTCATATCCCTTTATTATGTAGTAAAATGTAAGATGTTGGCGTAAGTCTAATTTCTACCTGTTTCTTAGTTTTTCTGGCAGTTCTTGTCAAATAGAGAATTCTTTTCTAGGTAATTTATGTATTGGAGCTTATTGAATACTGGGTTTTTGAGCTCTGTTTTTTTTTTATTATTCTTTTGTTTCTAGTCTGTTCAATTGATCTACTTTTCTATTTTTAAACTGTACCAAATAGTTTTGATGACTGCCGTCTTATAATATAATTTGAGGTCTGGGAACAGTATTCCCCTTTCACTCCTAGCTTTTTTCATTATTTCCTAGGACATCTTAGATCTTTGTTTCTCCAAATTAATTTTTGTTATTATTTTATTGCGTTCTGTAAGGTATCTCTTTGATGCTTAGATTGGTATAACATTAAATCAAAAATTAGTTTGGTCATGTCCTTTTTATTAAATTGGAATGTCTTAGCCACAAGGAATACTATTCCAGCTATTTAAGTTGGTCTTTGTTTAAGGAAGACGCTAACTGAATCAATACAGTTCATCAATATGCTTTGATAGATTGACCTCCAAATATTTTATGCCTTCTGTAGTTCTTTCTAATTGGATTTCTTTTCTACTGTTGCCTTTTGCATTACTATTATAATTATACAGAAATGTTGATTTTGGGGGGATTATTTTGTACCTAAAACTTTGTTCTCTCAACATCTTTGCTGATTCCATGGGATTTTCTAAATAAATCTTCATGTTATCTGGAAATAGGGATAGTTTTATGTCCTCTTTGCCCATTTTATTCCTTTAATTTCTTTCTCTTGTTTCTATTGCTAGTGCTGCTATCAAATAAGCATGGGGAAAGTGGGCATCTTTGCTTTTTGCATGCATTTATTGGCAAAACTTTAAGGGTAGCCCTGTTGCATTTGATACTTTCTTCCACTTTTTATGACATTAAAATAATGTTCCAGGAATAGTTAGTTGGCACAGTGGATAGAATACTGGTTCTGGAGTCAGGAGGATGTGAGTTTTTGTTGATGTTTTTGTTTTTAATATGATTAATTATGTTGATTGTTTTCATAATGTGGGAAAGACCTTGTATCACATCTGTAAATCCCATTTGGTCATGATGAATGACTTCATAGTCTTTTTGACAGCATTTTGTTTAAATACTTTGAATCAATATTTATGTTGATCTGTAGTTATCTTTTGCTTTATCCTTCCCTGCTTTAAGGATTGGGACTATATTTGGCTCATCAAAGGAGATTGGTAGAGTGCTATTTCTGTCTTAAGTTTTGAGAATAATTTGTGTAGTATCAGTATTAACTAAAAGACATTGTTATTGGTGGCAGGAACCCCAAAGACTGTACTAAACAGCACGAATTGAACCAAACTCCACATCTACAAGTGCTGAAGAAATCGTTCTTCAAGTATAGACAAATTCAGCCGGATTTCCCACTCTTGCCTCGCTCTAGTCAAACTAGGCTATTCACTGTACCCAAAAGAGCTACCTCAGTGGCCTGTTTTATGACATTCTCTCCCACTTGGAATTCACTTCCTCTTCCTCTCTGACTCCAGTAAAATGCCTGCTCATACTTTAATGGTCTAGTATCTAATATCGCTCCTCAAAAAAGAATTTTTTTTCCCTTCTTTCTCAAGCTAGAATCATTTTTTTTCTTTTCTTGATTCCTGTAGGTAATATTTCATCATTTCACATTTACTGGATAAAAGACTGAAATAATAAAGAAATATATAAGGTTTAGTTCAGCCCCCAGAGAGATTAAATGGCTTATTTAAGTTATTCTGGTAGAAAACTCAACAGCAGAGATTTGAACCCAGACGCTCTTAATTTATTCTATAAACCAGTGCCCTTTCCATTGTGCCATAAATATTTATTATGCACCTGTTTTATGCCAAAGTCCTGATTGCAAACAAAAGAGAAAAATCAAGAGACCTTGCTATAAAGATTGTTACTTCTTAGGATGGAGGTGTATGGAGAAGGACAGAGGTAGTAGTATGCAGTAGGTATACAGATAACTTAATACAGTTAATTTGATAAAATAGAGAATGTTAAAAGTTAGGAGGCCCAAGGAGGCTTACAGGAAAGGTGACACTTGAATTTCCTTGCAGAGAGCTTAGTATTCTGAGGAGAGGTGAGACAGTGAATTTCCAGCATGGTAGAAGACTTGGAAAATGCACAAAAATGCACAAAGTAGGAGATGGAACATTGAGTCCTGGGCACAGCTAGTATTCCAATTTGCCTGAAATGTGTAATGAGGTGAAGGGAGTGATATTAAATAAGACTGGAAAGGTAGGTTGGAGGTGGATTGTAGAAGGCCATAAACAGCAGACTGAGGAGTTGGCATTTTATCCTAGAGGCAAAAAGGGAGCTATTGAAAGTTTTTTAAAAGAAAAGGCACTAGTCAGATTTGTGCTTTAGGAAGATTATTTTGGCAGTAGTGTTGAAGATGGTTTAAAGGCAAAGACTATAAAGCAGGGAAACCAATTATGGGGAGTATTACAATAATGTAGGTAAGATGTGTTGAAGGTCTGAAATAATGCTGCTATTGTTGCTAACTAGAATTTATATATATTTTAAGATTTGCTAGTTACTTTACAATTGTTAACTCATTCAGCCTCACAACAGTCCTGAGAAGTATCTGCTATTAAATACTTCATTTTACAGATAAAGTAATTGAGACAGAGGTTAAATCACTTGCCCAGAGTCACAGAGATTGTAAGAGTCTGAGGCTGGATTTGAATTCAGGTCTTTCTGTCTCCAGATCCAACACTCTATTCACTTTGTGTGAGTTGAAGAAAAGGAAATAATAAAATGAGATAAGATAGTTATTAGAATGAAATGATGTAGATTAAAAGAACATTTTAGAAGTAAAATCTGGAAAACTGGGAATCTTTGAATTTGGGAAAGTGAAGGATGACTGAAGAAATTGTAGTACTGTTGACAGAAATAAGGAAGTTTAGAAGAAGGGTAAGTGTAGGTGGAAAGATGTTGAGTCCTATTTTAGACCTATTGATTTTGAAATGCTGATGGCACATCTCAGTGGAGATATCCATCTGACCTTTGGGAAATATGCTACTAGAATTCAGGAGGGAGATAAGGTTTGACTACATACTTAGCTTTGATAAGGAGACAGATCACCACTTCATCAGACCTAAGGAGGAAAGAGAAGCTAAATATGTGTACTTCGGGGTTTTGAGATGAGGGGTAGGGAAATGAGGTGGTTAAAGATAGCTTTGATTTTTTTTTCAGTGAGGCATAGATAAGGTATAAGAGAGATGGGGAAAATGGAGGAAGTATGGGAAGCTTGATGGAAGAAGAGAACTTGGGAAATATCCACTCTGGGGGATGTGTGATAGTCGGGGCTTCCTGGTGCCACTTGACAATAATTATTTTGTATTTTTGTTTTCTTATTTTTGTAATAGAGATTTTGTAGTAGAAAAAGGAATAAGCTCAGGCATCAGGAAGCTAGAAAGATGGCTAGGGTTCGGTGCCCCTGAATACCAAAGTTAGAGGGAGTTAATAGCACTCGTAGTACTTGAGCATCATAAATGCAAAGGGATTGATCCCCAGTTAAAAATAATAATGATGATAACTAGCATTTATATAGTGCCTACTATGTGCTGCGCACTTTTGCTAAGTACTTTTGTAAATATTATCTCCTTTGATGTTCACAATAGCCTGGCGAGATAGGTGTTATTATTAACTCCATTTTGCAATTGAGAAAGCTGAGGCAGACAGAGGTGGCCTTTTAGGTCCTTGGGTATAGCCTTTTGACTGAGTCCAGGTTTTACAGAGCAAATACTTTTATTAAGGAGTGTTGTTCTGTGAAGTTTGTATTCTGTCAAAGAGTCACACTTGAGGAGCTAGAAGGCCATGTGTGGTTTTTAGGCCATAGCTTCCCCACCCCTGGTATAGATGTTCTTAGTTACAGCACTGACCACGAGACCTGACATCTATCTAATCTTGCCTCTGCACTAACTGTGGAATATTAAGCAAATCACTTCACACTTTTGCCCTTACTTACTTTTATAAAGTTAGGAAGTTAGAAAGAAATATTGATGGGTTAGACTGGAAGGGAATCTAAGGCACCTTCCATTTCTTAGATTCTATAATTTCCACATAGATTGTAAAGTCTCTGAAGGTAGGGAGCCATGCCTAAACTGGTAAATATTCTGTTTTCCAAAATATCATTTGCAAAAGAAGTTATCTGGAATTTAGAATTCACTTTCCCAATAGAATCAAAGCTATAAATCATAGAATCGTAGACCCTTTGAGTTGCCTCAAGCATGAATATATCTTATTAGCCTCATCTCCTCTGATGCAGAATATCAAGGTCCTCCTTGGCCCAGTTGTGCCTTCCAGTCACAGGATGATAGGAGGCGATGAATGTTCAAGATGCCATCTGAACTAAGGGACTCGGGCTCTGGGGCAGGAAGGAGAGGTTAGCACCACCAGCCTTTTAGCAAGAGTGCTGCCGAAGGGCCCTTCCTGGACACAAGAATATAAAACCAGAGGAAACCAGTGGGGTGAGAAGAATTCTAGGAAGCTAACTTCCAACGGGGGAGTGCTTAGGATGTTCATTGACTACTGTGACATGCATAGTTTCAATAGTTTCTCTTGCATGACTCTTTGCCCTCACATATCTTATTGACACTTTTGGTGAAAGTGCCATCTGATCAGAAATCACATGCTCTTGATTGCTAAGATATTTCTTTCATCAATATAAATTATAGTTTCTCTCGTAACTTCCATTCATCGGTCCCGTTTAGAATAAATCTATTCCACATCTGGTCTGTTGCTAAGGCCTCTCGATATTACCTTTGCAGCGCATCTCAGATATTCCCCCTCTTCTCTGAAGTTGCCACCACTCTGGTGCACTCCCTCATTTTCTCACTCCTAGGCTGTTGTAACAGCCTGATGGTTGGTCTGCTGGCCACAAGTCTCTTCCCACTCCAGTTCATCCTTCATTCAACTGCCACAGTGATTTAACTAAAGGACAGGTCCAACCAGGTCACTCTCCTACTCGGTAAACTCCAATGGCTCCCTGATACCTCTAGAATCATATATAAAAATCCTTCCTTTGGCATTGAGAACCTTTTATAACCTAGCTTCCCCAACCTCACTCCTCTTCCTGTCTACTTGTGTCTTTTATCCCCAGATCATTTAGCTATTATGACATCTATTATGACATCTATTATGACATCTATTATGACATATTTCATGACATCTATGGATTTGATGGGAATTCTCACATATGTTGTTATTCAAGTCATTAGTAAAAATATTCAAATAGAATAGGACAAATCCCCTGCACTTTGCCCCTAGAGATTCAATAGTCACTTCGTCAATAAACATTTGTTAAGTGCTATGCCAAGCACTGTGCTAAGTTCTATGGATACAGAAAGAGGTGAAAGACAGTCTGCCCTCAGAGAACTCATGATCTACTCAGGAAGACAACAAGCAAAGAAATATGTACGAATAAGGTATATACAGGATAAAAAGGAAATAATTCAGAGATGGAAGGCATTAGAATGAAGAGCGGTTAGGAAAAGGGTTGCAGTAGAAGATGAGATTTTAGTTAGTACTTAAAGGAAACCAGGTAAGTCAACAGGCAGAGATGAAGTGGGAGAGCATTCCAGGCAGGGGACAGCCAGAAAAAATGCTTGGAACATAAGAGATGGAATGTCTTGTTTGCTGGAACAGCCAAGAGGCCCATGTCACTGAATCAGACTGGTACATGGTACGGAGCAAAGTCTAAGCCTGAAAAAGAAGCAGGAAGCAAGGTTATGAAGGGCTTTCAATGTCAAATAGAGGATTTTGTATTTGCTCCTGGAGGCAGAAGGGAGCCACTGGAGTTCACTGAGGGGTTCAGGGTGACATAGGTGGACAGCACTTTAGGAAGATCACTTTGGTGACTGAATGGAAGATGGATTGCCATGGGCAGATACATGAGTCAGACAGGCCCACTAGTAGATTTCTTTCCAAGCTGACATCAGTATAATAATAAATAGCTTTTTGGATCTAGTTCTTTAATTTTTAATTAAAGGGACCATCCTTCCTCTCACTTCTTAAAGAGGCCTATTTGCTGAATGGGCTTTGCCTCACTCAGAGTGAGAACCTGAAAAGGCTTTAGCTTAAAAGGCCAAGGTCATCTCCATCTGGGCCATCTCCAGTCTTCCTGATCCATATCTGGCCACTGGACCCAGAGAGCTCTTGAGGAGAAAGTGATGCTGGTGACTTTGCAGAGCTCTCCCTCACTCAAATTAAAGTCAATTACAATTCACGTCACCATCTCTCTGATGTGATGGCCCTCTTGGAGAACGAAGGACAAACGACACAGCCTGCTATGATATAAGACTTTTTCAAATACCTTGAAGAAGTTAAAATGCAGTGTCTAAAGCCTTTGCTGCTATGGTTCTGTTCAGAAAAGAAGGAAACTAGATTGCTCTTGAGCAGCTTGTTTTTGATAGACTCATGCTGTCTCATCGTAATCAACATTTCCCCCCTCAGTTCTCAATAATTTAAATCTGATTAATAACCCATGCTGAAATTTTACCTGTGATCAACATCAAACACAGTAGTCAACAGCTTCTTTCCATTTTGAAAAACATGACATCTGCCCATCTTTTGTTATTTCGCCAATGCAATACCCACAGCACGTACGCCAGTACATTTCCAGGTTTGAATCACAAAATACAACAGACTCTACATTGAAGACAGAACCAAAACATTTGTTCAAACACCAGAAAGCCGAATCTCAACTCCTGAAAGCCAAATCCATCATAGCAACAAAGAAATCTATACACACAACACTGTAGAGGGCACTGCCGTACCCAAGCCTTCCCCCTGTTAGAGCCTTCCCACAAACAATACTCACAGCTCACTGCCTGCTTCCTTTCTCTACCTCAGCTCTAACTGCTTTGACCAAATTCCTCAGGACTCTGCTCCCCCCTTCCTGCTCCACTCATTCTGAAAGCTCTTCCCACCACAGGCTTCATGTGACTCAAACTCACGTGATTTAGGCTTCTGTTTGACTTGAGCAGGTCACATGGGCCTCTTAAAGGATGGGAAAGGTCTTCCCATTTACATTACCATTATGCTCTTCCTTACATACCTTTCCTATTCTCAATGATTCCTCAAAACTGACTGATGGTATCAGCAGTTACAGTCAGATTACTTTATTACGCTAGGGCAGCATTCTTAGAGTATGGTCCTGAAAACCCTCAGAATCTCCAGGGCTCTTTCAAGGGGTCCACAAAGTCAAAACTATTTTCATAATAACACTAAGATGTTCTAATTTTGAATACGTGGACATCATTAGATATAGCTCATGTAAACAAAGAAAAGCTCTTTGGAGGTCCTCAGTAATTTTTAAGAGTATAAAGGAGTCCTGGGACAAAAAAGTTTGAAAATTGCTCCCCTGGGGTATAATTTATCTATGTTGGGTTACTTGGATTCATTTAAGGAAGTTAGGTGCTCACTTACTATCTTATCAGTCATTTTGGGTTTCAGTTACCCTTCTAAACCATTTTCTATCCTTTCTAATCTGTAGATCATTCTTCTTGAAAAAGAAAATAGAAGGAAAGGAGGAATGGAATCATTCTGCTTTCACTCTATCATCTTTTATTATCATTTCATAACCCCCAAGAAGTATTCATAACCCCCTATCATAATTTAAAACAAACCAAAACAACAACCATCACCAAGGACTTTGGTGGGAGGGGGGATGTAGAGCTTCTTAACATTTTCTCTCTTTGTTCTTAGCTCCCCATCCTCATCCCCCAGCTCATTCTGAACTTTGGTTTTCAGTACTCTATTCTTTCTAGACTGCACCACTGTTGTGTATGTGTTATCTGCCCTCACTTCTGTCTTTTTCTGTGTTTCCTCTTGAATTATAAACTCATCAGAGTACTCTCCATAAAAGATACATGAAATTTAAACTATTGGATTGTAAGACCAGTTCCCACAGGGGTGGCTACGTGGTGCAGTGAATAGAGCCCTGGCCCTGGAGTCAGGAGGACCTGAGTTCAAATCCGTCCTTAGACACTTAACATACACACAAAAAACTAGCTGTGTGACCTTGGGCAAGTCACTTAACCCCAGCTGCCCTGCCTTTCTCCCTCCAAAAAGAAGAAAAAAAGTTCCCCCAAAGTCTGTAGCTGACCTATTTTACTTTTTGTCTTTGGGATATTTTCAGTTATGGTTTAGAAAATAGATTAGCCTGTAAAAATGAAATTGTTCATTCAGATTTTAAAATGTCTGTTTATTCCTCTGAAGATACTGGAAGAAAAAAAAGCCTCTTAAAATAATAATAGAAAAAAATAATAATGCTAGACCTCGCAGTATCAAAAATAATTGAATTAATTGATCCACAAGTATTTATCAATCACTCATTATCTGCCAGGCACTATGCCAACCCTAGGAATACAAAGACAAAAGCAAAACAGTCCCTTTCCTCAAGAAGCTTATATTCTAAGGGGAGAGAAAACATGCACAGACAAAAGAGAGCACAAGATCCCCTTGGTTTGGAGGGCAAGACTTGGAGCAAAACTTGTATACTCTGGAAATTTGATAAGCTAAAAGCAATGTTTTGTGCCATGCCCTGAACATCAAGGAGCTAGGATCTTGTAGAGGTAATAGGAAAAAAGTCCACAAAGGTTAACTTCTCATCTCCAAAAGCATACTGCATCTTTTAACCCTAAATCCAAATTTGGAGATTAATGGAATCTTAAATACGAAATCCTATTTTCATTTGTATATCAAGTGGGGGGAAGAATTATAAAAAGAACACTGAGATGGTAGGTACACTCTGCTTGGAGGTCTTCAGACAGAAGTTGAATGGCCACTTGTTCAGGAATCTCCTCATGTCTGAGTTGAATTAAATGATTTTCAAGATCCTTTCTAACTCACAAATTCTGTGAAATGAGTCTAAACTTTATTTCTAATCAATCCTCAGCTACCAACACATTGTGAATATAGAAATGAATTGAATGCAATAAGCCTTTATTGTTTATAACATGCAAGGTGCTGGGTGAGGCACTGGGGATGATAGAAACTATCCTTAACTTTGAAAAACTGTTATAAACAAATGCATGCAAGATGATTGAAGAAGAGAGAAGGTAGTAACAGTTAAGGGGATGAGAAAAGGCTTCCTGTTCCCCTGTGTGTTTAATTCGTTCTCTCTCTTTTTTATCTCACTCCTGGCTTCCCTGGCTTTCTTCAGTTCCTAGCTAAAACCCCACCTGCTGCTCCTTTCTGATTATATCCAATTTATTATCTATATCTGTATCCTTCTTTTTTTTGTACATACTTATTTTCATGTCGTCTCCCTCATTAGACGATGAACAGAGCAGGGATTGTCTTTTGCCTCTCTGTTTCCAGAACTTAGCACAGTACCTCACACATAGTAGGAGTTTAATAAAGGCTAATTGACTGACAGACTTTACTTACATCCAGATTGTCAGAGCTGCCCAAGAAGGATAATGACAAATGATGGAGGAACTGTAGGAAACAGGCACATTAATGAAATACTGATCAAGTTGTAAATTGGTCTAGTCATTTTGAAAAATAATATGGGACTATTTCTCAGTAGTTACTAAGCTTTGCAATACTAAGCAATTTACCACTATTAAGAAGCCTGTACTCTCAGAGATATCAAAGAAAGAAGAAAAGGATCCATATGTACAAATACAATATCTCTTTTTGTGTTTGCAAAGAACTGGAACCTAATAAAGTCACATCCATTGAGGAATGGCTGAATAAATTATGGTATATGAATGAATGGAATACCCCTGAAGAATAAGAAGAAATGAAGAAGGGAATGTTTTTAGAGAAACCTGGAAATTTGATGTAGATTGAAAGGGATCTCCTGATTCTCCTGAAACAGAAGAACAATTATACGATAACATTCTAAACACAAACAACTTTTAAAGACTTAAGAACTAATCAACCCAAGGACCAGTCATAATACCAGAGAGGGAACGCTGAAGTATTCTACCCATTTTCAGGCAGAAAGGTGGTGGATTCAAGTTGCAGATTTGTTATTTGTTATTTTGGACATGATCAATTTGGGGGGGGGAGTTATTCTGATAAGTATACATATATGTTGGGGCAGCAGGATGGTATAGTAGATAGTACTAGGCCTGGAGTCAGAACTCCAGGAACACCTGAGTTCAAATCTGGTCTTAGACATTTCCTATGTGACCCTAGGCAAGTGACCCTGTTAGCCTCATTTTTCGTATCTGTACAATGAGATAGAAAAGGAAATGACAAACCACTTCAGTATTTTTGCCAAGAAAACCACAAATGGGTTCATGACTGAAATGACTAAAAAGCAACAAAATGTGGATCTGGGCATTTGGTCTATTTGGAATACACTTAAGCATAGTGGTCATCCAGTTTAATAATAGCAACAACAACTAGCATTTATATAGTACTTGAAGACCCACAAAATGCTTAAAGAATATTATTTTACCTTCAGTGCCCCTTGGGAGGTAGGGATTATTATTATTATTTCTATTTTGCAGATAAGGAAAATGAGGCAGACAAATTAACTTGCCCAAGAGTCACACAGATGCCTGTGGTAGGATTTAAACTCGGGCTTTCCTGATGCCAGTCCCAGAGTTCAGTCTACTGTACAACCTAGCTACCTAACTGAGTGTATATCTTATCCACTCCAGTTCAAGTCATGAATTTATCAAATCTATGTATTTCGTGTCCCAAGCAAGTCTCTTAGCTAGTCTTGTTGTTGAATATTTCAGTCATGTCTGACTTTTTGTGACTCTACTTTGGGATTATTTTAGCAAAGATACTGGACTGTTTTGCCATTTCCTTCTCCCACATATTTTATAGAAGAAGAAAGCAAGATAAACAGGGGTTAAATGACTTGCCCAGGGTCACACAGCTAGTAAGAATTTTTTCTAGGAGTTTCCAAGAAACTGACCTTTTGTAGGAGAATACATCTTTTCCCTCATTACTGTCATTTTACGTTTCACCCAATTCTCTCTTATTCTCTAAGATATAATAACTTAGGATAAAAATCTCTCACTTTGGAATCAGGAAATCACAGTGAATCGTAATCCATTTAATATGTGCAAAACTTAGTTTTCTTATTTGCAAAATTGGGAGAATCCAATGCAATATTTATGTCACAGTGCTTTGAAAACTATAAGGTATGCTCTTAAAAAAACATGTTTATTATTATAATTTTTTTTTTAAAGCAATAGGGGTTAAGTAACTTGCTCAAGGTTACACGGCCAGTTACTTCTGGGTGTGGTGCTGAGTATTGGAGCCCAGATTTGATCCGGGTCATCCCGACACTGGAACCGGTGCTCTTACTCGCTGAGCCACCTGGCCGCCCCTAAACATGTTTATTATTAATTAATGAGTGTCACGTTAACCAGTGAAAAGACATCATAAACATCTTGAGAGAATCAGAAATTGTCAAAATCTCTCTAAGTCTTAACAGCAATTTACTTAACATTCAGAGATAGACTATACCATTTTTTCCCCCTAGTTTCACTAAGTCATAGGTAACTATTTAGACTGATATGGGTGATTTTTGTTTCTTCCTGTGCTTTGAGGCCAATGATAAAGTAGCATACATTGAGTCATCAGGGTGTGTCTCAGAATGAGCACAAAGGTACTTTTTGTGATTGTGCGTTTGCAGTTTCTAATTGTGGGGGCAGCTAGGTGGCACCTTTCCATTTATACAATTTATAAACTGTTCAATCTACTGATGATTACAAAGCTACCTATTTCCTGCTGAAGCCCAATTCCTACTTACCTATTTGAGAAATGACCATCACTTAAATTATAGGGAAAGGTGTTTCAAGTAAACACAAAAAGACAATTTGCTCGGCGTACCATTGGTTTATTTATTTATTTTTTTTGGGGGTAAATAATGATGAATGGAGTAGGCGAAGAAGTTCATTGTAATTTCCTCCTTATGCCATTTTCCTTTTTCAAACTCATAGGAGTTTTGTAGAATATCACTTTATTTTAGTTATTATTTAAGTCTTTGTTAAACTCCTGTTAATGTTACACCATACTTGTTGCCCTCAACACCTACCTAAATGTTATTGGAGAGAATAGGTGTAAAGATGAAAAGCTAAATTTTTCCGCTCCAGACCCATGATTTCATTGGTTTAGTGAACTCTGCATGAGAAAGCTCCCTCCACCAATGTAAATCTGTAATTAACAAATTAAAAAGTTACCTGTGGATCAAATGTCAAGTGACATTCTTAGGGTCATATCTTAGGTTTACTTGAGCCCAGATCTTCTGTACTCGAAAGGTTGATTGTTTTTTACTCTAACTATGGTTATGGATAAAAAAATTACTTAAAATAGCACAAGACTTTGTGTAAAATGACACATATTAGCATGTGATTAATTGCCAATTTAGTAGTAATATCTCTGAGTTCATAGGAGGAATTATGTTAAACTTGATGTAGTTGACAAGCGTTTATAAACATAGCTTCAGAAACTGGTGAAAAGGTCTTGAAGACGGTCTCAGGATAAGAGGTAGTCATGGAGCATGGGGTTTGGAACTAAGTGACCTGTTGTTTTGAATGTACAGGGGACAAAGGTTGGCGGAGAGCTGTAGGTCAGACTAGGCATAACAATAAAGACCAGTAAGACAGAAATTCTAGTGGTTAAAAAAAATAGTCAGATATTCAGTTTTTCTTTTGTCAGTTTAATAGTATGGAAAGTAGAGGGAAATGAATCAGTGTCCCAAGCACTACATGATTGGAGATAATGACTATAGTAATAACATAAAGTAAGACTGTCAGCCATATTAGGCTAACTTTTTAGTCACATAATTTGTAAAATACATATAGGAAGTTCACCAACATAAAAATCAGTACAAATGATAAGGAACTGAAAGAACCTAGGTTCTAGCAGGTTGCAACAAGGTAACCAGAAGTCAGGAGCCTGGAATCATGAAGGTGCTGGAAAAAAGAATTTAGAGATTGGGTACAAGACAGCTTGACGTCATTTGAGTAATGGTATGAAGTGACTTCTCTACAAATTCCTAAAATTCCATCTTGAACACATAATTTCATTGGGTAAAGTGTTGCCTTCTCTTCCTTGGACCCTTTTAAAAATACATATACTCCTCTGAGCAATAATATTTTATGTCCTTAATACCCAATGTGAATGACTCCTGCAGCCTACACCTTACCTCTCCTTGAAACTGAGATACCTTATTTGTGCTTCTCTTCCTGCACTGAATCATGTACCATCTTTTATTGTCCTTAATTTTTTTTATTTATATGCTTGTCTAGATTGCAAATTCTTGAAATACAGGGTCTCAGATACTTATTCGGCCTTTCCCCTTGATGTCTACTATACAACTGAGCAACTAGCAGGTGTTCAGTAAATATTTGTTGAATGGTCTTTGGGGAGGGAGTGCTGAAAGCTGAAGAATTGGTGCAGAAATTATGGAAAAAAACAACCAAGTTTACCTTGAGAATTTGGCCTAGTGCTGGACCTGACTGGATATGTATGTTTCACTGAAAAGGCAATAATTTGGTGCCAAACTTGAAATCCATGTTAGGGGATAACATAAGAAAAAATAACTTTTGAAAGTTTGCTGTACTATGAATACTTTAAATATGCTAGAACTTTAAAAAGGTAGTTAGGTAGTATTTTATGTTTTTTAGCACTTCAACCCAGAGTCAGATTGAAGTCAATAAAGATAAAAAAGGAAAAACATTTGCAAAGCACACAAATCTTAAAGTGCTATATAATGCTAGCTATTATTATTTAAATCTATGTACATCTGTGACCCTATAGACTTGATAGCAATATGTTGGTGTTGCTGAGGATCAAATAAAAAATAAGTACCAAATGTAAAGGATAAAAAAAAAATACCAAAAATTGTTTTTGTAAACTCCCCTATTTCTGCAAAACATTTTTGAGTTTATTAAAACATGTCCAATCTATCAATAAACATTTATTAAGTGCCTACTGTGTGCCAGGTACTATGCTAAAAGTTCTGGCTGATACTGCTGATGATGCTGAGTTTCAAGTCATTTTTTTTCCCTGTTGTGTCCACAAGCCAGCAAGTCTTTATTAAGCACTTAGTCCATGCTGGGCAGTTTCTTAAGTGCTTAGATACAGGGAAAAGCAACAACAGTCTCTTTCCCTTAAGGAGCTTACAGTCTATTGGGAGAGACAGCGTGCAAACAAGATTAGATGCAGGATAAATGGGAAATGATTAACAGAAGAAAGGCACTAACGTTAAAGGGCTACCAGGAAAGATTCTGGTACAAGGTGAGATTGTAGTTGAAACTTTAAAAAAGCCAGGGAAGGTGACTTGTGCAAGAACTCTCATAGTGTGAATTCTTTTCATTGGATCAAGAAGAATTATTTTTATTGCTACTGCCTTCCCTCCATCTCTCTGTTTTTGTTTCTGTCTCTTTCTCTACCTTTGTCTCTGTGTCTAATGAAAAATTGACCAGCTTTTCTATAGGCACGATATTAGCAGTTATAATCCTCATCTTTATGTTGGCAGTATTTTTAATTTGGTTAGAGCTCTAATTCATGTATTTTATATCATTTTAACACTTGCATTATACCTTTGCATAGCTTCAGAGTGGTTGTGCTGAAAAGTAATTCATGCTGCTTTGCCTTGTGCTTTTCCAGACGGCAGCCCTGCCAGAGGCTGTGTGTTTTTCTGGCTTCGCTTTTTAGCATTTGTGGAGTCCTTAGCATTTGTTTTTATCTGCCTGGTAACCTAAGTTTTAGCTCCTCCTTTTGTTGACCAGTTTCCTCCTAGAATTTGGCCCTACAGTTCCGAATTGCTGGAGGATTTAGGCAGGATAGAGCCATACAAATTGTGGCTCAACTTCAGTAAAGCAGAAGGAATGACATAAGGTTAGGTGACTGATATGTGACTATTTGAATTTGATTTGGTTTTACATGGAAAGGTTGAGGCAGTGATGCATGTATTCTAATAAAAATCATCAGTACAAATCAAATAAAATCTGGCTCTGTGGCTATTTTCCCACTGTATTTACTCATAACTAGCCTGTGCCCATTAGAGACAATGGTTGCCAGTGGCTGGTTTTTCCTGGAGCAAATCTTAAAGTCACATTACATTCTCTTGTGGTAAGAATCAAGGAATCATTGTAATCAGACTTTCCGCTAATCTCATCAGATTCCTCACGGCACTTGGCTAACACTCCTCCCTTACCTCCCTCTTCTGCTTGTATTCTCACTCATTGCAGCCTGGTTATCTTCCTCCTCTTTCTTTTAGCCCTCTTTCAAGCTCCTTACATTTCTTCCATTCCTCAGTAGTCAGGCTACAGCTATCACTTCTTCAGCCAGTCAGCTGTACTTTTAATTAGTGGCAGCCTCTTTCTCTTTAGCTTCGCTTTTTTGGTGTAGCACTGATCAAGACTATGTTAGGAATAATATGGATTAATATATATTAATATTAATATATTAAT
>NW_027185664.1:9092664-9147664 GCF_028583685.1 Petaurus breviceps papuanus
CCCACACACACAAACTAGCCGTGTAACCTTGGGCAAGTTACTTAACCCCAATTGCCCTCCAAAAGGCAAAAAAAAAAAAAAAAAGAAATGCTTACATCCATGAATTCGATAGTAAAGTTATGAAAATTTGTCTATAAAGTTTAGTGATACCCAACACTAGATAAATGTTCCCAGTTTTCTAATAATGTTATACATCAAACAAGACTAATAAATTCACAAAAATGTTGTTTTGACTAATTAAGAGTCATGAGTTAATTTTAAGGTTCAAGAAAGTGAAAATAATAGGAATGGCATTGTTTGGAGGGGAAGTAATCGACAATGCTGCCAATGTAGTCCTAACTCCTGTTAGAACAGCCCGGGTTCTTTCTCAAGCCGACTTGGAATTTGTGCCAAATTGTTGTAATAGTTTTGTAACATGTACAGAGCAGCACAAGGATGAGAGTAGCAATCTTATTTTCGCTGGTGACATAATTTGAAATGAATGGATGTCTCTCTAGATGTGAATGACTCATGCATTAAATTGCTATTCATAATGCCCATTTTAGTATGGAGACCAACAAGTGGCCTGAAATATGGGGGTTAAAGAGACAACAGCATGAGAAAGATCTCTAAGAAGAAAAGACCTATTTCATAAAGGACTGATAATATCTTCTCTTTCTCACAGCTTACATTTTCACTTTTTGAAAGGTATCTTAATGATATATAATCCTGATCTGCTCAGATTTATGCTGTGGACCTCTGTTGATCTATATTATAAGTTTAAAATGATATGTTCAAAATGTTTTAATGATATAAAGTACATAAAGCTCTTTGAAAAAAACATTAAAAATGGACACAAATTTGAGGTATTACTACTAATGCAAGGAAAAAAGTAAAATCTGCAACAGAAGTCCTCTTAACCAGGTAAAATTTTTTCCTGTAAATTTGAAATATTCACATTCTTTAAATATTGATGAAAGCAGTTATGTTTGAGCCAGCTAAAGTTTAAAAATTAGTAAATGAATCAGCAAATGACATCAGTTAGTCTCTGACAGGTCTGATCAACAACGAGGATGTTTCAAATGAACCAAGTTGCAGCATATGGGAACTGCCTCAAACACTATCATTAATGTCAACAAACTATTAATAAAATATCTCTCTTACGCATATATTTTTATAGGCCAGAGTAAGAAAATCTATTGCCAATTGATGCCAGACGTGGGCAGAACCTAGAATCAAAAGAAATACCTCTAACCATCTATGAAATTCTGAGTTGAATTTTATCAACACTGATGAACTTATGAAGTTTTTTTTTCAAAGGTAAAAAGAACAAATGCTAAAATTATACTGATAGAAATTAGATACTGCAGTATTTCCTGTGAAATAAATACATATTCATTTGGATGGAAAAGGTTCATTTCCCTTTTCCACCATGCTCCAACTTCACCCCTTACTGGTCTTTGTAGCTTTGTCCCATTCATATTTATATCTCCATACTGACTCCTGGACCTGGAATTGCCTTTCCTTTCACATAAAACAAGCCAATTCCTCCCTTTCCTTCAGAAAATATTTTCAAGACATTTTTCTCATCCTGTGCTAGATTTTGGAAGCTTCTCTAGTTTGCTTCTCTCCCTAATCATTGACCTATACTTAATTCGTTTGAACCTAATTGTTAATTCCTACTATTCAGGAATCTCCTTTTTTGTTGGGCACAAACCCTGTATCACTTGGCAGTGGACAATGTCTGGTGAGTTGAGCACATGTAGTTCAGTCATTCAGGATAATAAAGAATCCAAAAGGATGGTCATGAGTGATTATCTCTTGCCAGTGCAACACTGGACTCTTCTATCTTTTCTACCCATATATTCCTCTTGGCTAACTATTTCTCAGTTTTAAAATTGGCCCCAATATAACTTTCAGCCCTTTTCCACCATCCCAAACCCTCAGTCAAATATAAGGAAATATTCTACTCATTCTGGAATTTGCTGCATTCTTTTCAACATATAAATGTCCAGATAGGAGCATTCTTTATAATTAGGCTTACAGGGGTGGGGGACCTGCACCTTGAGTCCACATGTGTCCTGGAGGCTTCAGTTCACCACCTCCTGTATGAGGATTACATCTTTGTTTTGCAGTTACAGTTCCTAGAATATGAGGCACTTATCCAGAAGGACTGTGAAGAATAGAACTTAGAGTTGGTCAGAAAAAGGAATGTTTCTGTATTTTCATAGAGTCATAGCAGAGATCAGAGCTCAGTGGTATCACTGGTTAATTATCAGAAAGTCAACAGATGAATGGCAGAGACCTAATGAGATTGGTGGTTGCGAGTAGGATGTAGATATCTTTGTCTCTGTTTAGCACCAGGAAATGAGCACAGTAGAACATTGTTGAGCTATGATATAAATTTATTACAAATAGCACATAGTTCAAAGCAACTTCTAGTCTCTAGTTAACTGCGTTCTTTAAATAACAAATGCTTTAAACATTCAATTCAAATTTCAGTTTTCCCTCTGATCCTTTCAAATGGACAGTTTTAGTATACTGTGAAGAGTACCTAGTAAAGTAATAGATGTTTCCTAACCATAATTATTAAAATTTGGCATTTGCAAGCTTTCTGTATACATATTGAGAAAGGCTCTCCTTTCAAGTACATGTGTCGGTAGGCCTTTAAGCCAGCAAGCAGGGTATATATACATTTATACCAGTTTTCATTGTATGTGTTTCATACTGATTTACTTCTTTTTAATTGTAACTGAATTAGTAGAAGAATTAGTAGTTTAAAACAGTAGGAACTACATGTTCTGCTGTGATCAAGGAATTAGATAATCTGGCTTGTTTGCTTAAGGGGTCTGTATCTTGAGACTTTTACAGGGCAGTATTAAAGCCCTGAGCCTTCTTATTATACCAATACCCAGAAGATTGCTTTAATGAGAAGTAAAGGGCCTTTTTCCAATTACAAGGGAATAACTGTATTAAGCTCCTGTGTTATGTCAACCTGCTTTGATTTGATTACTGCGAAAGAAATGGATTTATCTGTCAGTGTTACTTAATTAAGCCTTCTCATTGATGTTTTGCAGAGTAATATAGTGTGGTTTGCACATTTAAGTCTAAATACAAAGAAAATTGGCCTAAAACTAAGACATGACCCCTGAAGATAACATGTAGGATTGATAGCTTGTCATTTTCAGGTCATAGACTACAATGTTACCTTAAGTGAAAGAACTTGGCTATTGAAAGGATAACATTAGAGCTGGCTTTATTGGAGTGAATTTGTCTTTGCATTTGGAAATGAGTTTTTAGTTTTAGTTGTTATTTAGTTTTGGGGTTTTTTTATTTGCTTTTGGAGAATCAATGTTAAAATTAGCATCTTATCTAATATTGATCTAATATAAAAATGGGAGAGTATTAGGGATAGGAGTTATGAGAATATACTCTTAGGAGAGATGAAGAGAAAAAAAGAAAAAGGAAGGGGCATTTTAAAAGTATAAGGGGAAAGAAAAAAAGGAGGAAAAAAGAAAAGGTGTCATGTGGGAGTAGTCTATTGTAAATTCACAGCAATTAGGATAAGTTAACATGCCGCTTCCTAGCATTCCATAAAAATTGCTCCCAAGGGAAAAAAAGAGGGGGGAAAGATAACTCTGTTAGATGTTTCCTCCTAGCTTGCTTTCTTTTTTATAGTAAGTATAAGTCACTTATACGTAAGGCATTTTAAAGACCAGTTTTTAAAATTAAGTTTTACTACTTGAATGTTTTATACCATTGAAAACGAATTTGAATTGTCATAGGGTTTTTTCCCATCTGTCATCAGAGCTGAATTTTCTGGTATGTTACAAGTTGAAGCCTACTTCCAAATTTATTCTTTTGTAGTTTCAGAGATCCGTTTTCTAAATACTTTTGCCCTCACATGTTATCTGTGTTGTGTATTATTGAAAATAAATGTGGGGAAGGGTAAAACTAAGCCATGATCATGTAAAATAATTTTGCTAAAATAATTTGAGCTTTAAAAAAAACATGACGATGCTTCACTATCCTGAGTCTGTTAAATATTTTTCAGTCCTCTATTATGACAGATTAGGTTCCAACATTTTCAAATGCCTCCCCTCACATACTCTTATACCTGAAATGTTTACTAATTCCACAAGACAATGAAATATTAAAGATATTTAAAGGCATTTTAGTTTACTCACATCTCAAATATCATCATTGAGATGATAATATAAAATTCACATGATTTCCTCACTAAAGGCTTTTCCTATTCAGGGGATTGATCATATCATCACAGATGTAAAACTGGAAGTGACTATAGAGGCTATCTAATACAACCCTCCTTATTTTACAGAAGAGGAAACTGAGGCTTAGGGGTTTAAGTGGCTTGCATAGGTAGTAAGCATCAGAGGCATGGCTTGACTTTTGTCCTCCTGCCGTAGTAGGAACCATGGGATTTTAGAGGGATTAGCTTTCCTTTGCATTGAAGACCTCTTCTAAGTGAGAACCCTTGTTTGTATACATCATTAGCCTACATGAGAGTAAATGGGATATTACATGTTTTATGATGTAGTTACAGGGTTAGTATTATAACTAATATTAATATCAGTTAATCTTTCATTTAGCTAGTAATAATAATAGCCAACATTTATGCAATGATTTAAGTTTGAAATGTGCTTCACAAATACTATCTCGCTTTTTTCCTTGCAACCCTGGGAGATAGGTGCTATTGCCTCCATTTTATAGATGAGGAAACTGAGGAATACTGAGGTTAAATAGCTTCCTAGAGTTATATATGCAGTAAGTATATCCGAGCCAAGACTTGAACTCAGGTCATCCTGACTCCAGGTCCACTGTGTCACCTAACTGCCTTGGTGTCCATTTTTAGATATGTGTGTGAGTGTCTGTGTGTGTGTGTGTGTGTGTATAATATCTTTGGATCTTTTTCTATTTAGATCAGTTGATCATCTTGGCAATTGAACATGCATTATTCAAGTGAGATATTCATTAATAATGGTGAAAGATGGGGACTTGATAAAAATTCAAAACCAATAGTGCTCTGTGGCTTACCATACTTAGCATTACTATGACTCTTCATGAAGCATCTTGTATTTCAGATTAGTAGAGACCAGTGACATGGATGGAGTCCTTTTGAAAACACAACACATATGTCATTTTATGATGGAGACAGGTGCTGTTTTAGAGTAATGGAAAATGCATTGATTGGTAGTCATTCTTGCTCTGATGATCTCTACCTTTGTGACCCATGCCTCAATGTTCTCAACTGTAAAATGAGTGAGTTGTGCTACATGGCTTCTGAGATCCCTCCTGGCTCCACTTCCTGTGACTGACCTGTATCAACCTTAGCTATTCTAATCAGAAGATAAGAGCACATGTTACTTGATAACACATTCTTTTCTTTGCAATGTTAACAAAATGGACAGAAATCATCCCTGGGAAAGGCTTTTGAAAATATATATTTTAGCTTTTAGGGATTGTGAAGTTAGTGATCATGTACTTATTTTTTTAGGAATGATTGTTTTTTCTAGAACTGTATTTTAACCACATTATTGGAAAAAAAAATCATTTGGAATTTAAGGGGAAAAATCTTTGCTTTTTAAAAACCAATTTATTTTGCATTTCCCACAGTACATGAAATTCCCCACCCTTTTCTATATGGCATTAATAAGGGATATGAGATCACATCCCTCTTTCCTCTTCACTTTGCAGAAATGTTTGCTATAGGTGTAGTCCTAAAAAGGATTGAGATTAACAGCAATGACTTTTTAGGATGCTCAACTTTCCACTTGAAATGAGAAAGCTCAAGGTTTCATGCAACAGAATCTTCAGGTTTAAAGGGAGAAACAAAATCACATTTTCATTATTAACTCCCTCAAATCTAGGGAAGGTTGGAAATTTTCTCATAATGGCTTAAATCATTCATTATGAAGACCATCTTGTTTCTTACAGCGCAGGAGTAGGGGAAGGAAAAGCCAGACTCCTGTGCATTGAATATGTCATGTAAATATTCAGTGCTCCTCAACTTCCCATACATCTGTAGTAGTATTCAACATTTGACATCCAAATAATTCTACACTCAGAGCTCCTATTATATTGGGTGCTAATGAAAATGTGCACATCCTTAGCACGCTCTTTGCTGATGAAATATTTTGAACTCTAAATTCATCTGGCACTGACGGAGAGCATATGCCATCTCAGTTTGTATTGAGGGCCCAGCCAAGGGTTCTTCCTGGACTAGGAAATTAGTTGGAGCTACAGATGTACGCAGTCTGTGATTTTTCTAGTAATGGTGTAGAGGAGAAGAATATGAGATCGTATAGACCTCACAATATTCTGTAGTTACCTTTGCATGAGTAACTTAACTACTTCCACCTCAGGGCTCCATCTGAGTTCTGTGGAAGTTTTCATCTCGGTGTCACTGCATCACCTTAACAAAGAAATCTGTGAACTGTTATTGCCATGCTGAAATACTCCTTCACTTCATTGTACAATTACAGAAATTCCATAAAACTCCAGGGTGCTCTAGGAATTGTGAATGGGATGAACTGTGCTTTAAATATGGGAATGATGAATGTACCTCTCTTGAAGTTGAGAACTAAAAAGCTAGGTCATGTACAGAAAGAGAATCATTTTTTTAACATGCAAATTGTTGGACAGTATAACTACAGTTATGGAAAATGCTTCCTATAACTGAATAAATATAGTCTAGGCCTGAGGATTTTGGTCAGCACACATTGTCTAAGAAATCACATTTCATTATGTAAAGGGTATAAAATAAAGACAAATAAAAAGCAATTATTAAGCAAAAATTTAAAAATCACTGAAGTAAATGCTTAAGACTAAAACTATATGAGGTGCCAAGAAGTTTATAGAGAAGATGGGAATTGTAAGTTTTTAATCTGAGAGTGTTATTTATCAAGACCTGATAGGGAGAATATTTAATGACATTTGTGCTTCACGGGAAACCTAGGAGTCATAAAAATATGTTTCAAATGTCCTAAACCATTCACAACTTCATATGTAGAAGGGCTAGAATGTTGAGAGTTTTTTGAAGGACATAATATTTCTGTCCCTTGGGATAGTTAAAGGCAAAGGTCTCAAACATATTTGGTGCAGTACAGTGGAATGCAAAAAGCCCAGAATTCTAGTCCTGCTCTGCTCTCATTAGCCATGTGATTGTGAGCAAATTACTTAACTTGAGTTCCCTTATCATTAAAAATAGTTTCACTAGAAAGTCAAAGGAACTTTTCCAACATTAAAATTCATATTCATTTCTTAATTCCCAAATCTAATGGTCTTTTCTCAGCCCTAATTCTCTTTTATCTCTGCAGAATTATTAATGGTGTTGAATAACTATTGTTGAAGATCTTTCTCCTATCTTGACTCCATCTCTTTTGCCTTCTGCCATTCTTTTTTTTTTTTTAAGCAATCGGGGTTAAGTAACTTGCTCAAGGTTACACGGCCAGGTGTTTCTGGGTGTGGTGCTGAGTGTCTGAGCCCAGATTTGATCTCCAGGTCATCCCAACACTGGAGCCGGTGCTCTTACTTGCTGAGCCACCTGGCCGCCCCAGCCTTCTGCCATTCTTAATCCCTGCCTGTTATCCACCTCAGTCCTGGACTAGTTCTTCATGAACAACTTTCTTTCACCTGCCATGATAATCACTGGTACTACCTCCTTTTACTTAGGTTTCCCTGCATTCGCATTACTTATAGAAGAGACACCTGTATCCAAATCTCACCTAACCTACTCTCTGGAATAAACTCCCCTTTTCTTAAGATGTCTAAGTGCTTTATTGTTAGTAACTACAGGAACACATATAGAGATTTGAAATAATAAATAAAAAGAGAAAGTTTAAAAGTTTTAAGAAGTCTTAGATTGTTTTGATTTTCAATGAAACTTTAAGGGAACCTGGGCCTTGATCTTTCTTTGTTTCTCCAATTCAGTGTTCCCATTCGTTTTTAGTTCCTCCCAGAGGTTCTTCCCTTTTGGAACAGATGCTAGTTTAATATTGGAATTTTAGTCATAGGCTATTCAGATTGGTTTTGTTGTTAAGTTTCTCAGCCTCTTTGCAAACTAGTTTCTTAGTCCTGTATCTGGTTGCAAGACTCATGAATTGATTAAGGTGTTTCTCTATCTGCTTCCTAAAAATTTCCCCCAAAGACTTTGACATTTCCTGAACTGAATTTGCAGTCAGCTCCTTCATACATGTTGGAAGTGTGAAAGGCTTGACTCCTTGGAAGACCCATGTGGTCTTTCATCTGGCCCTCTCTTTTCTAGTCACTTTGTCTAAAGCAAATATACTTCGTAATTGAGGATATTTGTTTACTTCAGGTGAAGTTTAGCCTCTTAATTTCTTGATCTAGAGTATCACATGTGCACTTTCGTCTCTCCATGTCTTAGCTCACATGGTTTCTCATGTCTCTTCCTGTTTAAAAAACTGTACCTGCTTGTTGACTATGTATCTCTACATTTCTGAATGATGTCTGAGATGCCTTTGCATCTCAACACGTTGGCAGAGTTTTTAGCTAGGGTGGGATAGATGTCCACGTCTTTCAAAGTATCTGCTCTTCTCATTTTCCCTGGTTCTTTTGGCTGATTTAAATAGGTAAGGGGACAACTTTGAATTCAACATTTATCAGTTATCTTCTTTGTTGTAGGCATTTTGCTAGACCCCGTGTAAAGACGAGAAACAAACAAACAAACAAAGATGCTACCCTCAGTGAATTTATATGTACCAGGGGTAAGGGAGATGTGAGTAGGCATATAGCACTATACAAATAAATAATTATGAAGTAACTTGAGGAGATAGAGAGCATTAATGATTGGGTTGGGGATGAGGAAAATCCTCTCAGAAGGCATGGCGCCCGAACTGAATCTTTTCCATAGTTCTCTGATTCTATTCTTGTCCTATAAAAGGTTCCTTTACAGTATGAGAAAATAAATATTTTTAACATAATGAATAATGATGCAGTTTCTGCTGATGTAAGGGATGCATCATTCTTTAATATTGCCTAGACTTTTACCTGTTTTTCTCTTTCCTTCCTGCACATTCCTTCTCTAACTTCCTTGACTTTATTTCTTTCTCTCCCATTCCACCAATGTGTATACAGCCCAAGACTTTTCCCTAGGGTTGTACTCCTTCCCCTTTGGAGAGCTCCTCAGTTTACTTGGGTATGTCTATCACTATGTGCTTGTGACTATCAAATTTCTACCTTTAACTCTTTCTTTCTAATATTTTTTACTGAGCTCTGGGCTACCAGTTCTATCTTTTGGTTATTTCTACATGGAAGTCTGGCTGTTACCTCAAACTAAATGTTTGTAAAACTAAGCTGCATCTTTTTGTCTCCCAAGAACTACCTCCCTCTCTGGATTTCTCTATTTCTATCAATGGTAGAATTCTTTTTTTGATTATTCAAGTGTAAACATTTGAGCTACCCCAGCTCTTTCTCTCTGTTTCTTACTTCCCTCCCCCATCTTCATCCAGTCAATCACTAAGTTCATCTCCTTCCCACATCTCTCCCAGTTTTTTCTGTTTTCTGTCATCACTTCACGAGTGCAAGGCCACTCTTCTGATACAATGCTTCACCATATAATTTTGAGGCAGCTACAATAATTTGCTAGCTAGGCTTCTGCCTTCAATTGCTTCCCCTTTCTGTTCTTCCCACACGCCACCAGAAGATTACTCTTTCAATAGGAGCATTTTGAGCATGTCAGAATCCTTTGGGCACTCCATGTCTGTCAAATCAACCAAGACTTTTAGTGTGCCATTTATAGGTCTTCATATTCTGGACCTTCACCTGCCTTTCCAACCTTATTTCAGCTGAACTTGTCTATACATTGTTCCTTAAAGTGCTGTGTGTTCATTCATCCCTATCTTTACATCTTTTTCCATACCATACTTCCTATCTAGAATTCTTCATATTCCTCCCCTCCCCACCCCAGATATAAGATCTAATCTTACTTTCAAAGTGAGCTCAAGCCCCTTGTCTAACATGAAGACTTTCTGGGCATCCCAGCCTGCAGTGAATCATTTTTATGATTGCAATTAATATCTGGATCCTTACATAATGTTGTACATATTCATATAATGTTCTGTAATTGATAGGTAACAATGATACTAATTTTTTTTTGTTGTTTTTTAACTCCCCAACCATATTCTATGCTGCTTGAGGGTTGAAACCGTATTTTTATATCTTCCATATCCATGGGGACTAGCAAAATATCTTGTATATGTGAACTTAATACATTAAGTAAATTCAGGAAGCACACTGGCATTTGGAAGTTCAATGATAGAATTTTCCATCTTGGCAAAACTAAAACCAGAGACTATCAGAGTTGAAAAGGACCTTAGAGATTGGTGATTCTAACCCTACACTTAGAGTACAGGCCCAGAGAGGGATCATGGAATCAAAGATTCAGAGTTTGTCTGAATAGAATATCTAGTTAATCAAGTCCAAACTCCTCCTTTTATTGAAAGTGGTTTATCTAAGATAGTGGTTCTTAATGTTTTGTGGTTTTGGGTTTTTTTTTGGTATTATGGTTCACTTTGTTAAGTCTTGTGAATTCTATAGCTCTCAGAATATTTATTACTTACATTCATAATTGAGGGCTGTTAAAATTTCAGGTAAAGTTTAGGGAAAATTTAAAAAGTATCATGTTGGGGCGGCCAGGTAGCACAGGGAGTAAGAGCACTGGCCCCAGTGTTGGGATGACCTGGGGGATCGAATCTGGGCTCAGACACTTAGCACCCACCCAGAAACACCTGGCCATGTAACCTTAAGCAAGTTACTTAACCCCAACTGCTTAAAAAAAATAAAAAGTAACATATTTTTCCCATTTAAGTTCACAGACTCCTGGAAATCTGTCCTTTGACCCCTTAGGACTCCATAGACCTCAGGTTAAGAACACCTGATTTAAGGTAATTTTTCCATTTGAGGCAGTGTGGTGTAGTATACAGAAATCTGGCCTGAGGAGACCTGTGTTGCTGTCCCACCTCCAGACATATACTGGCTAGAGCCCCGGACAAATTATTTAACCTTTTCGTTTCTCAAACAGCTTTCTAAATTGAATTGCAGAGAGGGTGCAGTTCCTTTGCAGGAGTTTGAGTTCCTTTATACTAATGAAATCATATCACATAGGTCCTGACCAACATTGCCTCCCCCTTGTACCTTCTCCTACTCACCCCGCCCCCTCAGCTAGTTAGTGGTAAAACCAGAGCTAGAACCCAGTCTAGTTCTTTTTAAGGTTTCTATCAGCCGACTAGATTTGAGAGTTAAAGAATTATATGGTGAAAGATGAGTTAAGATTACTGTGATCCCAAAGCTGTGCTTTTCTTCTGCAGTTATAATTGTTTTGGGGGTACTGGAAGGAGGAGCTCCTGAATTCTCACTCTATTTGTATTTTTCTTTAAGTTTTGTTTTGGACCTAATTACATACATTCTAATAAAATGAACAGCACACAAATCCCTGGGTAATATCAAGATACCCTCATGAGAATATAGTCTCTAGCCATGAGCCTGCCCTTAGTCTCCAAAAAAGTTTTTTTTTTTCCCTTTGTGTATGAAGAGTACAAGCCAGTGCCACGCCCAGTACCCACTTAATAAATGCTTAGGGAATCGCATTGAATTTAGCCCCGTCTTCTTGGAATTCACAGAGACTGTAATTCCACTTTTGTATTATGCCAGTCTCTACTTTCTTTCCTTTTCCCTTCTGTCGTTTATGTTCTTCCCTATTCTCATTCCTTTCTCAGAAATGAACTTCACTAGGGAGAGGAGTTAAAGCCCAGCCCAGTCAATTAAGCGAACTTTATTACTTTATCATTTGGTACTTGATGCTGTATTGTTCAATAATTTTTCTTCTATCACTTTTTTTTTTGCACACAGTAGGCACTCAGTAAATGTTTGCTATCTAATTGCCAGTTCTGATTTTAAAAGGTGTTTTTTTTAAATTAATGATTTATTTAAGGTTGTGAAATGACTTGTAAAATTTTAGCTGTCCATTGCTGTTACTCTGTCTCCCAATTCAGCATAAGTTATATCAAAATTAAAATTAGATCAGGACTTATGACCATTTTAGAGCAACTGTGATGTTCTTAGCAATTTGTCCTGACTGCCAGAGTAGAGCCTCAGGCTTTGCTGTGCCCAGAGAAGGAAAGAGAAATCAACAAGCAAAAAAAGAAAAAAAAAATGTTATTGAAGGATACCTAGTAGGGGAGAGAGGCTTAGAGAAAATATGTAGAAAAAAGAGCAGCCTCATCTGATTGGCTGGGAATCCATGTGTGAAGGAACCCAACTAGTATTTAACCTGCTTTGAAAAAGCTTGACTTCCAACATTTTTAATTAGTGGATTGCTCGCTTTTGAAAATGCCCAGTTGGGAATACTCAAGTTTTGATGTGTTTTAGCTGCCTGATAATTAGCTGGCTGCTAGTTGACCGTCATCTTTACTTTTTCACGTGGGCAGAAGAGGGGTATGAAGAACCCCTGTGAAGCTGTAACCCTGATCTGAGCTAGACTTCAGAAATTGCAGGGCATAGCAGGAAATAGGGTCAGAGGCCCAATCCCAGTTCTTCTTCCTCTTATTTTTCCTTTTTCTTTCAAACATCATTTCCTTTCAGTGTTTCCATTTATTATATAATACTTCCCCCGTACCTCTCATCATTTATTCATGTTTAACTAATACATTTTTTAAAAATGTAAAACAAATGATTCAACCAATGTGATACAGCAAATCCTAGGAAACAGGTGAATTCAAATTGTTTCCTTTTAACCTTCTTTCATTTAACTTGAATCCGGATTATGTTTCAATAACATATTGCTTTTTAACTGTACCTCTCATGTTTCAGATTTATCAGGTGATACATCAAGCTTACTTCATTTATCCAGTACTTCATTTTAGGACTAAATTATATGTTAGTTTCTTGAGCTCTGAGAGTGGGGGGAATAGATTCTTAAGAACTTGTAGTGGAAGAAGGATGCCATTATTTATACATTTTCTATTTAAAATATTTGATTTCTGCTTATGAATTAGGATGACTTCGTAGGATACACATTTCATTAGTGTCAAAATCCCAGAGGCCTGAAAAATCATTTCACAGAGTACTTCAGTAAAGCACAAACATTGTAACCGGTAGTTGGGTTCTTAAAAGCAGATTTAGAGAAGGTTTGTGTCTTCCCACAGACCTTGATGCAATCCCAAGAGTTTTCTTGACCTGCCTTGAAGCGTACTATGCACTGATTTTGACTGTGCATGGGGGACATCTCTTTGCAGTTGAGATATCTTTTGAAGTGACAATGCTCCCTCTTCTTAACTCTATAACTAAAAGGAACTTAAAAAAAAAAGAACAATTCAAGCTCAGTCCTGATCGTGAATGGTTATTGTTCACTTAAGATATACTGAAACACCATCTACCTTGTACTCTATAAATTAATCAATTAATTATACCATGATGATCACTGCTGCTGATAATAAAATAGAAGCAATTAAAAGAATGGTAGTCATAGCATTAAAGGAATAAACAGTATCATTAAAATGTTAGGAAACAGTAAATTGTATAATGTCTACGAGACCAAATTTCACAGCTCCTCCTCAGTTCTATCATGGGAAGTTTGTGATGGCCGTCTGTTATCTTCCATGAAGTCATAATTAATAGCATAGCAGTAAAATCTTTTATTACAATGGATATTTATTTAAAAAAATTGAGACAATTTTTTATATCAACTATATCTTCTAATGTTTATGTGCTTTAAAATAACATATGGCTTTTTAACTATACCTCTCGCCTTTCAGGTCTACCAGTTGAGGCATTAAGCTTACTTCATTTATCCAGTAATGTTACTTAATTGCTCATAGAAGTTAGAGTAATTTCATTGTTCATGACTCTCCTTTGGCTTGATCACAGTCTACCTTGTATCATATTTAAGGATGTATGTATTGTATTCCCCTAACAAGACTATAAGCTCCCAGAGGCTAAGGATTTGTCCTGTTTTATCTTTGTATCCCTGATATCTTATAAATGCCAAGTGTTTAATAAAATATTTGTTTATTTCCTATACTGCCTTTGGGGGAAAAATAAAAGAAAATATTTATTAAATCCAACCTCAGATATGACCTTATTTTACTCTCTATTTGATGACATATGTATGTGGTCCTCAGGTAAAAGGCAAGAAGGCATTGAAGAAAGGATGTAGCCAATTTATTTATACTTATTTATGTGTTTTTCTCTTTGTATCACTTCTTTTTTTCTTTAAATGTAGAAAGTTGAAGATTATTCAGTTATAGATTCTGATAAAATTTTAAGAGTAGTTATAATACAAAAAATCAAGCTCATAAAACACTGAAGGGTGGATATAATTTTTTATGTTCAAACCTCTGGTTCCTGAGGGTCCAGTTCATTTCTACTGTGAATTTAAATGAGTTAATTTAAGTAGTTGGGTCAGAAGCCACTATCATCATGGTAGCCCTGTGCCTGATTCTTAATTAAAGGCAACAGGAGATTAATTTGAAACATTAATTTAAAAGTGCATATACAAAAAGAAAGAATTATTGCAATAAAGCCTAAAGAACTTTTTTCTTGTCCCTAGATGTAGAAGACAGAAGTAGCTCAGGGTCCTGGGGGAATGGAGGACATCCAAGTCCATCCAGGGTAAGTATATCTAATCTTTTTTTCCCATGACCAGACATCCTGCATATGTAAATTGACAAACTTAATGTGAGTTCCATACACCTGATTTCATAGAAATACATGCATACTAAGTTGGTAGCAGATCAGCTTGTCTTTGGAATTGTTTTTTTTCGCCTTTAGTGACTTACCTGATCCTGTTATTGTATTTAATACCTACCTGCTTTCCCTGACCAGAGAAGTGTGATTCAAGGATGGCTCCTATACTGGGGGAAATTATGAGTGGTAGGTGGGGCAAATTAGAAACAGAGACAAAAAGAATTGGGCATTATTGTATACATGAGTCTTGGAAGTGATTTTACTTAAAAATATGCTACTGCCATTTCACCCGTAGAATCCTTGATTAACAGCTGGGCACATGGACACATTCAGATCACACTGATTCCTTCTCAGTTTCATGCTCGCCTCGTTCATTTTTTGTTTTTCTTATTATTTGTCCATTTGTAGCTATGGTTTAGTGGAAAAGGTCTGAAGACGGTGAGTTGGGCATGGACATTCTCATCTTGTTTTTGCCACTATTTTATTATGTCCAGGTGACTGACCTTGGGGAATGTACTTAATTATCTGAACCTCATTTGTAAAATGAGAGAGGTTCAATAGATGCTTTCTAAGATGCCTCTTTAGTGACATTAGCATTCTGCCAGAGCTCACCAAATCAAATGCCCGTTACCTATCCTCACAATTCAAAAATACAATTTAAACTTCCTATAGGTTTTCATCATATTTTATGTGTCAGTGCATGAGATTTTGTATGTTTGTGTGCATGTGTGGTAAGAGTAAGATGAACCAAAGCTATCTATCAGCTTACAAGGAAACAAACTAAAGCAAGCTAAAACTGAAATGTATCTATTTGTAATCTGCTTGGGGTGGGGGTCTATATTGGGGAAGGTCTTTATTTTGGTATTAGGGGCAAGTTTTATTTTGTCAAAATCAGAATGTTTCTGAGCACTGTGGGCCCACACACTTCCACCTGTCCTCTGGCACTGTCATCCTAACTTTAGTCTTCAATGTATTGCAGGGTCTTTATTCTTAAATCAGTCACTTTGTTGAGGCCTTACACCAGACTGTGAAGTTTGATATTGTAATGTGTTATATGGATGTTTTGAGGAAATTTTTCCTTCTCCTCATGTAACAGTCTTTGCTCAAAGAAGGAAATTCATTCCATTCAACAGTAAGTGTAGGAGATTGCTGCATTTCTCATGTTCATGAAGATGATTCAGATTTATTGGATTTCTTATGGTTTTGCCTTGTTTGTTTTACAGCAGTTTTGTTCATCTCTCTGAAAAGTGAACAGGTTAGAACTATACGGACTTGCATAGTTTGTTTCCTTCAACTCTTCTGAAACTAATCTAAGTGAATACTTTTGAATCTGTCATACTTTACCTGTATTTTCTTGTGTACAAAATCCAAGATTCTCATTTGTGCACATTTAAATCATGGATGATTTTTGGACATGGATAGATTTGTAGAGTTAAATTTTAGAATTTTGGTGCTCTCTAGTTTCTTGTAATAGATGGAAAACATGGAAGATTTAAAGCATTTTTGCTAGAGCTTAGCAGACTGGTATAACCTTTCACCAAAGGTGAAATGTATCTTTTCTCCTGGGGACAAATTTTGCCCTTTGGCTAACATACTTGGTTATAGATTTTGATAAAAGTTGAAGGGCAGTTATATGAATAAAACACAGAGGCTTATAAAACACTGAAGGGTGTAGACTGACACTTCTAAGTAAATTTAATTTGGACTTCTTTGAAGGATGCAAAACCAGATTGAACAGGAGGATTTTTTTTGGTCACTTTAAGTATTATATCAAGGTGGAATAAATAAATGATAATAGAAAATAAAATCTGCTTTCCCCCCCCTCCCTCATAATATTGGAATCTACACATTTAAATTAAGTGAACCATCAGGGTAAAGTGTTTTTCTTTGGTGTACTTCTTTTGCCATTAAAATAAAGAGGAAAAGAGCAGCCATTGAGAATGTGTCCATATATCTACTTTATAATTCATGTGCTTGTATGCCACGTGGAATATCAGTACTACTGAAAAGTTCTGATGTCTTGATGTTCCTTGAAAACACATATTAGTTACTTATGACATGAAAACCTATGAGAAATGTCATTATATCATAAAATGGATCCATCTTTTATCCTTTCTAACTGATCACTTGGTTTAGTGTACCTAAAGCCTTTAAAAGAAGGAAAAAAAAAACTAATCTTTTTACCTTTAACTAGTACAATTTCTACTGCTTAATAGTGAAAGTGGGTGAAAATGAAGCTGCTTAGCTTCATTTTGATTTGTTATCTGAAGAGGCTTTTCAGAATGGACAACAATAATGGTGTTATTAAAATTCCAAAGCCCTTTTTTATGATCATTCCTATTTTATAGGTGAGAAAACTGAGTAAATAGCCTACAGCTTATATAACTATTAGGTATGAACTGGAATCTTCTGACTCCGGGTTGAGTGTAATTTCTCCTATGTGCAAATGCTTCTTTTCTGCTTGTCTGCATGCTTATAGCTAAATCTTTTAACTCATTATGTTATTTACTTCACAGAACTATGGAGATGGGACCCATTATGAACATGTGACCAGCAGGGACCTCGGATCACATGACAATCTTTCCCCTCCTTTTGTCAGTTCCAGGATACAAAGTAAGTAGATATGTTTTGGAAATTATGTATTCTTTTCTGACTTATGTTTCATTTGCTTAAAAAGCGTGTGCACAGTGTTGTGATTTTAGAGACCTTGTAAATTATTTTATACAACTTGGTATCTTAATTGACTAATCTTCTACATTTGGTACCAGTATGTATGATTATGCCATTTTCTTATACACGAAAAATGATGGAATTCATTAAATATATATGTATATATACATATGCACACACAGAGTCAAGTTTTTATGTGAGTTAGCTTGTCAAGGACTCTATTTACACCAAATCTTGCCAAACTCCTCCATTTAAATAAGGAGATATTGACAGGTAGTTGCAGTAGTACAGCAGAAGTCCAGAAAGTTAGAAGTGGAAGAAGGCAAAATGTTAAGATAGATTTTTCATTTTTTTCATTATCTTGAACTCTTTTTCGGTAGAGGAAACATAGCTACCTACTTTGCATATGGACAATATCACTTGGGAATTTTCAACCCAAAGGCTAAGAAAAGAACACATGGGTTTACAAAGCTTTAAAAGACTGATATTTTCCTAGCAAACTGTCAGAAAGTGGATGTGTAACTGTCAAGTACTCGCCCTGAGACCTGAGCCAGCTATATTCTGTTTTACTGAAAGCAAGTTAGATGCTGATTGAGCAGAAGGGCCAGACACCAGAATGCCCTTCATTGTGGAGTCCTTTGTACATACTTTATTCCTTTGACCACACCATGGAGATGTTAGTTTAGTAACAGCAGCCTTAGCAATGAAAAGATAATTTTATAGGTCTCTCTAGCTGTTTATTTTAGTTATGAGTGATAAATGATCTTTGTTAAATAAAACATGTAATAAAAAATATTAGGAATCTCTCACCATGGCTATGGTTCCTTTGAATTCATCAGTAAATTAAATGAAATCCCTTGGTTAAGTAGTTGGACCTACAAAGAATACACAATCAGGACTGTGTTCTCCAATACCAATGCCTCCAAAATATGCCCTGATTTTTAAAAAGACTGGGAACATACATTGGTTGTTTAACTCATGTATCAGCCTTGAATTTGAGGGTAATGTTATATATCATCACCATACCCATCAAAGGACTTTGAGGCATTAGACTCAAAGCCAATATAAGCAGAGAAATGCTGACATTTCCATTTTAACTCATGACATCAATTTTGGTACTTAAAAGTGACATTGGGACCCTGTATTGGAGTCCCAACAGCATATTTTTAATTATAGGATGTTCGAACATACATGTTATTATTACTTTTAAATGACAATTTATTAGTTTGTTTTATTATATAAGGTACAACTTCATATCCTCTACTGAAAACTAATATCTATGATTGATAGATAATATTTATTTCCAAGGAAATATTTGTCCAAATAGATTGTTTTAAAGAAATTTAGTTTCTTCAGTTCTAATAACAGCAACGATTTTAATTCTGAGAACTCATACTCAAACCTAAAGATAGCAGAGGATAAAATTTTGAAAATTATAATCCTTACAAGTTAGTGCCTGAGTTGTGAACCAGTCTCGAAGATTCCCTGAGGGTTCCTAAAACTATCCTCTGATGATCTAAAATAATTCAAATTGATTAAATGGATATTTATTTTCTTTAGAGGGATGTATTAACACATGAGAAAAATAAAGTGGCTTAGTACCAGTAACTTAATAAATTAATATAACAGGACATACAAAGTAATGCATACATATTAAATAATAATACTGTTGTATATTTCCTAAGGGAGAAAATATTCAAAAGACCAGATTGCTTTTTCGATCTGAACAGTATTTAAAATTTAAGTTAGCTAGAGCCCAGGGCTTACTCCTTTCAGTTTGTTGTTGTTTAAGCTGAAAATCCATGTCAGCCAAGCTCTTTTATGCTGTCTGCCCTCCTTCCCATTAAACTCTTAAATATGGAGGCCAAGACAGTCTACTGCATTGTGATAGGAAATGCGACTATGTCCACGAGTCTCCCACCCACTGCTTTTAATGAAAGAACTGCTCTGTCAGATAAGCTGTCTGGTCTGAAACATGGTTCTTTATTGTTTACAAACTGCTACATTTTCCACCTCTAGCAGATTCTTGCACAGAAAAGAATTGTGTTTGAACTAAATGGTTTATCTGACATTAATGATGCAGTGTCAGACTTGGGTCAGGATAGTCACCCTCAGCGTTGGGAGGGCACTGAGCAATTGACTAGTAAAATTTATTTTGTTAAAGAGGAAATGGAGACTTCAGTTTTAAGCATTAAAAGGAAGAAAGTAATTTTAAGGTCTGGTTAAACACCCTGCTAAAGATTTTCTGAACCCATCAGTGTCAACTTGAGGGCTTAGATAGAATTTATTAACAGTTTTTTAATGATATTGCCTGAGACTGCCTTCATTCAGAATGAATTTTTTTCAAGTTTACCTGCTTTTGTATTTTGTTATGCCATATTTATAGAAGAAAACTGTTTTCCAAAAAAAATTAAGGGCAATTCATTTTCAGATGATGAGTTAGATGGTACAAAAGAAGGTCAACTCAGTAATTTGAACTCAGTAGCCAACATACTCTCTCTCTCTCTCTCTCTCTCTCTCTCTCTCTCTCTCTCTCTCTCTGTCTGTCTCTCTCTCCTTCTCCCTCTCCCCCCCCACCCCCCCCCCCACAATCTGTTTTTTGGGTTCATACTTATATTCCAAATTACAGCCTTTCTAGGAGTTTTTCTTGTGTAAGAAAAAGTAATGTCAGTCTGACTCTTTCTTTAGGTTTCTGAAAGAGATCCAACATCTACTCTCAGAATCAGTAACTGGTTCTCATTAAAACTACAAAGGATTTCTTTACATTTCAAAGACTTAATTCTCCCATGATTTCGCATTGGGGCAAGAGCTATAGCATCAGAAATAAATCAGCTACTTTATTGGATCAGATTTGTGATTGTCAAATCAATCAAGGCTAAGGCTGAATTAGGCATCTACCACAAAAATTAGTAACCTTGATTTAACAGGAAAGAGTGAGGAGCTGTAGATGACCTGGTTTTTATTTCAAAGTGAACTGTTGATTCTGTGAGGTTTTCTTTTTATTACCAGACAAAATAAAGTACTGAGACACTTTCTGATTTTTCTTTTGTTAGTGAATATCTGTCATTTATGACAAAGCCGTGTTGTATGGGACTAGACCTAGTATTTATGGGAATAAACTACCTAGGCAGGGATACTATACCTTAATTAAAATCTAAATATATTAATACTCATTTATTATAATATTAGTCCTTTGGGAAGTTTATGAGATTTGTATTAATATTATTAATTCATATATTATAGAATATAGCTTTAATTTACTTACTGCATTCTACAAAACAGTGTGAAAATTGTCACCTTACTAGAGTTATTGCAAAGAAGACATACTGTCAAGTGACTGATATTTATGTTTCTTGATTGAAAAAAAAAATCTGTAAACCAAAACACTTTAAAGCAAACAAAACCTTTTTATGCTTGAAAAATAAAGTTAATTTCTTGGTTTCAAGGATTTCATCAAGAAGAAAGCAAACTTGTTGCTTCTGCATGTGTGCCCATAGTATTGGGAATTTTAAGACAGTGATCATTGTGTCAGATCCTTTTAGAAGAAGCAAAGACAAGCATCCAAAAAAAAGTTAATAAATGCTATAGCAATCCAAATGGTTCTGTCTAAATTGACTCCATTTAGTAGTCCCTTTTCATCCATTGTTTACTAACTAAACTTCATACATGGGGGTATATATGGTCAGTCTGAATGAATAACATTTTATGTTACATTACCCCTAACATATTTTGTCACAGAAGAATCATTTTTGGTATGGAAAAATAATGCCGCTTTATTTTGAGTAGATGATGTAATTCCTGAAAATGCACACAATTCATTTAAAAGAATCAAACATTTATTCTGTCCCTGCTATGTGAAAGGTACTGTCCTTGATTTGGTTACTGCAAAGATGTAAAAACAATTTTTTAAAAAGGAGCTTACAGTCGAATGGGAGAGATATTACAAGCATACCAGTAAGCATGAGTCTAGAAAGAATGTATGAAGGACAACAAAGAGAGAGAGAGAGACCAAGCGCACTAGGAATATCGGAGATAGGAGAAATCACTAACCTTGGTACACACACATCGACATTTTTAATATATAGGCCAAGCATTGACTGGTAAGATGTATGCTTCTTTTGGAATATGCTTTTGATATGGGGCTATGGATCTGAGTTCCCTGTGCTGTTGGGAGGAGCTTTATCTAGACAGCATTCTTTTAAGTGAGTAACAAAAACTCCAGGCAAGGGTTATCCAAATTTTAGAGTTTTTGTTTTCAGTCAGTAATAATGTACTGCAGGAAATAATTAAAGGACATTTTACTACTGTAGAAAAATTCTTATTTTCCACTAAAATGTTTTTATCCATATAAGGATCTAAGGTGGCATTTTTCTTCTTTTTCCCTAGTGCTTTAATTGACCATTAGATTTGTTAGGGAAAAAATAATCAGATGGTATACTTGGTTTGGTAAATAAAGGGTGAGCAGTGATGTATGGCTATATTTTAGTACAACAGGCTAGCTCTTTCCTCATCAGCTCCTTTGTTGTCAAGAACTTTCTTGTGAACTTGTTCAGTTTCCTTCATTTGGCGAATGGTTGTATATAAGACCCTACTAGAACACGAATTTATTTATTGACAAGGAGTAACTTGTTCCTAAAGCCCCACCAGCCTAATGGAATATTTCAGTGCAAAGATTCTCTTGAGGTTTTCAGGCAGTGCTGAAGAGAGCCGCTGGCTTATTGAATGACCTTTGAATCTCATCTGGGTTAGTGGTTGATATTTTGATTTGGTTACTGTGGTCATATTGTGACAGCTGTTGATTCATTATAATTCACTTCCACTCCTCAGTTTGCCTAGCAGGAATATTTAGGTTTGTATTACTTCAAAATGTTGTTTATGGCTGTCCTGAGCTTAGCCCAGTGCAAAAGTGGGTGGGGGATTAGGGGAGATGTTTTAAGTCTAGCAATTCCCTGAGGGAAGGGAGAAGACACTGCAGGTTTCTTGGTAGATGGACATTTCAGAGTTAATACTAACTAATACACACACTTCTTTGTTTTGTAAAATTGAAAGAAGAGTGAAATTAAGAGGTTCTGGGTAAAGACTAAAATTTATACAGCTTATATAACTGGTTTATGACAGCTGATTCAACATACTAAGGGAAAGAATAACTGCTGTATGAATGTCTCCAACACTTTGAAATGATTTTCCTTGACCTCTAGGTGAAATTTCTTTCAAGATGGGAATTTTTAAATAATATAATGATGAAATCTACAGAATACTTATGCCAATGGCACATATTTAATATTTGTGAATGATGGAATAAGAATCAGCTGATTAGATAAAACTAAATTTTAGGACAATTTATGAGAAATAATTATACAAACTTAAAAGCTTCTACTGGCTTAAATTTTCTTCACTATTTTTTCAATATATTTTTAAAATTGGATAGTGTTGTAAATGAACAATAGGCATAAGCATTAGTTGGGAGACTTCTCAAAATATGCTTTCCGTATTTGTTCACTCAAATGACTGCTTACCAATTGAGGTTACCAGGATACTGTTTCTTACCTGTGTACTTGATATGACTTAAAATTAATTTCTGAGGCAAGAAAAAGGCCCTCTTAGTTTTCTAATTTGTTTTATTTCTGGATTATATTGTTTTCTTTCTGATCATATTTTGTAGGGAATATGTTTATTCATAAATTTTGTTCTCTTTTGTCCTTTATCACCTGTTTCCCAATGTTTGCTTCCCCTGTCCGCTATAACAAAGAATAAAAAAGAGGAAAAAAATCAACAAAATCAATCAGCAGATCAAAAAAGTCCAATCTTGTATTCAGTGTTCCACCCCCTTAAGCCTCTACTTTTGCAGAGAAGGGAGGAAGTACCTACACAGAGCTTCTCTTTGACGTGAAGCTTGGTCATTATACTTCCACAACTTGGCACCTCAGTTATTTTGGGTGTTTTTCCCTCCATTTGCATTATTGTCGTCCTAGTCTATAGTGTTTCCTTGGCTTGGCTTACTCCACATTTATATCACTTCATATGTCTTCCCCTGGTTCCTCATATTCATCATTTTTTTTTACTGAGACAATGTGAAATTCAATACAAAATTCAAATTGCTACACAGAGATCTGTGTATGAAATATAATCAACGATTGTTAGTTATTATTGATAATAACTGTTCCTAATGCATTGTTGTCATATGTTACAACTTATTTAGCTTATGGGCATCTCTTGTCTCCCCGTCTTTGTTGCCAGAAAAGTGCTGTTGTGAATATTTCAGTGTATCCTATGCCTAGAAGTAGGATTGCTGGGTCAATGGATATGGGTGTTTAGTCACTTTCTTTATATAATTCCAGATTGCTTTCTAGAATGGTTAGTTAATCAACAGCCCATTAGTGTGTGTAGCCTTCCACAACCACCACAAATATTAGCTATTCCCATCTTTTGGTATCTTTCTCAACTTGTTAATACAAAGTAAAATTTCAGATTTTTTTTTGGATAACAGAATAATAGCAATAACTTGCCAGCTTAAAGAAAGGAAGAGAAGACAGAAGAGAAAGTAAAGAAGGATGGAAGGAGGGAAAAAGGGAAAGAGGAAGTCACCTCGTGTCAGAAGCAGTAACAAGCAAAGGATAACTAGAGCTTTAACATGATTTAACTTTTCTGCTGTAGAAATTGCTCTGTGCAAAATTCCTTCCTAGAATCACAGTGTAGTATATGACTTCAGAAGGAACAACGTTTTAATGACATCAAAGGAATGGAAAGCGCTCTCACTCCACCAAAGTGCCTCCTGGCACATAGAACCTTTTTTTCTGTGTTTGCAATGTTGAAGAGCAGCTTTCCACAGGACACTGCATTTTCACTTTGAAAAAGAAATCTCGTTGTTTCTTTTACTGGTTTACTCATATATACATTAATCCTGGGGAAAAAAAAAAACTCCCTGTCACTGCAAAAACTTTTATGATATTGATGTATCCTACTGAAATATTCTCATGTCCCCATGATGAGACCATCATTTTTATATATTAGAAAATTGAGATCCAAGTATTAAATGATTTGTCCAAGGTCATACAAGTATTGATTCTTGGTGCCCCTGAGATTTATACCATGGTTCATTATCTACGATCCTCTCATTCTAAATCCATTGTTCTTTCTACTATACATGAGTGTTCTAGTTTTCTAATTCCTTCACTTGTAGTGGTTGTGGTTGAAATAGGTAATAACTGAATGGGGCATTTCTCAATAGAAATATCCTTTTACTTTTGGGTTGTATCCCTTCTCAAGTTTTTATTCTCAGAAGAAGTTTGGCATCTATGTATACCGCCGTCTGGGCCCAAGAAAGCAATGAAGTCTTTTCATTCTCACAGATACAAAGACCTTTGTATGGTTTTTAAGTAGTGATACACTATTTCTGAATGGAATGAATTCTGTTTTTACTTTAATATCAGAAAGGTAAAGAAACGATTGAAAATTTATGAAAACAGCAACTACTGACACAGTACTACATAATCAAAATATAGAGGTTTAAGTTCATTCCATAGTTCTTTTTTTATGTTTACATTTCTGACTCTAGGAGACTCAGATTACAGAGTTACTTCATATTCTTGAATCTGCATAGCTCATTCTTAAAACCCATCTCAGTGTTAACACAGCTGATTAGCAGCTCAGTAGAACTTGGAATTAACATGAAAATATAACTGTTTTCTAAGTTTGGAATTAATTTTTTTGTGCTTGATATGTTGAAATAACAAACACTTTTTGGGGGAAGAGATTCTGTTTGGGAGAATATTTTTTTGAAGAGGATTCCTGTAATCTTCTGTAACTCACCCAAGTTTCATTTTAAAACTGAAAACTGAAGCTTCAGCCTTATACATGATCACACATTGTTGAATATGAAGCTGATATTATTCTGTTACCATTCTAGTGATGATGATCAAATTCACTAAAATATCAAGTTCATTATTAATCCAAGTATAAGCAGCCAAAGGTGAAAATTTTGAATCTGAATTGAGCTTAAAAAAAAGCTAATTTACACTGCCTAATTTAGGATGGATTATTGAATGAAGACAGTGGCAAATATTTTTTATCATATTGAAGAAGGACAGAAAATGGGAAGGTAAGAGAGAATAGAAAGCTAATCCAGAGTTCAGATCCCAGAGTAGTAACTCTTTCCTTCCCCAAGCATCTGGGTTGACTGTCTATGTTCTTCAAATCACTAGCTAGTTAATTGTTCACTCTTCCATTTCACCTTGAATATTTAGATTTGACTTTACTCTTTATACATCAGTGGCCAAAGCTGAATGCTTGACTGGAAGCAGGCAGGCAGTCTTTGAGGGTAACTGATAAAGGATAACTGTCTAGTTGGTTGATGTCAAATCAAAGAAAAGAAATCATTATTGTTCTCATTTTCTTGAACACATATTTTAGAAGAATATGAAATGAGACTAAAAACCACAGTATAAAGGCAAAATAATGGAATATAATAGCCTTTAAAAAAACTGAACTCTTAATATTTAACAGCCCAAGGTCAATTTTAAAAACACAAATAAGAAGTTCCCTTTATTTCAGTACTTCCTAATATCTAGGGTTTGGGGCCTGAGATTCAATGAAATGAACATTTGTTGAATAAGCACTAACTATATGCTGAGTGCTGTGCTACACTCTTGAAGGGGCTATAAGGTGATTAAAGCATGACTCTTTCCCTAATGACTAGTAACAAATCTACTGGTGGAATAAGGAGAGTACAAATTTAAATGTGCCAGTGAGCTGAAGGGACAAAGTGAATTGAACCAACATTTCTTGCAGTCTCTGCATAATCACTAAGTGATATATGAACCATATATCTCCCTAATTCTTTTCTTCCTCCACCCTTCCATCACATACACATTAGGAAAATTCTAATCTGGTAAATATAAACCTGGGCATGAGGATACCAAAGTATTTTGCTTAGTTTTTAATGAGGTGTTCCATATGTGGGATAATACATGTTACTATATCATTTAACCTCAATTTCCTTATTCGTTAAAAGGGAACAATAATTCCATCTCCTGACCTACCTGTGACAGCACAGACGTTGTCAGGTTTAATGAGCTATCTGTAACAAATTTTGAGTATTTTTAGAAAAGAGCTGCTAAACAGACTGGCTATCGTGATTACATTTTCATGTATTGTTTTTACACCAAAATTAGAATAAATAAAAGCAGAATAGCTAACAAACTTTATAAGGCATTTTAATAGTTAGTGAGATGCTGCCCTATATCCAATATACATTTAGTTTAGTTCTCAAATAAAAATTTACTGGTAGTCTGTCAGCTCAACTGATACTAGTTTAAGGGTGAAATTGAGCCTACACCTGTTCTAGCAAAAAAAAAAAAAAGGAGCCTATATGTGACTCCCTTAAAATATTCATGAAGCTGGTAGAAGAGGAGATTGAATTCAATTTCTTGAAAACCACAGCAAATCTGTAATGCCACTCAGAGGCACTTTGGCATACTTGTTATAGGAATTAATTCTAATTTACTAATATTTTCCATAGGTCGGTCTCCCCCCGATTAGTAAATGCATACTTTAAAGGTAGAAATGTGTTTCAAGAAACAGAAACTGCTTTGCATAGCCAATAGATCTGCATTAACGCTGGAAAGTGTACATATGGGAGAATCTTTGAAAGAAAATGAATTTGCCGAATTGCTAGGTCATTTAGCTATTCAAGTCATGGTCCGTTAACCAGGCAAGACGCTATGGCTTTGCTTTGTGCTCTAGTTAAGGGGCAGGATGTGTAAAATAGTGTATAGTTAGGTGGATAATTAATAATTATCTTGAGCTTGTATAGTGGTGCTGAATATAAGAATTTCAATAATTGTTAAAGTAAGGAAAGTGTTTCTAAATCAGATTGCCTTCCTTTATTATAAGATGCTTGTATTCCTTACAGAAAGGAAGATAATGACAACACTTAAGTGTGTGAGAAAATCTTGATGGCTCAGAGATGACTAGATTTTAATGTTAGACTCCACTGGAGCTTACCCAAGGGCATACGACATTGTTTAAGGGGTTAAAATTGAATGAAGTTTTCTCATGCCATAACCATTTGCCTATAGAATTTTTTTATAGTTAGGGTGCATGTTAAAATACAACTATTTATGTTTTAGTTCTGGTGAGTTATAATAATAGTGGCAATAATTTTATAGGAGGGATTTTCTCAGCTTATATCATAGTAATATATCAGTATTTATCATTGTGTGAAAACTCACAGTTTCATACTTTGCTACCAATAATTTTTCCATACTCTTATGTTTGGTAATTCATTCATAGTTATACCAGATCACCAGATATAAAATTCCAGAGAAAGTGACTTATCTAGGTTCAGAGGGAAAGGTAAAGAAGGGAAGGTTTAAGGGGCACAATGTGAAAAATGAATGAGGCAAATATTTGGCATAGCATATTGTAGCTATAAAATACCTTAGAGATCATTTAGTCAAGCCATTTCAAATTAGAAATTAGGAAACTGAGACCCAGGGAGGGCAGCTTAGTTACCCAATTGTTAATGGGTGAAATTGATGAAGGGATTAAAGTAGAGAGACAGGATGGCATAGAGTAGTTGGTGGATCAGTCAGGAAGAACTAAGTTAAATTCCTGATTTTGCCACGTTCTCTGTGTGATCTCAAGCAAATTGCTTGTGTCAGTGCCTTCAGACAATTCCGTGATGATAAATTACAGAAGAATCGCTGATCTGTACTCATGGAAGGAGTTTGCACACAAAGAATTTCCCCACACCAATGAAATCAGATCTGGACTGTAATTCACATACATATATATACTTATTTAATACACATATCAAAGGTATCTGTGTTTCCTTGGAAGCTCCAGGTTTTTCAGATGCAATATCAGTAGTCCTTAGATAACAAATAAAACAGCAGGCAAATTACTTCCTTGTGAAACCAAGCAAAATTTAAAAACATTAAAGAATGGGAGAAAACACAAAGGTTATAAGGAGTAAAAGAAGGGAAGACAAGGAAATTCATGTCAGATAGCCTTAATATTCTCAGTAAATTAGAAATTGAGGCCATTTTTTGAAAGTAGGGTGATAGAGATGGGGTTAGGGACATAAGGAGATGGCACAAAGCAACTGGGAGTAAGAGGTAAATAAAATGTTTACTAAGCAGTGGTGAGAGCCTAGCTGAGAATAACCTGTATTCATAATGTAGTAAGTATGGCTTTTGTGTCATATTACTAAACTGTTCACACCTTGAAAACAGGTATGAAAACTATGAAAGGGTATTTATGTTGACCCCATGGCCTCTTTCTTGCTTCAGGTCACCAGTATGGTCCTTGCACTTTAACCTTGTTTTTAGATGACCTAGTAACTTGAGTGAGTTTTGTATAAGAAATGGAAATAATTATAAATTACATATGATCATGAGAAAAGTTACTATTGTCATTGTATGACTAATTGGGCCTTATGTAATGTACAAACTACAAACTAAAGTTTGCTTTGGCAAAATCTACTGGTTAAGGCCCCTGCTTTTCTGTACCAGATGTTCTTTCCTATGTCTGTATTTTTAAAGACAGAAATAAATATTATTGCATGACTATCCAGTGCACTGTTGCCAAAGTGATCTCTGTAAAGTACAGGTTTGATCATTTTACTCTATTGCTCAAGAATATTCAATGACTCCCTATTACTTGATACAGTGTAAACTTACCAGCTTGTCTTTAAACCCTCACATGATTTGACTCAAGGATACCTTTTCGAATATGTCTAAATTAAATGTCACCTCTCCCATCAAAAGCATATAAATAAGGTAATGAAAATAATTTATCAAATGCTTATGCTGGGGTAGGCACTATACTAAGTACTAGTGATGGAATAAAATCAAGAAATATAGCACTACTCTTGTGGAGTTTACATTCTAGTAGGGGAAACAAACATAGACGGTGTATAATCATAGAGGAATATGTATGCCAGAGCTTACACAAACAATGACTTGAATTAGAGGTGGCTGGAAGGAGGTGTGATGGACTTTGGTAAGATTTCTTGGATGAGAAAGTTCACCAGTTCTTGGATAAGAAAGTTCAAGGTTCCAGTTCTAATGCAAAGAAGGCAGAACCCAGGCTGTATGGCTTGGAGATGTCTAGAAGTAGTGGAAAGCTATAGTTCCTGGCCTGACCCTCACCAGCAAGGAGGAACTGGTTGCCAAAATAAAAACAAGGAGAAATTTAGAAAGAAGTGAATGTTGTTTGTGGAATGATATTAACTGGGAAGAAAATCTCCAGTGGAATGCTGTCAGGGACTTGTCTGGCCCTCTGCTTCTTAACACTTTTATCAATTATTTCAATAATTCATAAATTATTCATTTACTTACATAGCATTCTTATTAAACTTGCTTATGATACAAGGTTGGGAGGAATAGTTAACACGTTGGATGACAAACTCAGGATCCAAAAAGATCATGAAGAACAAGAACTCTTGGGCAGAATCCATTGAGATGCAACTTAATGAAGGTAAATGCAAAGGCTAGTATGTACAGACAAAAAATAAGCTTTACATGTATACAGGAGGGCGGTATTATGAACTAGAAAATTCTGGGGACAAGATTTCAGAATTTTACTGGATAGCAAGTTTAATCATGCAATAGAAATAGTGCTGCATTGGGAGACAGGAGACTTTGCTCAGATCCTGATTGTCTCTACTGATAGGACTTTAGGAAAGTTATTTAACTTCTCTGGGCCTCAGTTTCCTTGTCTGAAAAATGAGTAGGGTTTAATTACATGGCCTCTGAAGTCCCTTTCCTCTGTAGTAGATCTATGGTGTTTTGTGTGATGTACAAAAAAAAAAAAAGAAAAAAAGGAAGTACCTCAGTCTTAGTCTTCATTGAGCAGTAATAAGCACAAAATGAGTGTTTTGTTTTGTTTTTTAAGGGAGGAGCAGTATCTGGATCTGTGATTTCATCAATATCATTGTATAAACTCCCTTCATTAATGCGACCAATGCAGTTCTTTTGTAATATGCAGTTTTAAGTCACTGTGTCACACACAATGTCTGATACATAGTAGGTGTTCAATAAAGATTTACTGATTGATTGACCGATTGATTATTCCTCCTGGCTTTGAGACAACATATAGCATAAAGTCATTTTGAGCCAAGTGAATCTTATCGAGAGGAATTTGATTTTCCAAGAAGATAATGCCATTATGTGGCAGAAGCTGAACTTGGTCCCATGTCTTCCCAGTTCCAAACTTGGCTCTGTATCCAGTGTTCATTTCCTGGTAAAATCACATCTGGAAAGACTTTGATGATCTGGAGATTGTTCAGAATCAGGAAACTACTTTAGTAAAGTCCTGCCATATGAGCATCAGTGAAAGTCAGTGGGTATAGTGGAAGAGAAGGGAGAAGTGGAGACTTGGAGGGCATATGAGAGTTGCCTTTGAATATTTGAAGATTAAGTCTATGAATAGACTTAGGAGCAATGAGTAAAAGTTACAAAGAGGCAGATTTAGGTTTCATTTAAAGAAAAACTTCTAATATGTACAGCTATCCAGAAGAAGAACAGTCTGCCTTGGGAGATAGATTCCCCTTCCTCTGGAGGTCTTTCTTCAGGCAAAGGCGGGATGACGACTTGTCAGGGATTTTGTAGGAAGGGTTCCTATACAGGTGCAGGACATGTTGCGTGACTTTAGGTACTTTCTAAAAATCCAAGATTATGTGATCATGTGACAGTCTGGGCTAAATTCAGGGAGACTCCTCAGCAGGTTGACTATAAGTTGATGAATTTATTGGTTACAGAAAATCTCAGATACATAATGTTTTAAGTTATAGAGCATTTAGTCGTACCTGCCTCAGAAAAAAGGAGTTACCTACACAGGTGAAATTATAGATCCTTAAAATATTGAAGTTTCGATAGTACCACACCAGGCACAATTATAGTTTTTCTAGACATCCCTGAAATGAAATTTCAAGACCAGGTATTAAAAATGATAGAATATTAACATGAGCTCTAGGTACAATGTCAGAAGGTGTTCACAAATTATGATCGCGCCTTCTTTAAAATAGAGTGAAGTGGTCCTGCATGTGATTCTCCTATGTGAAAATCAATGGGCCTGATGTAATGGATCCCAAGACAAAAGCAAGTTTTTTAATGTATCAGCAAGTCCCTTAGGCTATCATGGAATGTCTCACCTGAAACTGTTTGCTTCCTTGAAGTCAGATATCAGTTTATTTTTTTTTTTATCTCTGCCCTAGTATTGAGCACAGTGGAAGACATACAGTGTGAGTTTAATAATGACTGGTTGATTGATTGACTGATTAGTCCTCTCTGCTTTGAGGCAAGAAGTAACAAAATGCATTTTGACCCAAATTAATGTTATTTGGATGAATTTGGTTTTCCAAGAGGGTAAAGATCTTGGATTTGAATGTTCTATATAATTCTAAATCTCTTAGGGCATTTCCATCAAAAAATATAGAATGTATTAGAGATTCTGGTATGTCCAGTTATTTATTTGTGTATAAACTTGACCATAATTTGAGTGTCATGGACTTGGAGCTAGGAGGCACAGCTAAGGTGGCTAAGAGGCCATGTAAACCAAACTCTCCCCACTCCAGTTTAAGGAACTCCCGTCCAACCTCCAGCACCTCCAACAAATGTTGCTATGGATTGAACTCTTCCAGTGTTAAGGAATGTAACATCTCACAAAGCTGATCTAATTATTTGTAAGTCCTATCGAACTGAAATCTGCCTCCATGGAACTTGGTCTCACTTGAGAACTACATAAAAGGTCTCATCCTTCTTCTGGATGAAAGCTTCATTTATTCGAAAATAGCCATTATGCCCCTCCCTAAGTTTCCTCTTTTTTTTATACTTCCTGTATTTTCAGACTAGTGAAATCATAATTTGAAGAATAATCTTTTTTATTTTCCTCAGAATTAATTATCTTCTATGTAGAATGTATAGTAAGACAGACATGATTAAAATAAGAAAAGGTATAGTGGTGTTGCTGTGGATCTTGGTGAAGAATCTTTAGTATGATGAAATCACATGTTATTTAAAGTGTCAGAGTGATTAGCAGTAATGAAGACCATTAGCCTCATGTTATTTGGCTAAAGATATTTTTTCTTATTTTTGAAAACCTTCTGGTTGTGGGTTGTATTTTTTTCCTAGTCAATAAGAAGCATTTAATAAATACTTGTTGTTGACTGATTGGTTAGCAAAGAATAAAAGCTATGTCAGTCAAACACAAGATCTGGTAGGTCCCATGAAACTGGAAACCCTCTGGTGACTGAGAGGCTAACTTTTGAGGCAGCTGGTGGCACAGTTCAGAGATTACTAGGTTTAGAGTCAGGACAACCTAAGTTCAAATCCAGCCTCAGAAGATTACTAGCTGTGTGACTCTAGCACATCACTTAACTGCTTTAGAGTTTCCTCAATTGTAAAATGGGGATCGTAATAGCACCTAGCTCCCAGAGTTTGTTAGTACTCAAAAAGAAAAGCGCTCAGCAGAGTGTCTGGCACAGAGTAGGAGCTTAATAAATAAATGCTTATATTTTCCCCTTTCCTTTCCAAGGACCAGCCTATCTGAATTCATCTTGAAAAACTTGTTCTCTAGAGTTGGCAGGATTGGGGGTGGTGGACGGTGGCAACAGGGTGGAGGAGAAAGAGTATGGACATGACAGCCTATGCAAGTCGGCCACAAGTGTGATTGCAGTTCAGTTTAAGTTGAGGAAACAGTCCACTCAGATGAAATTGATTCTTGAAAAATTTAAAGCTAGGGACAAGCATTGTCTATAGGTCTCTACAGGTGAGTAGGGATTAGGATTTACAAGTTATATGGCTGTCTCCCTACTCTTCCCATCTCTGCTCTGTCAGACGTGCTGCTAAGTATACCTCAGAAATAAATGAGTGCCTGGGGTATTTGTTCAACTTTTTCACATTTTCCCTAGGCATCTGCAGTGCCAAAGTCACATCAAAGATTTGATTATAACAGACATATATACTAAGGATTTTTCATAAGCTCAAGTTCATCATGTAAAAAGTTTTCAGGTTGTTTTTTTTCTTCTGGTAACTTGAAACACAGAATCAACATTTTGTTTTTGTGCTTTAGAACTTCCCTTTTTTGTCTTTTAATCAAGATGAAAATCAACTTGATTCTGCCTGCAGAGCTAAGCTAGCCGCCTTTTTAGAAAATCTGTATTGTTAAATTGGAAGCACGTTCTGCACATGGTTTAGCAGTTAGTAGCCTGGAAAATGACCCAATAGCCAAGATGTTTTTTTTAAATCTCCATTGTAAGTGCTTGCTTAAAGTATAAGCCTGTAATTGACTATTTTAAACATTGTTCATTGTTAATTCTTTTAAGGCTATTATAGTTTGTAAATAACATTGCCTCTTAAGTAGTGTCAGTACAAGAACATTAGGGCTATAAGAAAATCCAGTTAAATGTGCTGCCTAGAAGAATTACCAATTAGCGTACGAGACTGGGGCTCCCTAAGCCTTGGAAATATTTGCTTAGTGAACTTAAAGAAGTGACTTTGTCTTTGTGTTTTAGTTTCTTCATATTTAAAATTCATACAATCTTGTCGTCTTTGATTAAAGAAAACCATACATGTTTAACACTAGTCTTACTATGTTGTCCTCAGTATTCTGGCTAGTTTAGTTACCTGTATGTACGTTAGAATTATTAATTTTCCTTATTCTTGAAGGGCTATTCCATAATAATACTAATAAATCTTCATCTTTTTTTTAGTACTTTTTACTTAATTCCTACCAAAAATCTCAAGTTGACTAATTATATTTATGTACACTTGGAATGTGAATACTGTCACTACCTTTAGTTTTATAGTTAGTTTTATAGATGCATATGGTCAAGTGCTAATCAAGAAGCATTTTCATTCCTCGATTAATAATAAAACCTCAAAAGTTTGCAAAGTGCTTTAGATACAGTATTGCCTTTGTTTTTTGTTTTGGCCATTTTTTTTTGCTTTTTTTTTTTGGAGGGGGGAGGGCAGGGCAGTTGGCGTTAAGTGACTTGCCCAAGGTCACATGGCTAGTTAAGTGTTAAGTGTTGGAGGCTGGATTTTAACTAAGGTCCTCCTGACTCCAGGACTGGTTCTCTATTCATTGTGCCATCTAGCCGCCCTACAATATTGTATTTGAACATCAAACAACCCTGAAATTTAGGCAATACAGATAGGATTACCATTTATAAATAAGGAAATTGAAGCTCAGAAAGATTAAGTGATTTGCCAATGATCACATAGCTATTAAGCATCAGCGATGGGATTTGAACCCATGTCTGTCTTGACCCAACAAAATGCACTCATGGAATAGTAGATAACTTGTGCTCAGGAAGATCTGAGTTTAGATGTGACCTTAAATATTTACTAGCTCCCTAAGTAACCCTGGGCAAGTCATATAAACTCTCTCAGCCTCTGTTTCTTTATCTGTAAAATGGGGAACACCTGTCTCTTAGGGCAGGGGGGGGGTTCGGGTGAATGAGATAATATTTGTAAAGTGCTTTGCAAGCCTAAGTATTAAAGAAATGCAAGCTATCATCATATCCCTATTTTATTTTCACTCTTTTAAACATATATTGCATTGACACTACCGTACTGTAGGTGCAAGGTTGTAAGTGCTAATCCTTAAATATTGCATAAAATATAAGGAGAGATGAACTAACTGTTGCCAATCAGAAAGGGAGGAGGGGCACAGCATGGATGTAAGAATAAAGAGAAGAAAGGGTTCTAAGTGGACTAGGGTCCACTTGGGTATAATATTGGAAGAAAAAAGTTGGCAGGACATATTGTGGACATTATTGAGGCCTGGTGATAATCTTTATGTAAAGTGGTAACTTAAAAAATATCCCAAGATTACGTTTATTTGAAACAAAAGACATGGCTGGAAATGCAGAGGTAGAGTGGATATTTTAATAGCAGTGAAGATAACCCAGTTAGGTTCATTAGTAAGTCTTAAGTGAGACTAGAAAAAAGGAAATAGCAAGGAAACTACTTAGTTATGCTAATTTGGAAAATAGAGGCTTTGAGCAAAGCAGATTTTTGCACTAGATGCGTACTTCATAGAACACACTTTCTAGCAGGTATCAGCCTGGTCATTGAGTTAGATGCTCAAGAGTAGAGAATGTCTGTAGCCAAAACAGCAGCTTCTCTGTCCTTTGTGACAGTTCACAGTCAGTGTTGAACATTAGAAACTGTATGATTAAAAGAGACAAAGGGATAAAGCAGTGAAGGAAAAGACACACAGAGGGAAATATAACTTATTCAAAGATAAATTTGATAAATGTATACCCAAGGGTTCTACTGTCTAAGAATAAATATCCTACAAATAAAATCCAACAAACGGGCTAATGTGGATTAAAACGGAAGGGCAAAAAGCAATCATCGATTGAGAAAGAGGCAGAGTTGACATCAAGTGTTATACAGAAGATGACTGGTGTGATTACAGGAAGAAGTTAAGAGTATTTAAAAACATCCCAAAATTAAGAGTCGAAGAAAGAAAGAGATTGCATATGAGATGAAGATAAATAATAATGAGCTGTTTCTCAAGTACTTAAAGAACAGGAGGTCAGAAAAGTGGTTTGTCAAGCCTCAAAGAAATAGAAAGGGTAATTTATTGACAGACGATGGAGACACTACTAAAAAATAAATGAATTTTTCACCTCAGCGTTCACAAAGGAGGATGGGGGACAGATGCCAGAAACAGACATATATTTCCCAGGGGAAACAGAAGAAATACTGAAAGAAATCAGGATCATGCCAAAACAGGTGATAAAAGGATGAGACTTTAAGAAGACTAATAAAATTCTAAATTTTAAGCTCAGTCACTCAATATTCCTCAAGAAGTTACATGATGCCAGGACCTCTTTTCCCCTCCCCAAAATGAGGGCAATTAACCATATTCTCTTAATGAAGCAAGTGTGTGTCTGTGTGTGTTCATGTTCTTTAGCAAAAGCTATGAAGAATTATCTGTTGAGTAAATAAGACTTATTTATTTTATTATCTTTCTCTAATTGGGACTTGCATGACCTAATAAATTTCTTTCCAGAAGCTCTTACTTGATCAGTGTCATCTAACCTCCTTTTAATGCAAGGTAAACCCAAGCCCACTGAGGTCATTTTATGCAGTTTTTTCAAATAGAAACAGCCATTCATTTAAGACAAGTCACAGTTTATATTAGGAAGATAGTAAAACAAACAAATTTAATTGGAATGATTATTTCTCTACTTTTTTAAGAATATCCATCTTATTTCTTTGGGTTTTTCCTGGTCTGTGTGTGTGCATACATTAATTGATTTTAATCCAACAAACATTTTATTCCTTACTCTACGCAAAGCATACAGGCTAAGCAAAAATACAAAGTTTAGATAAGGAGCAGTTCCTTTACTTCTGGAGTCCAAAGTCTAGCAATGACTGATGACACATGTAATTATAAAGCAAAATATATGATAGGTTCATAAGAGAGGTATAAACCCTGCTGAGGTACAAGGGAGCAAAATCGTTATCTCATGGAGGGGATCAGGGAAAGATTATATAAGTCTAGATTTCAGAGGAACTTGAGTCCATTTAGTCCAGTCCTTTCATTTTACCGATGAGGGAACTGAGGCCCAGGGACATTAAGTGACTTGCCCAAGGTACAAGTGCTAAGTGTCAGAGGCAGGACTTGAATCGAGATATTCTGAATCCAGAGTCAGTGCTTATTCTTTTGTACTCTGCTGACTTCCAACTTAAGTTCTAAAGGAGGAATTCAGCAGGTTTACAATTCTGATGTCTCAAGTTAAATCTAGATTAATACTTTTCAAACCAGAAATCGGAAACCTTCCTTAACTGATGTTCTTTTGTGAGTTTCTATAAGTAGAAGGAATGGGATGTGTGAGAGAGCCGCCTAAGGTGAAGGCAGAGCTCCTAGATGTCCAAGCACTTGGAAACTCAAGGATCGGTTTTAGAAGTGTTTTAAGAGGCAAGTTAAAATTATGTTAGAAAAGATTGTCTAGGCCCAATAAAAGGAAAAGACCCAAAGACCTCTTGCATATCAATCTCTCAGAAATTCTTTTTTCTTAAAGAAGAGAAATAAAAGTGCTGAATATGATGAGAACCAAATAACATCCCAAGAAATGAAGTTCATTATAGCTGAGAAAAACAACAGCCAAGAAATGGCCGGCCACCAATGTGTAAGTCATTTCAGATTCAGATGTCCGTGTGCAGTCATAGCATCAACTGGGTAGGACAAAGACAAAATCAATACCAGGTTAGAGGAAAAGGCAAAGGTGAAAAAAGTCTCGGAAAGATAATTACAGAAGCTCTAGCCTGAACTGGTTAAACCAAGAGTTGACTCTCAACGATGGAAAATGGACAAAAGTAAAGTTGTTGACTAAAGTTGATCACTTAGAAGAGTTTAATCAATTCAAAATCATTGCCACATGTAAGAAGCCAGAAGCCTCTGGCATTTTAATGGCAAACTTCTCATTAATGATGGCAGTAGAAGGATAGTATTTGAATGGTACCACTGGAGTACTATATGAGAAATTGGAAATGGTACTTAAGAAGATGAAGGAAGGACTGGTATCTTCCTTGTGACCAAAAACATACAGAATAAATACACTCTAAAGGGGACATCATTTTAAAGGTATCCATGGTCCAGTTTTTTATCTTTGTATTTAATCGTATGTTATTTTTTTCCCAAATACATGCAAATATAGTTTTCAACATTCATTTTTGTAAGATTTTGAGTTCCAGATTTTTCTCCTTCACTCCCACTTCCCCTAGACAACAAGCAATCTGATGTAGGTTATACATGTACAGTCATGTTAAACATATTTCCACATTAGGCATGTTGTGAAAGAAGAATCATAACTAAATAGAAAAAAAACATAAGGAAAAAAATAAACAAAAAAACAAAGTAAAAATAGTATGCTTTGATCTGCATATTCTCCATAGTTCTTTCTCTAGATGTGGATGGCATTTTCTATCACAAGTCTTTTGCAATTGTCTTGGATTGTTGTATTGCTGAGAAGAGCTAAGTCTATCAGAGTTAATCATTGCACAATGTTGCTGTTACTGTGTACAGTGTTCTGGTTCTGCTCACTTGCATTCAACATCAGTTCATGTAAGCCTTTCTAGGTTTTTTTTTTAATCTGCCTGCTCCTTATTTCTTATACAATAACAGTATTCTATCACATATATCACAACTTGTTTAGCCATTCCCCCGTAGATGGGTATCCCTCAGTTTCCAATTCTCTGTCACCACAAAAGGAGCTGCTAGAAATATTTTTTGTACATGTTTGGCCCTCTTCCCTTTTTTATCATCTCTTTCAGATACAGCCAGCAACCAATTTTAAAGGTGTCTAAAGTGGGAGAAGATCCCAAATGAATATGAAAGATCACGACTAACATGTATTTGGATTCTAACTCCAATACTTAAAAGAAAAAGGCCACTGAGAAGACTGCGAAGACATGAACAACTTGTATACTGAATTCCCAATGCTTTAAAATTCTTAGGAAAATGGTCTAATAAACATCAAGGGTTCCCCTTGATGAAAACATGATAAAAGTATTGGTTAGTATTAGCAAGTTTTTATAGATGATTTTCCACCCACATCTGAATGAAAGGTATATAATCAAGGGATATTCACTGTAGCAATTAGAGGAGATGCTTCTTGAATTCAGAGGCTTGCAAAATAAGGAGGAAATTTGATCTGTTGCTCTTAGTCATTTCATTTCTTTCATTTGGTAGCTAATGAATGATTATGTGCTAAACCCTAGTGTTCATACCAGAAATGGGATGCAGAAACCTATATACAAGAAATAAATTTCAAAAAGAGATTTTATATATATATATATATATATGTATGTATATCTTGAAGTAGAAATGGGATCCTGTGGGTCTCCATATCCATCTCCAAATAACTTCCCAACTTTCCCTTTTTATATGGGAAAAATGTTATTTGATATATGTTAGAGATGATCCCTTATTTTTAGGAATTCCAACACAATGATTGATGAAACAAAATATTGTCATTTACCTTACTTCCAGATCTGTGCTTCTGAATCTTCGAGCACATTAGTCAGCTTAAAGAATAAGAGTATGAGAATAGAATGTTCCCTTATTTACTTAAAGTTAACTAAACATGGAGAGATATAACCCAGGTCCTATGGAGTCATCCAGACTCAGATACTTATCTGTGAAGTTTCTAATGGGCAAAGAGGGTGAGACTTTCCTGTATGGTTTGGGGGTTAAAAATACAAAGCAAGGGATATTTAACACCTACAAGATAATGCCAATTACATTTGGCAAGTGCCAAAGAAGTCCTCTCAGTAAGAAATTAAAGGCTTCATAAAGGTATATAAGCACCCACACCCACCTGTTTGTGTGTGAGTGAGAGAGACAGACAGACAGACAGAGAGAGAGAGAGAGAGAGAGAGAGAGAGAGAGAAAGAGAATGAGAATATTTATTAGGTACTTACATTTGTTGGTTACTGCTCTAGACAGTGGACAAATACAAGAAAACAAGACAGTTCTTATTCTCAAGAAGCTTACATTCTAATAGGGAAGACAAATAAAGGGGAAAGGAGGGAGAAGGCAAGAAGAGGCTTTGATTTGGGGCAAAATAAGGTGACAGCTGTCATATAGGAGGGTTGTATCCTGTGAGCAGAGGAATGGGACTAAGAGTGAAAGGATGATGACTGGAGTATGTATGAAGATAGTCTGGAATAATTCTACATGTGAAAGGCTAACTCACATTCCATACCGGAAGAAAAGAAAATGATCTTAATAAGGGGATAAAGACCCTAATTATTAATATAACTTTGGATAAATGTGTGTATATGCATAGAGACATACTATAATATTCAAATAGAGAGGCTTATACATGCAAATATGTCTACATACGTGTATATCTATATCTGCATAGTCTATAGTAGGTATTAACATATTTTGTGTTGTGGACCCCTTTGACAATATGGAAATCAGTGAACCCATTTTTTTTTGTAAATGCATAAATGAAATACACAGAATTACAAAGGAAACCAATTATATTAAAATTAAAGAAAAAAAGTTCATGAACCCTGGTTTAAGAAAGAACTCCTATAAATCTGTAGCAATCAATAGCATTTTACTTAAACTCAGAGTGAAGAAAATAGCACTTTCAGTTATAAAATTCTATAAAAGCAAGACTATATTTTAATATACATAGTAAGAAAGGAGTACAAAAGTTGATGTTTTGTTGCCTCTGGCAGCAGTATGGGAAATACAGTGTCTATCTGTGCTTATATCAAATAGATAATTTGATTATTTCTACCTCAGAGAAGGGATCAGACCACATTCATTTTTGGCAAGGACCTACATGTCTAACTTGCTTTTTAGAACGGCTCTACTTATATAGCCTATTCCTTAAATTCAGGATGGCCAGAGAATGCCATCCTTTGAGTCAGAACTCTTGAAGAAAATCAATAGGCATTTTAAAGAGATCATTCAACTTACACAACCAATAAAAACAAATATATTAACCATTTTACAAAATGGAAAATATTATATGAGTTGCCTGAAAAGCCATTGAATTAATCCATTAATGTATAAATGTCTTATCCTAAGGGATCCAGAATTTTAAAATTACTTTTCCCCCCAAAAATATTTACTTTCTCTCTTTCTCGGGGGAAAAAAAAAGACCAATAACAAAAGCCCACCCCCCCCCCAAATAAAACCACCCTTGTAGCAAATTTGCATAGTCAAGCAAAACAAATTATCATATTGTCTATGGCCAGAAATGTGTTTCATTCCCTGTCTGGAGGTGGGTAGCTTGTTTCATCATTGGTTTTTTGTGATATTGGTTGGTCACTGGTTGTTTATGTTTTACGCCTCTCAAAATTATTTGTTTTACAGTGTAGTTATAGTATAAATAATTCTCCTGGTTCTGTTCACTTCACTCTGTATCAGTTCAAAAAGGTCTTCTCAGGTTTTTCTGAAACTGTCATTTTCATTATTTCTTAAAACGTAGTAGTATTCTATAGTATTCATGTACCATACGTTGTACGGCCATTCCTCAAGTAAGACATCCCCCTTAGTTTCCAATTCTTTGATACCACAAAAGAGCTATATGAATATTTTTGTATGCATTGGTCCTTTTCCTCTTTCTTTGATTTCTTTTTGGAGTATTAGGAGAAATATATGATAGTAAACAGTATTTGAGGAAGTTGTGCTGTATTTTCAATGATTGCAAGCCCCCCGCTTCTTCAGAAGCATCAAAATTAATTTTTAACACCAATGGAAGGTATATAATGGGTAAAAATGATTACTTTTACCCAAAAAGTAGCATGAATGACATCATTAAAAACATGTATGACAGGAAAAAGGTCATGTGATGAGAATGAGAAATAAAAGATAAACTGAGTGCTGCTTTAGCACCTATGAAATAACAGGAAAGTCTGAGAAAAGCTCCACAATGCTGGATGGATCCTCTGTATAGGATTTGATATGAGCAAAAACCAGAGTCTGAAAAGCCATGGTGGTAAGAGGCGCCACTATTTTCAGTGTTGGAAGGAGTACCCATTATAATGTGAGGCCAAATTCATTGAAGTATATAAGGAAAGGTCTATAAAACTGAATAAGCTGATCGTGGAAGCCAGAGACAGACTGTTCCTGCTTCACTCCCTAAAACACTTCTGTGTATAATCCCTACTAACTAATTCCTCAAAAAATGATTCTACTGAAGTTTATTTTAAATACTACCCCAGTTTCCAGTGACAGAGTTTGCCTCAGATGAGTCCCTTTTAAGACATTTATTCCCTTTTCCATTCTTCAGTGTTCTAAGTGCCTTTAAAAATCAGTGGATTTAAACACATCCATCCAAACATGAAAGATTCAAGTTATAACAAGTTTTCTTCTTTCATCTTCTAAGCACTGACTTTTGTTGTAGAACCAAAGTTATCGTTTGCTTTTCCTGGCATTTTACATGGGAGAAAAAGATTCCTTCAGGATCAATTAGATAAACATATTTAGAGAGCTACCCACTGTGGTGACTAAACTATGCCTGTCCTCAAGGGGATTTATATCCTGTTGAAGAAGAGAACCAAAAGTAACTAAAAAGGACAAGAAAGCAACTAAAAGGACTTCTCGCAGTAGATGATATAGTGCCAAACCATGACTTGGCCTGCTAGTGCTGGGGGAGTTCAAAGAAAAAATGCCTAAAAATCTGCAAAGCCTTAATTCAAGTCAACAAACATTTACTAAATGTCAGTCATGTTCAGGGTGCACTACTAGGTTCTGGGGATGTAAAAATAAAAACCTTGACTTAAAAATTTGTTAGAGATCTGGATAAAACTAAGGACCACATTTTGGCAGAACTTTGCCTTTTACTAATTTTTAAAAATGAATTTTTCCCATTTTTATTCTGGTATAAATTTATAACTGATTGAAAAATATAGGCTCCCTCCAGTGGCCAGCAGAATACCTCTGAGAACTGGGTGATATAACCTGTTATCTGAGTGTGTATAATTGTCTGTGTTTCATAACTATTGAGCCTTTTTATTTTGGATGTTATTTATTTTTACATATTATAAAATGAATCACCACACATCGCTTTACTTTTTATTTCACATAGGTAAATGAAACTCAATTGATCAGTCTCTTTTTTTTTCTTTCCTATTCTCCAGTACCTAAGAAAATATACTTGAGTTAATATAATGGTATGTCAAACAAAGAAAAAAGGGCCAGAATAATACCTGCTTAACTTTTTTTTTCAGATTTCTAGCTATGTCTAATTAATGAGACATTCTCTACTAAAACTGGAGGGCAAAAACAAAAGTCTGTCAAAAGATATTCCTTAAATAAAAATTGGATGCTTCTGGTGAATATATGATATATAGTCATTTTTCATTCCTTTTGGAGCTTATTTTACTTGTAATAAAACCACCCTCTATTTTGGATTTATTGGTGGGGAAGAGTGGATCAAATTAGAGGAAAACTTAAATGACCTATAGATTTCATGTATATGTACATATATTAAATTTTCATTCATATTTTTTGTTTTTGCACCAACTTCATTTCTGAATGTATCCCTCTACTTTTCTGTACCTAGAAAAGCACCCCATGTAACAAAGATTCCAAAAGGCAAAGGAGAAAATATGTTTAGTGAACCAGTTATTAAATAATATTTTTAAAGAAACACAATTTTTATTACAGGTATATCTTGGGTTGTGTGTTCAGTTCCAGATCACCACAGTAAAGCAAATTACATTAATTTTTTTGGTTTGTCAGTACATTAGTGTGCAATAATATTATGTCTAAAAAAGCAATGTATACACCTTAATAAAAAAGTACTTTAGGGCGGCTAGGTGATGCAGTGAATAGAGCACCAGACCTGGAGTCAGGAGGACCTGAGTTCAAATTCGGCCTCAGTTAACACAAAAACTAGCCGTGTGACCTAGGGCAAGTCACTTAACCCCAATTGCCCTCCAAAAAGCAAAATAAATAAATAAGTACTTTATTGCTTTAAAGTGCTCACCATCATCTGAGCCTTCAAAAATCATAATCTTTTCATTGGTGGAGGAAATTGCCTTGATGTTGATGGTGACTGACTGATTGGGGTGGTGGTCGTTGAAGGTTGTGGCAGTTTCTTAAAATAAGACATTGAAATTTGCCGTATTGATGGACTCTTCCTTTCACTTGAACACTTTGGGGCCATTTGTTTGTTGCTGTTGTTGAGTCATTCATGCATGTCCAACTCTTGGTGACCGTTTTATCCTCTAATAAATCTTCAAGTCTGTCCGAGTCCGTGTGCATTGTTTCTATGGGTTGCTATTGTGGAGTTATTAATTGGTGAGATTTCAATGTTGTTGTGTCTCAGGAAATAGGGAGGACAAAGGAGAGGGAGAGAAATGGGGAAATGGCTGGTCGGTAGAGCAGTCAGGACACACGCAACTTTATCGATTAAGTTTGCCATCTTAGATGAGTGTTAATCCTAATATCAAAGATCGCTGCTCATAGACCACCATAACAGATGTAATAATAATGAAAAAGTATAACATTTGTGAAAAATGCAAAAATGTAACTCCAGCGACAAGATGTGAACACATGTTGTTGGAAAAATTGCTCAGCACAGGGTTGCCACAAACCTTTGATTTGTAAAAAACATAATTTTTGTGATGCTCAATAAAGCAAAGTACAATAAAATGAGGTATGCTTGTATTTTCCACTACATTGGGCATCTAAAACTAAGGGTGTGTGGAAGGAACAAGGGGGATTATTTCCTTTTGGAAAGATTTTCAGGGAATAATAAAGAGTATTTGTAACAATATTGTTTGTAAAACTCTTTAAATAAATGAGCTTTCTTGATGAAAGCAACAACTCTGTAAAGCCTTCTAGGTACTACAGGTATTAAAATTACAGATGAGGAAACTGAGGCTCAGAGGTTAAGTGATTTGCCCATGATCATACATCTAGTTAAAATCAGAGCCAGGCTTTCAACCTAGGTCTATCTTGACTCCAGCTATGGTATACTCTACTCTACCACAATGGCTCTAATTATTTGAATGTAAGTGGGTGCAATGTTATCCTTTAGGTATCTAGTTGAGTGCTTCCAGGTACTTGAATAGAATTTGATCATTTAAAGCATTGTTCACATTCCTCCTACTGTCTTATACCATGAGTTTGTACATTAGGAAACGGTTCACTTAATAAAGGTGAATTCTGGCCCAGGCCTATAAGAATGATATGAAATTTAAAATTAGTAGAATTCAACTAATCAAAGTTTAATATACAACTATATAGTAAAATTATTATCATTGCCCTTGGTACTATTATAGTGTGCTGTTCTTTGTGTGACTTAGGCTTTTTCTGCAAGTGTAATCTTTTTTGTCACATTAGAGATGCAGAACTGTCATCACACCCTTCACAGTTGAAATTTCTTAGCCTGCTCATGTGGTGTACACCTGTAATATGTTGGCAACAAAATGGGTTCCTTCTTTGCTCATAATATTGCATGTTTTTTTATTTTACATTTTACATTTCCATTGTGTATTTTATGACTCTTATTACCCTTAACTAAGAATTATTATTAAATGGCAAAATGAAAGAACCTCAAGCAAAATTTGACATTATGTTGGTAAAGTATAATGAAGAGCTTGGCCATCGAACTATAGACATACTGGAGTTTGGAGTTTAAAAGGAACTTGGGGATCATTTAGCTCAATGCTTTCATTTTTCATTTGAGGAAACTGAAATCAAGAGAAGTTAAAGTACCTCATTCCCCCTCTCTAATGCACTTTTGTGTTATCTTCCCTTTTTAGCATAAGAACAAGGATTGTTTTGCTTGTATTTTTTATCCCAAAAGTGCTTTTTTTGGTTTGTTTGTTTTTGTGAAGGCAGTTGGGGTTAAGTGACTTACCCAGGGTCACACAGCTAATAAGTGTCAAATGTCTGAGGCCACATTTGAACTCAGGTCTTTCTGACTCTAGCACCAGTGCCTTATCCACTGTACCACCTTGCTGCTTCCCCCCAAAGTACTTAATAAATATTTTCATTCATTAATCCATCCACCAATCTATCCATTCATGTGTGACCATTGACAAGTCATGTGACTTCTCTGATTCTCTCTAATAAAATGAAGATAATATCTTATCTGACTCACAGGATTGTTGTGAAGTTTGGATGAAGGATTGCATGTCAGATGTTTTGTAAACCTAAAAGCATCATATTGATGTTAGGCTAATTAAAGCCAAATTTTAAATCTAGGCTCTTCAGCTACAAATTCAGGGTTCTTTTCAGTCCCTCTCAGGCACCTCACATGTTATTCATTGACTGATAGAACTCATAAACGTCTAATTTTACAGATCAGGAAACTGGGGCCCAGACTAATGAAATAACTAACCACAGTTAAACAGAAACAAGCGGCAGACCTGGGACTTGAACTGAGGTCTTCTTACTCAAGTCTAGTCCTCTTTCCTCCATATTTTTTTTACCAAATTGTTTCTTGCTAGAGGCTTCCCATTCAGTATTTTATTGACATAAGAAATAAAGTTAGGTATAAAATAATAGACTAGGATAGTGTGTCTTACTATTTTTGCATATATGTCTGATGATTTCTCCTTGTGTGGCCTGTATTTGGTGATTAGGGAGTTTCCTCTGGCATATACATTCATTCAACATGCATTTTGTTCATCTATGAACATTACTGTTTTTCCAGAGAAAGTATTTCTCATGATACCCCATTCTTTTATGCATTTGGGGTTTTAATGCTTTGTTTAGAGGATATGTCAGCAGCAATTGTGGTCCAAATTGCCCCCATCAGTAGGCCTGACCACCTGCAAGTGAATTTTATCCAAATCAAAGTTGGTTACTTCATGAAACAATCTTTGTAAAGACTGACAATGATAATGAAGATTTATTAATAAAGCTGAAGAACAAGGACCTCTAAGGTGAGAAAGTAGATAGTGTTGAGCATGTTGAAGAATGAGAACAGGAACTTGAACATATAAAGCAGGATTGAAACTGAAAGGATGGTTTCAGGTGTGGGGAAGGTGAGAAAATGGGTTCAGGATAGGAAAGATAAAACTAGTGCTGACAGTATAGGGTTGAAGGAGAGAAGAAAGAAATTGGAGGTGCCTGCTTTCTCTTTTATTACCTCCTCCCTCATTACCACAAGCTCTGCCACTTTCAGCCTATTCTCCATAGTTGAGAAGCCAAGCACAAGGTGAAAGTTGGGAGTCAGTCTCAGATAGCAGTGAGGTAGGAGAGGGAATGAAAAAGAGTCAGGAGGAGATGCTAATCCCAAGTCACAGCAGCCAAGTTTGAACAGCTGGGGCTCCTATTCTGGGGTAGTGTAACACCAATGCAATATTCACAGCACCCATGGCAACTATGAATATTCTGGTGTAGTTGTGAATCACAAAATGTAACAGGCTCTCCACACAGAGGAAAAAAACAGAGCATTTATTCAAATACCAGAAAACCAAGTCCCCAAACCAGAAATTCAAATTAATTACAATAACCACGAAGTTGGTACAGATAACCAGTGCAGCAAACACCCACATTCCCAAGCCTTCCCAAACCTTCCCTCTGTCAGGCCTTCAAAACAAAACAGACTCCCTCAAGCAAGAATGCCCCTCTCTCATGGTAGCTCCTAAGACTCCAAGCTACTTGATTTCAGCAGTTCTGGCTCCCTCTAAGCTTGTGCTCAGATTTTTATCCTGGTCATTAGCTCTTCCCTGCCCCACACCTTCCTATTGCATCAATAAGTTCCTCCCACTGGGGGATTCACAAGTTCTGATTTTCAAAAAAGGCTTGACATCATCAAGTGGAAAGCTCAGCTTGAAACAAGGCACTAAGTACTTGTTTGCTTGCCATTACAAGGGGCAGGGAAGATCTTCAAATCCCCATTACCATTACAGGTAGCTTTTTATGTATAAGAAACTGTATCAGGGAATACTTGTAGTTTGAGAAATATCATCTTACTACTGGAGAAAATACCAGAAGTTTAGCATAGCCTTGTTTCTCCACATTTCCAGTGTGTGTATCTCAAAGCAGACATTTTTGCTGTAAAATACTATAGCCAAAGGAATCTATCTGTTAGGTAAGAGTACTTAATCACATCACATTCCAGTAATATTAAAGAGGCATATTTCTTTGGATGGATATGATTGTATTACATTACTAATAAAGCACTAATAATAATTTTTTATTGATCTATGGGTTTTACCAAATAGAAATATACTAGACTGCTGTGGCATGAAACAAAAGAAGATAAATTTTCTATATAGAGTTTAACGGGACTTTGGAAAACCTAGAACAAATCATCTATTTTAATTATAGAAGGTAATTTTGATCAAAGTTAAGCATTTTGATGGAATTCATAAGTGACAAATAACATTCAGGACATATTGTGTAGGTAAATTTTATTACAAGAAGAAATCAAGTTAAGATGTATATGTTTAGAATAGCAATTGTCTATTTAACTTTGTCCTATATTGGTGAGAATACTAAATAACAGTATGAAATATCTGAGATTCTTAATATTGAAGAACCCTTCAACTTCTATATTCCTGTGAACACTACTGTAACTTGATTCAGAATGTCCTTTATGCATGCACAACTTTTAGAACATAAGTTTCAAGAGGGCAGGAATTCTATCTTCGTACATTCCAGTACAGTGCCTAATAATTATTTTGTGTGATAATACAACACTATTTTAAAGAACTACAGCAGAAAATAAAATGACTCTCAAAGTCTTACATTTTCTCCAACGCCCAAGAGACAAATGCTTGATGAGAAAAAAGGAAGCTGAAGAGGGAGAAGTTCAGAAAACAAGGAGGATCATTTTGAACTGAAATAGATGAGCAATTGGTAAAAAGCATCGATGCCTCTTGTATGGTAAAGCTTTATTTCCCTTTAAGTATTGAGATATAAGAAATGACAACCAAGGTAGTTTCAGAAAATCCTGGGAAGACTTATATAAACTGATGCAAAGTGAAGTGAGCAGGAACAAGAGAACATTGTACACAGTAACAACAATATTAAAATGATGATCACCTGTGAAAGACTTAACTACTCTGATCAGTACAATGATCTACAACAATTCCAAAGGACTCATAATGAAAAAAAAAATGCGATCTACCTACAGAGAGAGAACTGAAGAACTCCTAACACAATGAAGTTTTATTTGATTAAAATTAAAATATGTCTTATGCTTCTGACCCTCAATAGAATATATATTTTTGGTTGTGTTTCTAATAAAGGTAAGGACTTTGATCTCATCCTTCCATAATTTATTACTCCTTGCCACTAATTGCATGCAAGTTTTCAAGACAGCAGTCCAGGGACAGAGGTGTATTCAGTTTTCATGGAGCAGAGTAAATTTAACTGACCCATATGCAGCCAAATTGGAACCCATGCCCTTGGCAGGATTAACAAGCACCAAGTTGTAACAACTGAGCTAGGCAGACATCTCATATACAGTTTATAATGCTTATAAGCTCCTACAAATGTCAGATAGTGATACTAGTTAAAAGTCCTATTCACCCTTTAAGACGTCATGTTAAACAAGCAATAAACATAAAATTTCTGATATCAAAGTCTTTCAGATTGTAGCACCGTATTTAATATAGTAAGACGTAAGAAGGAACTTAGGTGAAGCATGATTAAAGGTCAGGTAAAAATTAAAGGAAACTTCTGGCAATTTATAGAGTATGAGTGAGACTGCTTCTATAATCCTGTGTGCAGGAACTATCACCTTCTTGTTAGAACTGTGTACATCTGGGAAGTATTTATATTGGTCAGTTATGCCTCTTGTTTGGAATTAGACTTGAATCTGAAATCCTGGCCAGTTTAATGTGCAAGCATTTTATGAGTCTTGTTATATTTAAAGAAAATGCTAGGAAAGGAGATCATGAAAGATAAAAAAAAAAGATTTTAGGAACAATAAAGAGAATCGGGGTAAAAATGGCAGAAAGCTATATCTTTATTACAAAGGGCAGAAGTGGTTTCATTTCTAACAATCATCTGTTTTTACTCTGCTTTTCCCTGATGTTTCTATTCTTATCCCTTTCATTTCTTTTTCTATGCTACCTCTTTCCTAACACATTAAAGAAGACAGGGAGATAGCTTTCTGCTCACTGTTCCAAAGACCATCATTGTTTTTAAACCGCTGAAAACCATGATCTCACATTTAGCCCTCCTATTGACTTTTAGAGTATCTGTTCCTTTTCCCCTTCTGTTACTTCTTCATGCCCCCTTAAGTTCCCTTGTTGCCTTCTGTTTTGAAAGGTCCCTTGGCTTTTCAAATCCCAGTGGTACATGACAGACTTTGAGTACCAGCTTGTGTCAAATCGAAAACTGTTTTAAAAAATACAAGGTATAATTTATCTGGATTCTCCTTGTCACTATGTTTAAGGTTTAGAAACTCACAGTCCCTCTCTTCCCTGTCCAGAATTCTCTCTGTTCCTGATATCTTAGGGTCTGTAGCCTCATTCATGTTCTTGTCTTTTCTCAGCTGGTTCACACTACAATTCTCATTTGAGCTCTGGGGCTTTGCTCCACCATCAGAGAACAATAAAGGGTACCTTCAAGTGGGAAAATGAGGGTTTGTGGCAGCCAGAGAGGTGGAAGGTGTGTCTTCCATACCACCTTTTTGATACAGGAGCTTGTTTTCAGTTCTATTTTGTTTTGTCTTGGCATCACCACAGGCTTAGGAACAGGTATATAGAGACATTTAATTACATGTTTGCTGAACTGAAATTAATTGGGTGTCATAGGTATTTTAAAGATATCTCTTCTTTTTTTGATTATGTAATCTTAGCGTGAGAGTTACCCTAGATGAGTGGCTCTCAGAAGAATGTAGGCTTGAGTCTTGCCTCTGACACATATTTGCTATGTCAGCATGGCCCCAACTTTCTCTTATCTCTTCAGTCCTCCTTTATTACCCCATCTCCCCACCCTCTCAGCTTGCCTTCTGCTTGTATGAGAAAACAAAGACCATTTTCTAGGAGCTCCCACTTCTCCATATTTCAACACTTCTTGAGATAAAACTCCATTCTCTCTGTTACTCCAATCTATATTAAAGTATTCTTTCTCCTCAGCAAGGCCAACCCCTCAACATTATACCCTTGATCCCCTCTACTTCAAACTTCCCTAGGAGATTTAAGCACCAACCACTCCTCAGTCTCTTTAATAATGTACCTAAATAGCCTCCATCCTTAAAAAAATCCTATTTTTCTCACTCTTCTCAGTTCACAGCCAGACTCATAGAACAAGCTGCCTACAGTCATTGCTTCAATGCCCACTCCTCTCATTCATCTCTTTTTAAATTAATTATTTTTTTCAATTAATAAGCTTTTATTTTCTTTTTTCCCATCCACTCACCCCACTGGAAAAAGAAAAAGAAAACCTTTGTAGCATAGTCAAGCTAGAGGAATTCCCTTATTGAACATGTGTCTCATTTCTCTGTCAGGATTCTTCTTCATCAACCCTCTGCAATCATGGTGGATCTTCACATTTATCAGAGTTCTTATATTTTTCAAAATCGTTCATTTTTACAACGTTTTTTTTTTAATAAATTGTTCTCCTGGTTCTTACTGCACTGCATCAGTTTGTGCAAGGGCTCCCGGGTGTCTCTATTCCTTTCGTGGTTACTTACAGCATGGTAGTATTGCACTGCATTCATAAACCACAATTTGTTCAGCCATTCTCTGATCTGTGGAAAGTTCCTTAGTTTCCAGTGGTTGTGGTTTGCAGCCACAAAAAGAGATCCTATAAATACCTGATAGACACTTCTTTACCTCTTTTTACCAACCTGCACTATTTGAAACCATTAAAAACTGTCTTCTTCTGGTTTTCATGACAATCATCTCTCTTGGTTCTCCTCATCCAAGTTTGACAGCTCCTTCTAAGTTTCCTTGCCTGGTTTATCATCTATAGCATATTCCCTAAGTGTTGGGGTTGCTCAACTGTTGATGTTGCCCAAGCCTTTTTCCTTAATCTCCACTTGGCGAGTTCATCATTTGCCATGTGTTAAATCATCATCTTCGTGTAGATTGCTACTCAATGTTTATATTCAGCCCTAGTCATTATCCTGAGCTTCAGTCCTACATCTCCAATAGGCTATCATCATTACAAATTGGATATCTCATCTCCATTTCAACATGTCCAAAAAAGAACTTCTTATCTTCTCTACATCGCGCTGCTACCAGTCTTCCTTATTTCTGTCAGGACACCAGCTTTCTTCCTGTTATTCTTGTTTGCAACCTCAGCATTATTCTTGACTCTTCGTTCTTCCTCAATTCACATATCCAGTCATTGACCCTGGTCTATCTTGTTATTTCTAGTCCTTCACTCTTTTTGTTACACTTACATAGCCACAACCCTAGTTTAGACCTCTTTCCTGGATTATTGCAATGTTTCCTCATTGGTCTCCTTGCCTTGGCTCTCTATCCCCACGTCAAAACATGTTAAGAAAACTGCTAAAATCATTTTTCATAAAGTGCAGATCTCGTATCTCACTATCTGCAGCAAACTCCCTATTGCCTATGGGATTAAATTTAAGTTTTTTCTGTTTGACTTTTAAAGATCTTCATGACCTGGCCACAACTTACCTAGTTGTACACAATTAACTTTTCCTTACTTGAGGACCCTTACTGTGGTCTAGCCCAACTATGTTTTTTCAGTTCCTTACATACCAACCCCATCCTCTATGCCTGAGCCTTTGTACTACTAAATCACTACACTTGGAATGCACATGCTCTTTGCCTCCGCCTCTTTAAATCCCTTATTTCCTGCAGAAATCAGCTTCATCTTCTAAATGAAGTTTTTCTCAATCTTTATTACCCCCAGCTTAAAGTAGCACTCTTTTTCCCCCCTCCCAAATCACCTAATGTCTATATTATAACTAATCCATTAGCCATTATATCTAATCCAGCTTTCTAGACAAGAAAAGATAATTTGGGAGCTGTAAGATCTTAACTACTTTAAAAGTGAGGCATATAAAGCCTGGGTTTTTAAGCCCCAGCATAACTATTAACACATATTATTTCTACAAGGTCTAGTGAGACCTTGTAAATAGCTTTAGGCCTTGGGTAAGTGTTGATGTAAACTAGGGTATACAAAGAAAGTTATATTTATTTTGCTTCCTACATACCACTTGGAGAAGAGAATGGTCTGTTGAAACATTTTTTTTTTCCCTAGGAGGATGAATTTTTTTTTTTTGCTTAAATATATGACTGCTCTGGTATCAGGTACCAAATTTAAGCATCACAAACATACACTAAAGGACAGATGCACAAGGAATTTAAGTAGAGTTTTTCTAAATGGCAAATAATTAAAGGGGAACAGATGCCTATGGGCAGCAAAGGATGAAATGAGGTATCAGGAATTTTAAAAGGGAGTTAGAAATACATATGTAATAAGGGGAAAAGCAGTCACTCTCAAGAAGGTTTAAGCCCAGGGGGTATTCATGTGCTCTTGGCCTCCAAAAATGTCTCCTTTTTGTGGAGTTTGGCATTAAACCCCATTTCATAATTACTTACATTCTTAAAAGAAATAGGTAATTTTAATCATTAAAAGCTAAACATTTTTTTCTTAGCAACTAACATTTTATGTATCTTGGACATTTCATCTTCAGTTTATCCCTAGCACCTTGACTTTTCCTAGAACATTCAGGATATTTATGTATTGGATAAAACATTTCATAATTTTTCTAATGCGTATTAGAGGATAGAGATAGAAGCCTTCGCCTTTTTGGCAGCATTGTTCTGTAAGGTGGTGGTTCTTAGACTTATTCCACTTTGCCTTGATGTCGGGAAGGAAACAGATCTCCAAGAATAAAATGTAGAAGAGCAGCTAGGCATTTCCCATCCTCCTGTAGAGTGGTAGTTTAAACAGCAGGAGCACTGAGCAGGAGGATTCTGCAACACAGTAGAGCTGTTCTGTAACACCTGATCATTATCCTTCAGGTTGAAGATTTACCTGTTGTGCTCATTGTAACAAAAGAAATGAAATCTCTGTAATTATATTGGAAGGGGGAGGAGATCGTGTTTTAGTGCCTTTGATCTTGAGCTAGAATAGTCTCTGCTTTTGGAAATTTAATTTGAAAGAATCCAACGTACACATCTGCTTTTTGTACTGCAATTTCTTTTGAGCTCGAAAATAGAAATTTATTAATGCAAATGTGTAGAGTCTATTCCTTGAGGAAAACACACACATATTCAAACCCTAGATGATTTTTTTTCTGTATAACCATGAAAGATTTTAATAAATATTCTCTCTCTACCTCTTCTAGAGTTGATAGATGAAGTTCAATGTTAACAAGGAGTTAGCATAAAAATTATAGGACACTTTGGGGATCACAAGTGTCCATGATTAAAACAATATGTAAAAATTTCCAAAGAACTAGTGAGTTGGTAGAAGGATATTGGTGAGCTTGACAGAACTTACTGAATTCTCAAAAGAAAAAAAAAAAGGCCAAACAAGCATGCCATAAAACCATTTTGAGAATATGTTTGAATTGAGGGGTGGCAGGGTCCACGCTTCTCTGAAGGAAACAAAATGTTGATTTGAATGAATCCAAACTACCTGTCTTGTCTTGTGTAGAATTGCCTCTGCCTTTAAATGGAATACCATTCTACCTCTGGGTAGGGACTTTCTCTTCCCAAGTTAGCCTGCACTTCTTTGATGTTTTAATAAATTTATAGGGAAAAACTTATCAGTGGTATAATTGGACTCTTTAGACTCTCCGGATTCTTTGATATTTTGAAATGTGATATGTATTAATATTTCAATCTTGAAATTGTTTTTGTCCTTAATCTAAATTTTCCATCAAAGCCATCTTGCAAAATAATTTAGAAAAAATGTCATGAGCATTTATGGACATAATTCTTTGAAACTGTTTTTAAGACATGCCATTTTACATTTATACATATGTGTGTGTGTTTGTAATATATAAGGACAGTGGTGACATAGAACTTTTAAACTTTTCAATGTTTTCATGTCTTGGAAAGATGTCATTCCGATCCTGTTAGGGAGCGTGAGTACAGAAACTGCTATAAAATGTAACCATGTGAATCAGGATAATGAATCTTTTATTAAAATGTAAAGCTGTCCTTCTGGAGAATTCTATGGACAGAAACAAAGCTTTTGGTGATCGGGTGAAATTCTCGAGGTTAGTAGC
>NW_027185664.1:9150164-9162764 GCF_028583685.1 Petaurus breviceps papuanus
GGTCTAAGATAAACAAGTGCAATATTTTTCTGCATGGGGTAGGTTCTCCCTTCCCTTCATATCCTTCTCCCCTCCCATTCTATTCTCATTGTGGACTTGTGTAAGAATTTGAGAATGTGTCTTTTCTACTCGTACTTGATTTAGTTATTGCCTCTCAGTATTACACCTCAAACTTAATTATGCTAAAAACCATGCGATCAAAATATATACCCCAACACAAAATGGAGGTCTATTCAATGATTTAGTATGTATAGCTTTTGATTTTTAAGTTACCATCCAAACTTGGAACTTCTCATCTTAGAATAACCATTTGTGATTAACTCACCTGTGCATATCTTACCGTATCAGCCTCAAAATATATTAGTTATTTTTTGGTCAACAAAAATAGAAAAGAAACATCTATTCTGGGTTTCTGTTCAGTTTTCAAATCTTGACCTTTAGAGAAAAGAAACGGTATCCATTAGTAAATCAGATCATTTATGCTGAGATGAAAAGTTTTACATAAGGTTTCGGCATGGAAGAAAAATGTCTACAAACTATAAAATTATCATAAATATATACACTTTTATATCATATAAAACAACTTCTGAAAATTAATGAGCTATCATTCCCTGTTTATTTAAAGATATGTTGTGAATTTTCCAAATTAGTAGAAATAAAATATGTAAAGATATTCCTTGGTAGGGGGCAAAAAGTTTGACATGCTTTACACTAGAAAGTTTTTCAGTGAAATTATTAATATAATCACTCATTTCTTCATTTTTTACGGAAATCTTGTTTTGTACAAACCGTGCTAAAGGATGATGAGGACTCCATCCCCATTAATCAGACAGTGCTCCAAGAAACAGGATTTGTTTCACTCACTTGATTTTTTTTTAACTTGTTTTCTCACAGTTTTCATATGAACATGTTTGTGTGTGTGTGTGCACGTGCATGGTGTGTGTATGTGCGTCTATGTGTTTGTAGATTAGTGTGGCACATTCCTCTTGCCTTTAAAACACATATTGCTTTAGACTAACAAGAAGAAGAAGGTTTTACTTTTTTAGTTTCCTTTTTCTTTGGGCACACTGCCCATCCAGATGGTAAAATGTCACCTGTAAGCATTCTGAAAAGATAGGTTAATTCTTATATGTTACACAGGGTTTAAAAAAATTCTTTCTATATAGTACAAGTAAGCTAGAATATCTGCTTAAGATAATGGTTCTTTTTTTTTTCTTTTAAAGAGCTTCCTACCGTGATTGGTTCTCTCTTCTCCACCCCTCCCCCCATCTGTATTTTGGGCTCAATTAAAATCTGTGGCTTAAGGCACTTTGCTACTATTGTCAAAACCACATCTGATGAAATCTCTGACCACTTCTAATAAGTGTAAATGAGGAAGTGATGGCAGAAGTGAAGAAACAAGTGTCGATCAGGGAGGCTAGTTGTTGAGAAACAGATCATTTTAATTTTTTAAGCCAAAAGTTTTGTTGGGTTTGATAAATTCACTGTTAGTTTTCTCCTCCCACAAAATTCACAAATATACACCAACTCATATGCTCCAAAGTAGTTCCCAGCATAGTATTAGCAACCTGAATTTTGAAAAATTCTAAGTGTAGTCAGTCACTGGTGTTTCCATCTAGGAAAGTAGAAAGAAGAAACTGTTCAAAACCATTTATGTAGACATTGACCCTGTTTTTGTAATTTAAATTTTATAGAAGTTATACCCAGCTTACCAAAATATGTCTTTTAATTTTCTATGATTGGGGTCTGATGAGAGGTGGTATACCAGGAGGTGGCATCTTTGCTTATAATTATAATTATGTCATATATTTGTAATTTTATCTAATGTCTTTCATACAGTTTGGATCTAGCTAATCGGCTTAACCAAGAAACTGTATGGTCTTATGAACTTCATTTTATTTTATGTTTAAAAAAAAAGTAAAGGACGATCCACCTATTTTAGTTTTCCCAGGAAACTAACTCTGAGATTAATCTACTTTTTCCATAACCATTGAATTAATGGGGGGACCCCATCATTTATACATCATTTATTATATTTTAAATGTTCATACTGCTTCTTGGAATTTCCACAAGTATTTTCAAATTTTTTTTGCCCAGCCATGAACAACATTAACTAGAGTTATTCAGCTCAGAAATAGAAAGCCATGTCCTTCCCAAGTTGTTGTTATCAGTCAAGAATTATAGAGCATTGATGGAGAATTTCAAGCAATTGTTTCATTTTAAATAGCCAATAACTTTTGTTTCAGGTGTTAGCACAAAATAAACATTCATTTGTAGGTAGTTAAGACAGTATTTCTGCCAATTTATCCGGCTCCCTGCTCTCCTGGCTGCTCCCTTAGCCAGTAGCTTTCTTATGTTTCCTTTAGAAACTTTCCTATTGGTCAGAAGCTCTGGAGTGATTTCAGTGGCTGGCTAGTGGAAATGTTTGCAAAACCATTTGCGTATTGAAGCAGCCTAAATATTTGCAGAAATGTTTGCTTGAGACAGAAATCCACTTGTGATTAGGAAGAGACTGCCTAAACATTTTTGAAAGCATTTGCACATTCCCACATTATGTTATTAATGGGTGAAAGTCTAACTTGCATTCCAGAAATCCTACAGATGTTTTATTTAAAATAAAAGTTTTGTATTTTGCATTATGTTTGATTTCTAAGTTCCTTTGAAGCCATTAAAATAATAATGATGCTTATACCTATTTCTCTAGGATAAGCTTCCAGAGTTTTTAATTCTACAATGTAATGAATGATCAATCATATTATCAGTAAATTGTAAAGGAGGCAGTGATTTTTGGAATATTAATAACAATTTACACTTAATCATAAGATCAAGAGCTGGAAAGAAACTAGCGATCAACTAGTCCAGTTTCCTATTTTCTAGATGAGGAAACTGAAGACCAGAAAGGTAACCAAATAGTAACTAACTTTTTTTTCTATATAAGATTGCTGCTACCTGATTTGGATGATAACTAAACTTTATTTTAATTATTTGAATGTTGAACCTCTCTTTTTCTCTCCTGGTCCCAGATATTTTTGGCATAAAGTTGTATTTGGAAAAAATAATTTAAAATTATTAAAGTTTTAATTGCATTGTACTTTTGGTTTGGAAACAGTGCAGACCCAGTTTTCCAATTTGTTAACAATGTAGGAGTTCAGCATTGACAATGACTGCACTTAAAAAGCCCCTTGGATCAGGTGTTATTTTACCATCTGGACATTTTAATTAGTAATAAAAATGTAGATCTGAATACATGGAAATAGAATCTATAGCACACAAAGGCCCGATACACTCTACTGGTACTGTGTTTATTAATGCAATTAATAAACTATCTACCCACATGTATCACATATGTGTTTGTACATATGACACATACCTTTTCCTTCAAAGTAGAAATTGATGTCCAATATTGGTTACTTATTTTGTTATTGTTATTGTTTGTTCAGATTGGCTAGTCACAAAGAAGGAAGGTCAAGAATAACATAATAATGTTGGTACATTATGTTTCTGGGGGAAAAAATGTATCATACAATTTACTTGTATACATTTTTTATTATACTTATGCTTCCCCAGCATTGAGTAAAGAGTCACATTCTTCTTAGCTAACATGAAGCATTATACAAATTCTGTGTGTGTGTGTGGGTGGGTGGGTGAATGTATGAGGAATGATAATAGGAGCAGTAGTGGTAATGGCATGATGGCTGATTCCAGAGCCTTCATAAAATCTTCATCATATTCTTACCAAGTTGTTTCACATTGAAGAATAAAGGAAACAGTTGTGCGGTAAAACTTTTAAGCAAGTGTAAGATCATATTGGATTATAAACCAGTTATAATTTTAGAACCACATGATAGTGCATAATTGAAATATCTAAGGAAGAGTTACTCATTTATACAAAGTACCAGTATACCCTATTTGGAAGAGTGATGGTCTTAACTGAAGAAGTGATATGTGCATTTAGAAGAATGTAGTGATCATATTTCTGGAAAATGAAGGGCAAAATCAGTTTAAGGAAATGAGTTTTACTTTCTTTGAAATGCCGCAGGCAAGTTTCTTCACTCGTTTTGACGTTCATGTTTGCAAGGCAATATGAATGCAAGGACAAGTGACCACTCTTGCTGCGAAGAAGCTCCCACTTACTGATCATGTACTTAATATTTGAGAGAGAAGAAAAGACCTCTTGAAATATTTATACTGCAGTGAGACTGGAAGTTAATAAAATCACTGTTTGACATCAGACCAGATTAGTTTTGACACCACTCTAGAAAGCTTTTTCACTTCTTATTACAGATCCCATTCTCTCCATAAGAGATATTTAATACAAATAACATTTGTTTTCATTTTTTTATTTAAAAAAACTTGCATGATAATAACTATTTGGTGGTTCTGTTTACTTCATACACTTCTGTCTTCTTAATATTGTAAGTACACATTGGGATTGCTGCACAAACATATTGGTAGTTTTACACTGTTCCTAACAACTTATTCTCACAGTAGACACCCCAGTTGTAATATCCCTCCAGGTGCTTCATCATGCATTACTCATTTTCCAAAGATTATAATATCCAAAGTGGGCAAAGTTATGAAGGAAGTGTCTGTGGGTGGCATAGAGACCACCAGTCTTTACAGAGAGGGTTAATTGCAATTGAGGTCTTCAGTTAATGTAGTAATTTGATTCTGTTATTGGACAAACCACAGAAGAAATAGGAACATGTCAGCTGTGAATGTACAGCTGTTGGGATTTTTCAGACTTATGAATGGAAACTAGTGGTAAGTATTTGGTTATACCAAGAATGATCAACTTCAGTTAAATGCATTGCTCATTAAAGGACTTGCTTATTATTTTTGCTGGCATTTTTGGAGTGAGACCACAGGCTTGTGCTTGGTAAGTTCATTAGATGAAAGTAGTTGCTTTTTAATCTCAGACCCCAATTTTAAATATGTACGACCACAAGAGCAGAAAAGGAATTTATCAGTGTTCTTAAAAAAATGTTTATGAAAAGAAATTCAATGGACGATTTCAGGGGACAGCACTTAAAATTTAACCAAAAAAAAATAAAGTAATTCAAAGTAAGTCTATAGCCAAACTCCTTAATTGTGATGCATTTGCTGAGTTTCCCTCTTCCATTGCTGGCCCTGCTCTGATGCCATATGGTCTACCATGGAACATTTAACTTGTCAGATATAATGGATTGTCCTGGAAGCAGATTTTCGCTTTGAGCGTTCGGCTCCTTTCTTGCATTTCACTCTCAGCTCCAGGCTGCAGGATGAAGGATTGTGGTGGAAATGCAAAGAAGAGACACACAGTTGATTCCTCTTAAGAGAGTGACCTATATGCCACAAAATTTTACCCACGTAAAGAGGCATTATCCCTGTCACTGGCCCTAGCAGGCTGCATGTCAGAACCATTTAAATTTGCCTGGACTTAACAGATTGTGCAAACGTTTCAGAATCAAGTGCTTAGGAATAATAAAACCTTGTCATTTCAACTTATGTAGGAACAATGCAGCTCACACTAGCTAAAGGATGAATATTATTTATTGTGACCTACACGTAACCTAAACTGCCAAGTTTGTAGACCTTGTAAATTAAGTTCACCTTCCAAAGCTATTCAAACTTTTATACACACACACACAGACACACACACACACACACACACAACCAAACCTGATAAAGATAGCAAACAGTATTGTTTTTGTTTGGTGGGCAGGGGCAAGGCATAGAGTTTAAGTAAACATTTATACGGACAGATCCATAGCAATTAATTATGTTACCACATTTTGCATCTTGCAATATGTGAAAACCTTCCCTGTATTTTTTATCTCAATAGTCTGAAATTAAGGGCCGCACATCTTCCGAATAGGTGATTAAACTTTAGTTTATTGTAGACAAGAAAATATTGTATGGTGACTTTTAATTTGATTCTCGTAAGCATGGATATTTTAAAAATCTGTTTATCTTTTTTTTTTTTAGTTTTGAAACATCAATTTATAAATTTTACTAGAAAACAGTTGATAAGTAGTTTGGGAATTGTGTGACTTTTGCTGTCCTGTCCTAGGATAACTTTGTAAAAGAAATAGGTGGGCATTCTTTGTAAATGTTTGTTGAATAAATAAATGAATCCATACATAATTACTGGCTACTTTTCTAACTTTATTTTAGAATTAAAGCATATTTGCCATCACTTTCTTGTTTATACCTCAAAAATGAAGCAGCCGCAACAAAAAAAAAAATGACCCTACGTCCTGAAACCAAAAAAATATGTAGTCTCAAAATTTTTAAGTAAAGTTAATAATACTCTATGGATATAATAACAATTCAATAATATTTTATAGAAGCCAGTTAAAAATAATGGGAAAGACTTATGCCTAATTTTAGCTAAAATAATAATTGAATCATACATATAAATAAAATCTCTGCATAATTATAAAGTATAGCTAACTATATCCACAAAATGTATGTATATGTGTTGATAATTATTTAAGTTAGGAAGGCTACAGACTCTTCTTGAAGTCTACTGGGAATTTTAGTAAACTTATATGTCTATAATAGATTCCAGGCATAGTCTTCAGTAATCAGGCAGTCTTTGAACATTGACCTAATTTAAATTAGGTTCAAAGAATCATTATTTAAAATAAATTATTCCTGAATGAACAGGTAAAAAAAAAATCTATTCAAGGCAGGCTTTAGTGATAAGCTCTACATGTATACATGATTATTACCTCTTCTTCTTGCTTAACACTGCGCTAATTTATTTTATTATTATAGATGATTTTAAAATATTTTATTATTAATGATGGATTTTACTCTGTTCAACCTACCAGCTACTAAGAACTAACAGTTTGATGAGTGACAGACCAAACTTGTGTCTTGTCAGGGTGTATGGTTGCCCTCTGCTGGCTACTCCAGATTTGAGCCGACTGGAATGCTCAGTAGGTTTTGATTGGTTCATGGTTTTTCTTATCTTTAGAAGTATAGATTGTTTCCTTCATATATATATATATATATATTTATATATATATATATATATATAGCACAGCTTCTCTGATGTTAGCCATCAATAGACATATTTCAAAGTGAATATAAAGTCTGCTCATTTTTTCTTCCTAAATATCTCTTATTTTAAAAATGACTAAATAATATAAAATGTTATAGAAGGTTTATACAATGAGACACATTTTAACATGCCCCATTTCATATTGCTTTACACTCAGCTTGAGTGAAGTCCCTTTCACATTCCCTACTGATTGAATGCACTTAACCAAAATTATTTTATTGCATATGAAAGAGAACTTAAAAAGTGATTAGCTCTCTAAAATTTGAAATAGGACTGGATGATATAATAGTAGTCATAGATAACCTGTAACACAGAAGAAGCTTATTGACTGTTTTCTCTAAGAATTTGTGTTTCCAAAGAAAATGAATGTTTACCTTCTATTGCATTGTAAAACATTTTTATTTCCAAAAAGAGCAAATAAAGGTAAAAATGAATCCTATAGGCATTTAGAATGTTATCTTCATTGTAGATATATTCAAGCTTACAGGGCTTTTTCATTAAAGAAGGGTAAGAGGAAGAAGAGAATAAGCATTTATATACTATGTTCCTGGCCTACTATGTTCCAGGAACTAAAATGAATTAAATTCAGTTCATCAAATTTTTAAATCCTTGTATGTGTTAAGTGTTGTGTGTTCAAAGATGAAAAATGAAGAGTATCTGCCCTCAATGAACTTAAAGTTTATTTGAGAATGATATGTCATGTTGATAAATAAGGATACAAAACAAATTGTCTTAAGGGCAAAGGAGAGTGGTATATAAAGACTTCTAAGAAAACCTGTGGATAGAGAGCTTTCAGGGATGAGTATTAAGGATAGGCTTCATAGAAAAGTTAACACCTGAATATATCTTTGAAGTAAGAGGTTCTCAACAGATGGGTCCATTGTTCACTTAGGCGTGGACCTGGGAGATATCTTAAGCATGGATGCTGTAAAGCAGAGCATGAGTTAAGGGAATTTGCCTAAAATGTGGAGTGTGATATAAAGGGGAGTAATTTGTGGGGAGCCTTAAAATGTAAACTTTAAAAAGTTTTTTTAAAACCTAAAAATATAAAATATAGGGGAAATTCTGGAATGTTTTTGAGTCAGTGTACCATGATCAGAATGTCCATCGTGAAATAGAACATGTGCCTACTTACTGTTTAGTGGTATTGCTTATACCAGCAGTATCCTTAGAATGTGATAATAGATGAAATCCCACTACAATAAGGAAAATCTTAATATGTCGTGGAAGATATCCACCCCATCCCCAGTAGCAGTTTGATGATGTACGTGACAGATTTTCCATAGTTAACAAACCTACATAATAAGTCCTTTCTCTGGGCTCCATACTTGTAATAGTCATTCTATAATGAAATGATTGATTAGCAATAATTTGTGTTAAATGTGTGGAAAAGAAAGTTGAGTCTTTTACACTTTCTTCTTGTATCCAAAAATGATTTCTATTCAATTCATAGATTGTGCTGCAAGGGATGATCCATTTGGATTTCTTCATTTTGGAGCAAAATGTAACCCAAATAGGTTGCATGATTTGCCCAGGGTCACATGAGAAAACAGAAGCTCAGAAAGTAACTTGCCCAAGGTCATAGATTTAATAAGTGACAGAGGCGCCATTGAACCCAACTCCTCTGATTCCACAGCCGCTCATCTTTTCATGGTACTAAGGTACCACTATCTAAATAAAAACAACAAAATGGGCTCAAATTGACCTTTGTTGACTCCATTTCATCTGTGAATATGGAATGCACATCCTACCTATGCATATTTCTTTTTAGGAATATATTTTTAAATGTTTTATTTATGCCTTTCATTTTGTATCAGTTTTCTCACATATATTCTCACCCTACCCTCCATGAATCTTTACTTATAACAAAGAAAAACAGTCAAGCACAACCAAATAGCACCCCAAACACATCTGAGTACACACAATATTTCATATCAGATGTGCCCCATTAATCCAAGGAAAGTTGAGGGATCCATTACACTAATTTAACTAGATTATTGTTTTAGCATATTTTAGGATTCCATGAAATTCATTGTATAATATTTTGCCTGTAGTATTTACTGAATAAATGGGCTATTGAAACTTCAGTTTATCAGAATTGGATTGATAATGAACAGATGTGGCATGATTTGTCTATTACCTGTTACAAGTCTTACATTTATTTTCCTGGACACTTTTTATGACAAATGTGCCTTAATTTCATAGGCTAACTGAGGTTTCATAGAAGAAAAGGATTCACAGAGGGGATTTAATCCTACCTAGATGTTGCATTTCCATGGTTTTTTTTATTATTATTATTTGATAGCTTACAAATTTTATTAAGTTTCATGGAAGTGATGCTTTTTTTTTTCCTTTTTGGCACTTGGATTATAATCTGTATTTCTTAATATCACTTAAAGGATGAGGTAACTATATAGATTCAAGTTTTGTCATGATCCTTTCATCTTTTTTTACATCTACTCCCTCTTTCATTCTTTTAGCCAGTGTCTTTTTTTTAATTATGCTCCTCTCATCATAATCATCAATTCTTGCATCCATACTCCCATGCCTTCATATCTTGATACAGATACATTCATGTTTTCTGTGGTTGTGAGCAGCTCCTTTTTAAACATTCCATTTTGGTACCCTGAATCATTGCTTTACTTTCACAGTTATCTGACTCTCACTGCCATAATATCAAGAGCTCTTTCTCCATCACAGAAATACTGTGGGTACGCATAGGATCTCAAATGTAGAGCCAGAAGGAACCTCAGAGATTTTCTGTTCTAGCCTTTTCATTTTACAGACAAGTTCACAGAAACTTTATCATAAGGAACCTTAACTTCTAAAAATATTAGGGCTAATTCAAGCCATCTCCATTATCTGAAATATGAGCTCTGGATTATCCATTTTGTATTTCAACATCTGGAGTCATTGTGTTTTGATGGGATTTTAGTTTAGTGATTTCAGGCATGTCAAACTCTCTGTGACCCCATTTTGGGGTTTTCTTGGCAAAGATATTGAAGTGCTATGCTATTTCTTTCTATAGGTCATTATACAGCTAAGAAAACTGAGGCAAACAGGGTTAAGTGACTTGCCCAGGATCACACAGCTAGTAAGTGTCTGAGGCTGTATTTGAACTCAGGAAGATGAGTCTTCCTGATTCTGAACCCAATGTTCTATCTGCTCTGTCACCTTTAGCATTGCTTTTGGAGAAGGAAAATCACAGTAATATTGTTTGTTGTAATCCAGAGCCAAAGATTAATGATTTTGTGATTATGTGTTATTTTTTATTATTACGTATTATCAACATTTCCTAAATCAGAATTGACTCAGGTACTCCAGAGCAAATTGTGAGCCCCTCATAGTCAGGGTAGGAAACTCTCTTTTACCTTTCTCTGTATCACCAGCACTTGGGCATAAAGTAGGCCCTTAAGAAATGCTCGCTGACTGACTCAATACTATATCAAATGTGATGTCAAGTGACTTAATAGAATGAAAGGATCACACAGCTAGCATTTGAACCTAGGTCATTGATGCCAAATGCAAAATTCTTTCTATTATACCACCTTCCTGACATGATCTGTCCAATTGCAGACTCTCAACTCTGTTTGAAAATAATATCTATGCCTAAAATTACTGTTTAATTTATGATCTTTCATACATTATAGTAAAACCACCAATGAACTTTTCCATATCTTGTGTATTGCACTGCATCTTCTTCAAGGTGTCATGTTTGTTAGTGTCAAAATTACAGGACACCATATAATTTTCCTTGTAATCTAATAAATTTATTTTAATGGTAAAGTGTGGTATATATGGTTTCTTATTCTCTTAAGATTCCTATATAAGTCTCAGTCTTATTAATTATGGAGGTAATGCAAAGAATTCATAATCCTTTACTATAAGAGATAAGTCAAGCAACAAATATTAAGATTGTACTATGTATGAGGAACTGTTAGCCATTCTATATATAAAGCTATAAATAAAAATTCTACCCTCAAAGAGCTTAAATTCTACATTCTGTAGAATTATTTCTAGATATTACATAGTTGTATAGTAATTAAGAATAAAATAATTGATGTAGTTAATGATCATATAACAGTTAATGATTAGTATATAATCTATAATTATATTCTATAGAAAGCAAGGAATTTTAATTATCCTAGACCTAGAGCCTCAAAGTGCTCATTTTACAGATGAGCAACCTTTGGCCCAGTAAAGTGAAATTATTTGTCTGAAATCACATAGCTAATGGGCAGCAGAGCAAGGCTTCAAGCTTAAATTTTCTAACTCCCAGGAATGGTTCTCTTTCCATTATATGAATGAAGTTGTGGATTGCTATTATTACATCAAGTCAAAAGTTAATAGTACATTCTCCAGATATACCCAAATACACACTAAGTTTCTCTTTATCATCATATTGAAACCTATGGAACCTATTTGGGAGAGAACAGTTAAGAGTTATTCACTCCTTAAGAGCAGTAGCTAGTAAAACTTTGTAAGTTTAGCTTGAAAATGTAGAGATTGTCTATCTTTTTTTCTATTTGAAAGTAAAGGAAGGAAACTCACCTAGGAAGAAAAACAAAAGTCCTGAATAACATCTCAGCCTTGCATTTCTGGAAAGCTATTACTTATTGGCAAAATCTGTTTGGTAAACTGAAATTAGATTCATTAGATTAAGTAATTCATATTTATAGGGATGAACAAATTTGAAAGTCTGTCATGGTGAGGGAAAGTGATTTCTTAACCCATCAAAATGCAATTGTTTCCATGGTTATTGGAAAGATATAATTGTTTATGTGTAAGAAGTCAGTTGAACTATTTGAAAGAAAAAAAGAATAAAGGGACAAAAGGTAGGAACAAACATTGTGCCAAAATGCATAGTTTTTACAATCACTTAAAAATGATCAGTCTTTTCAATATTAAATTTGTTTAAATGAAAATGTCCTGAGGTACTACCCCCCTTTATATATGGTAAATGGCACAAAAGAATTTTTAATGGTAACCATAACTTATTAGTAATGTACCTAAGGCTTATCAAAAAGGGAAAAAACGTGCCTGTTTAATAATATGTATAGTACCATGCCTTATAATTATATAAAAGTGAAAATAACATTATTACTTGGGTAATCACTAAAAAGTGTGATATTTTAATTGAGTGGCCAATATCAGAACTATTTAAAAATCTTATGAAATAATGCAAAGTAAAAAGGACTGAGTCTTATCCATGTACACTGTGACACTATATAAAATGAAAAAAATATATATACACAATTCAGAGGGTAAATGAGCAAATCACAAGAACTGGTGATAGGAAGATGAGTTTAGAAGTTGGTATAGATAATCTTTTGCAGTACATTACTTTGTTAAAGTTTGCTTTTTAAAGTTTAAATTGTTTAATTAATAAGTAAATGTTTTGAAAAAGAATTAAATGCATTAATTTTAACTATAGTTTTCTCAAGATCATTTGTACATATCTCAACATATTACCTTCTTACAAAGGAAGGAATGTTATGTAATTTGTAATTTTCCTTCCCCAGTATGTATTACTGTTGTTCATATTTCTA
>NW_027185664.1:9162774-9188434 GCF_028583685.1 Petaurus breviceps papuanus
AGAGAGAGAGAGAGAGAGAGAGAGAGAGAGAGAGAGAGAGAGAGTGTATGTGTAGAGACAGAGAAAGAGGAAGACACAGGGAGGAGAGACAAAGGGAGAGAGGAAAGGAGAGGAGTGATAGTGTTTTCATTTAGAACTAATTTGTTTTCATAATTTTTAAAGGTTCATTTTCAGAATTACTTCCTTAATTTCCATGCAAAACCCTTAATTTTTAAATGGAAATAAATATTACAAATAAATGAATTTTTAATTTAGGGAGATCCAACTTGTAGTAACTCACTTTCTTTGCATAAAACCAGAATGAATGTAAGCTCTTTTTAAAAAAATACCATTACTAATAGATGGGCAGATAATGTCAACTTGAAAAATACCTAGCATTAGTAAATTGAGCAATTTCGGAGGAAATTGTTGCTCCAGTGTCCCAAGTATCAATGCTGCAGTTAGGATGGGATGATTGGAGTTTGCCTCTAAATTGAGAGACTGTGAGAACCCTTACATTTTTTCACCAGGATAGAAAGACTTGTGCTTAACGCCTAGTTAGCAAGAACAGCTAGATTTATGGTGTCTGTTCCATGCATGGAGTTCCTGCTTATAGCCCTACAAGTAGTTAGTACCTCAGGTACTTTAAAGAACTGTTTGATGCATATCCTGAAACAGGTAAATCATTCCTAGGATTATGTTAATTAGAATGATAGAATCTAAGCTTTGGAAAGACCCTTAGAATTCCTCTAATAAGACCACTTTGCCAGTGCATAGATTCCCCTCCAACTTCCCCAGTAAGTCTCTGGATACCTTGAATGACAGGGAATTTGCTAATTCACATGGCAGTAGATTTCATCTTTAGATATCTAATTGTTAGAAAGTTCTTTCTCCATGCAGCTGAAATTTGTTTCTATGTTACCTCCACCTAAAAATCTTATAGTTCTCTCTTGTGGAGCCTGGCAAAATATGTCAAATTCTTCTTCCATATAACAGTCTTTCAAATATTTGATGATAAAAATCATGTCCTCCTTAAGTCTTTCTTCCATCAAGCTAAGCATTCCCCTCTCCTTTTACAGTTCCCTCATGTAAAATGAGTTTATGCCCCCTCACAATCCTTGTCACTCTCCTCTGAATAGTCTACAGTTATTTTAAATGAAATACTTTCTTGCATCTGGATGAGAACCATACAACTCCCATGCTTTAGTTTGATAGTATTTTCACTTTCCTTATACATGACTCCTAAATGCAAAGTATTTTTTTTGTTGGAAAGTGCTTGTAAAAAATTGCTAAAAATCTCTGAAAGAGCAATATTTTTGGTTCATTTTTGAATAGACCCGTCCTGTTCAACCAATTAACAAGCACATCATATCCTGAAAGGATACTTATATGAATCCTACTACTCACAACCCTAAATCATTTTCTCCCATGAGGATAAAGCAGCATAGCATGGTAGTGTAGATAGAACACTGGGTTTGGAGTCAGAGGATCAAAGTTTGAATCTTTGTTCTGAGGTGTGTGTGTGTGTGCGCGCGCGCGTGTGCGATATAAGTTTAGCAAACTATCTGTGGAATCACCACAGATTTAGAGGTAGACCTCAGGCAAATCACTTCATCCCTCTGACTCCAGCTTCTTCATCTACAAAATGAACATGCTGGTCTAGAATCAAGACTAGCTAGACACGACTACACTAGACTAATGACCTTCATCTATGTAAGAAATGCAGATTTGTGATGTTAAATGTATTTAGGGCACATTTTCAAATTTACTAGCTTTACTAGGGACTAGAGTCCCTACCCTCAAAGAGCTTCCAACTTCTTGATGTTAATTTTAAATTGTGAATTTTCTTCCACTGCCCTTGCATGCTGTCATGGTACAGCAGAGTAACGGTGAACCAAAGCTCTTAAGTCCCCTGTAGAGATCTCTGAAACACCAAAGAAGAACACTTCCCCTCCCCTCCCTAGTCTCAACATTCAAGCTCATAGCTAGGGAGAGACAAAGGCAATATGGTGAAATATAAAGTGTCCTGAATTTTTAATCAGAAGAACCAGGTTTAAATTCTTGGCTTGCTGCTTACCACAGGTGAAATTTTGAGTGACACACTCAACTTTTCTTGAGCTCGGTTTCCTCGTCGGTAAGATGAGAAATTCAGATTAAATGACCTCTAAAGATGCTTTCACTTAAAAATCAGTGGCACCCAGTCAGCCAACCAGAATTTTTTGAAAAACAAAACAAAAAAAAAAACACCCCACAAACAAACCACTATTATTTTAATTTGAAATTCAAGCCAATATTGCCACATCAAGTAACAGTAAGTCTAATACCAAGTCTTTGATGAATCTAGACCAGTAGAATGACATAATAGTCTGTTTGGAGATAAATGAAGTGTATATACATTAATAGAAATGAAAGAGTCTGCCATGTGGATAGTATACATTGTCATTACTTTTTAAGACATTTTCCCTGCATAAAATTTTTATCTCAATGATGGTGTAGTTCACCCTATAGAACAACTAATTTTTTCCTTATATTCATTCTCACTGCAGTTTCCATGGAAGTTACTATTCTTCACTTGGAATCTACCTAATTACAGTTTTCTGCTGTGCTTTATAATTAGTTGCCATGATTTAACCTGGAAATGGTTGCACTTTAGTGTATGTGAGATGACACAGATTCTGTGTTTATCATTTATAAGGTTATAGAGCACCTAGAGACCTTTTAGGAAGTAAAACACCATGTAAATGTAAATTATAACCACCTATAAGACACTTTCATTAATTTCATATCAAATTCATGGGTCTTTTGGGCCTTGGGGTGTTGATTTCCCTTCAAAGTCGGACTACTAGTTTATTTATTGATTTTTCCAGATTAACAAACTTGAGTGTGAACAGTATTCTTGAAACAGAACTATTTCTGTAAAGAGGTATGTATTGTAGCTAATTTTCAAAACCACTAAAATTCATTGATACCATTCTTTTATATGGTGGTATAGAAATTCAAAATCACACATTTTAACTTCGCTTTCTTAGAATTTTAACAAGGACTTGAATCAGGAACATTTAAGAGACGTTTTCTAGTCTGATGCCCTGTCTACAATTCTCAGATGAAAATTTCACAGTGAGTATTGGGGAAGTCTATCTCCTTGTTGTCCAACATCAAACAGATAATTGTACATAACATTACTCAACCAGGTGAAGTATTTTCTCACAGGTGGTTGCACTTCATTAGTGGGCGAAATTCCTACTGATTCTCTAAATACTTTCAAATGGAACCTAGGAATAAAAGGAGCCAAGACAAAGCATATTCTTAACCTCTACTGTATGGTAACAATAGAAACAATAACTTTCACAACTGGCACTTAATGTAATATTAAAAGTTTACAAAGCACCTTTGCTCACAGCATTACACAAGTATTATTACCCCCATTTTTCAGATAAGAAAACTAAGACCTTGTAAAGCTATGACTTGACAGAACTGGAATTTAATCTAGTTTTCCTGGCTCTAATACCAGTGCTTTTTTCTCTGATCAGTTACTGCATTTGTGCTTGTTGCATATTTGTACAATTGAGGCTATTGCTAAGCGTATAAGTTGTACTTATGTATCTAGAACATTTCTTTTTGTCTGAAATTATTTGTGCTTATCTCTCCCAAAGTGATGCTCCTGAGATGAAAAAGTTGAACCAACTAGATCATTCATAGAACACTTTTATACCCATCCAGCCCCTTTGTAGGTTTTCTTGCCATAGGAATACCATGATTATATGTAAGGAACAAGTGAAAATAATATAAAAATATATATAAATATTGAAAAACCTTAAGTTACTATAAACATTAAACTCAGTTGACTTATACCATTTTTCCTAATTTAAAAATATATTTTTTCTTTCCATTCTTAGAAGATAGCAAGAAAAATAGTAGCTGTGCAACTAGGGAGAAAATAGGGGTCTTTGTGTTGAAAGTAGCTTATATTTTTACTTAATTAGATTAATTTTTCAAAGGGCACTATTGAGAAGCAAGTGACCCTTTTATTGATTGTCAATTGGTGTCCCTTTTAATAGTGAAATAAAAATTTTTAAAAAGGGTATTCAGGATTTTGACTGATCCTTTGAGTTTTATTTAAATAAACTACACGGTCGTTTCATTGATAACATTCACACTACAGCTACTAGATATGTTCTAGAGAAGGGATTTCACTTAGATCTCTTTTGTCTCATGATGGATTTATTGGTGTAAGTTAAAGCTGCTCTCAAAATATTTTTATTGTTAAAATTTTCAACTAATGACATGTTTTTTTATATGTGGAAAAGGTTGTTTAACCAATATGTTGATGTCATTTATGAAATTTGCTCTATAGCTTTCCCTCATTCTTCAATCCGAAAAACTACATGAGATTCTATCATTTGTTTCCCATATACCATTCTAGCAGGAAATGGCAACTAGCAGCAATCTTTAACATTTGGTCCTCTTGGTATGAAAATGAATCAAATATCTGACAAGATTTGTTCCCGGTATGTATTTCATACCATTTTTTGGCATATAACAAATATTACTAAGGGATACTTTTAGTTTTTAAAATATGGACAACAGTACGCCATGCAGTAAAAGACTTGAGCGATTAATGCTACCCTTATGCCTCTTTTGAGTAGTTTTAGCCATGGGGCTTGGCACTGCCACCATTGTCTTTGTGCCAAAAAATATCCGCAGCGGCTGTCGCATTCTAGTACTGGAGGGTTGTCTCGAAAATTCCGCAGTGAATGCGTCGGGTTGGTACACCGCTCTGTACTGTCTTTTTCAAACACTGGAAAATCGAATCCTCTGCTATTGCAAACCTCATTTTAGGGGTGGGCTTGGGAGGAAAGAGTCTGACCATTCCAGATTATTCAGTACAAGAGACTAAAATCCATGTCTAACATATACAGTAAATGTAGAAATTAGGGGCTTTTGTGCTAGTGAGCACAAATAGTTACTTAAAGAACCTATTCTAGCATATTATCAGTAGTCTTGCAAATTTTATTATCTGAAACAAATGTTCTAGTGAATTTTAAGCAGAAAATCAGCATCAAGACCACAGCTAATTTTTAATGGAGAATTGATAGAAAAGATTTTTTTTCCTGGAAAATGAAGTGTCATTTAAAAATAGTTGCTTATTTCATCATCAGAAATGATAGTGAAGAAAATATACATACACACACACACACATGCACACGCACACGCACACGCACACTTGAGATGGTTCCTAGGCTTTTTCCAGAAGCACTGATTATTTTGCTCCCAAACAAGGGTTTTCATTCTGAAGGCAGATTTATAGTTGAATTTGGGAACAAAAAAGATGTAATAAAGTTAAAGGCTTATACTATCAGAATGAAATGTGTTCACTCATGATCTCCAGAGTTATCTATTTGATGGTAAAAGTGGATGCTACAGATGAAATCTTTTACAAGGAGCATAATCCTTTAAAAAAAAAAGTCAATCTCCCAATCTCCTGCTGGCTGCCCTGCCTCTTTGGTACCTCACAGACTTCGACAGAGTCCTGGACGAGTGCCCATTGATGTCATGGAAACACTCAAATTACTGAGAATGATTCATGTCTATGCTGTTCTCTTATCCTCCCCCACACAAACAGGAGTAGATTTTTAACCCTGACAACTTGTAATTTGCAATGGGTTTATTTTTGTATCTAGATAAATATTTTTTAACATCGGAAATTAAGATGAGGCAGCCTGTATCTGATATGATAGTAAAGAACATTAGTACTATGCAGCCAAGATTACATTACTTTTAGGGTTATCTGTTCCATGACTAAATATATTCTCATTCTCATTCTCTCTCTCTCTCTCTCTCTCTCTCTCTCTCTCTCTCTCTCTCTCTCTCTCTCTCTCTCTCTCTCTCTCTCTGTCTCTCTCTGTCTCTCTGTCTCTGTCTCTCTCTGTCTCTGTCTCTCTGTCTCTGTCTCTCTCTCTCTCTCAAACACACACACACTCTCACACACACAAACACCTTAAAACACAGATTAAGGTTTTACACAGAATTCCCAAAACACTGAAATTAGTTGTGAATCTTATCTTTTCATACTGGTGTTGGATATTTGAGGATAAGATTTGACAATGACATTTCACATTCATCAGCTCAGTCTTGCCCATGGAATCTTTTCATAAATTTCTACATAAAGTAGATCTTTTGCCTTCTTCAAATTGTATTTAGAAATAATTTTTAAAATAATCCTGGTGGGGTGAAGAGGAAGGAATTAGGTACATCTTCCTGAAAAGTAAAAGCAAATTTCACCTTGAAAAATATATTCTGATCTCACTAAAAAAATTATTCTGTGTATATGTATTTTTACTGTTAAACTAGAAGCATTTTCAGATCAAAGAATAGGCCACACCTTCACAATGAACCCTGATTTTAGTCTATTTTCTTCAATAAGTCATTTGATTTGTTTCAATAGGATTGCAATTAATATTTGCAATCGTTTTACTATTACTGTTGCATCCTGTAGCATAGCCCTCTCCCTCAAGCAATTTTCATGTAAGAGGAGGAAGAGGGTGATTTAAAAAATTATATCTGACTTCCTCAGTGGATATGTCCATTTTGTGGCTGTTCTTCACTACTTCCAAGAGTCTTTTTTTTTTTCATTACTGTGAATGTTCTTTCTGTAGACGCAGGTCAAGACCTTTCTGTCCCTTAGCAGAAGGTCTTCATAAATTCCTTTGGCTACAGAAAGAAAAATAGAAAAGTCATTGCACAGTAGCAAACTTTCTGCTCATAAACCTTTGTCAATTTGATTAGGCTGATTCTTGAATTATAGAAGCAGAGCCAGGAAGAGCACACTGGAAGCTTTTCTACTCTGTTAGGATTTGCCCAAGCCTAAGCTTTATCTCCATAAATGCTGAGAGTCCATGGTCACCTCTATACCATGATAAGACACTGGGAATGAGCTTTCACAGATGTGAAAATTTAGATCTATGTTTTTCATCAAACAATAGTGAAATATACCAAGAATAAATTAACTTGGGTAACACTTTCATCATCCAAGTGTTAGGCATTTTGAGGAATGATTCTTCATGTGTGGCAATGATGCAATGAGTACAGTAAGAAGCAGCTAGGCCTTCACTCAATGTTTATTGACAGTAATGAGGTAGGTAATTATAATACATGCTGCCTGTTTTCTCAGTTGTCTTGGATGGGCTTTGACCTAGGAAGCATTTTTAGGATCGGATATATCTATCGACTGGTCTAGCTAGCATTGCTTTTTTCACAGATGCAGTATTGAAATATTCAAGTAAAGCTGTGGTCTCATTGATGTAGGTGCTTCTTTCAGTGATACACATTGCGGGTCATCCATGCCTGCCCATGCTTTGTGACTCCTGTGCATATCTTCTTACAGATTAGAATGTAAGCTTGCCTATTAGACTATAAGTTCTTGGAGTAAGAATTGTTTTTTCTTTGTATATTTGTATCCCCAGTACCTAGGAGAGTGCCTTACACATAACAGGTGCTTAATAAATGCTTGTTAATTGACATTCTCTCTATCAAGTCTATTTAATACATCAGGAGTCTTTTTTTTTTGTTTGTTTCTCTTGGTATTGAGAAAATACCAGGGCAAGCACATAAACTCCCCACTGTTATCCCTTACTCTTGTCGTGTGACTAGTCAGTCATCTTTTTTAATTGTATATTGCATCCTTTACTCTGATTCAAACCCAATGAACACATCCCCATTGCTCTCTGATAAAAGGGAGAATAAAATTTTTGCTAGTTAGCATCATTTAGCCTAGTAGTTTCAAGGGAAGAGGTAGAGAAATTCATCACTTGGTTTTGTTAGTGTTCTTGGTATCTTGATACTGTCTCTACCTACTATGCAACTAAATCTTATGTATTTACTTGTATCCAAAAATTTTCCAACATGAAGCTTTGTGTGTCATTGGTTGAGCTCTACTCTCACGTCTTATTTAATTTCACTCTTTAATCTTGCCCAATTTATGATTAAGGCTAAAAGCACTTTAAAAAAAACAGAGAAGATTGTCTTTTACTGTCTTATATATGACCAGAATGTATCCCAGGCACTTTTCAATTCTTGGTTACTTAAAGAAAAATAAAATAGTCTTCAGAAACAAATTAAGTATTTGGTGCTGTTATATGATGTTGGTTTTCAGTGGGCCTCTGCTTAGCTCCTAGGACTGTTGGTGAAATTGGAACCTTAGTTCTGAATGGGCAAATGTCCAAACAAATCTCAGAGTCTCTCTCTCTCTCTCTCTCTCTCTCTCTCTCTCTCTCTCTCTCTCTCTCTCTCTCTCTCTCTCTCTCTCCCCCTCTCCCTCTCTCTCCCTCTCCCTCTCTGTCTCTCTCCCTCTCCCTCTCTCCCTCTCGTCAATTCCATCATCATGTTGATCATGAGGGAATTTACTCCTGGGAAAGAGGTTAAAAAAAATCACCTGAATTCTGAATAGTTTCTTTGCTAAATTCACCATCTGGAGAGCCTGTGATTGATTAGCTTTGGCCTCACCATTAAGTGTCAATATAATCAATGGGAATTACTATGCTAGGGTCATTACATAGATAGTTTGCCTGCTGTGTAAGTAAAAATGAAATTGTTTAAAATTTGAGGGAGAGAATGAAAGTGAAAATAAGGAATGTCAATTTGTTTGTTAGAGAAATTGGAGGCCATTGAAATGACAGTTTTTGGAAGTGTGGAGCAGTTTGGCTAAGAATAGGAATGAAGGATATTTTTTTCCAGTTTATCATAGCCAGAGTGAAGAAGTGTTAATCCCTTTCTCTTGCTTGCATACATTGCCGTTAGTGCCTACTTTACATATGTAAACATCGGAAGAGAAAAGTAGATATCTGTTACCTGGAAGAGATTTTTTTTTAAAGAGGAAAATAAAAATTTACACACATTTTTTTGTTAATTTCTGTTGACAGGTAAAACAGAAAGGGGTTCATATTCGTCTTATGGGAGAGAATCAAACTTACAGGGTTGCCACCAGGTAAGTGATAATCTATGCAGTGGAAGAGGTTGTGATAAATAGCCTGGTAAATTAGTTTGTTTTGTAAAGTAGATTATGATTTTAGATTTTGACACAGCTATTCATTGCATGTTTGCCGGTGACTATTTCTTTTAAAATATTAAATAATGAATCTCATTCTGTTCTTAATCTATAACCTCAGCTTCTGTCCTATCTTCTGATACTCAGTCACTTCAGTGTCCCAGTGATGATGTTTGTAAATAAACTATTGATGCTTTTTCATAAGGGTTCCATCGGAACAATTTCTTCATAATTCGGCAACTTTTAGAATGATAAAATTCCCAGCACCATGGAGCATGTGTCAGACCCTGGTTTTGGTGGCTATTGCCATAAATTATAGTTTTCATAGAGACTGTATGATGTTGTGTGAAAACAGGGTTGTATAGAGGGATAAAAATGTCTGTGAAAATATGATTTGTTGTCCCTTTTTGTTTCTGAATTGTTTTTGGCTGGAAGTCAAGGCCAGCAGGCTAACAGCAAAGCCGTCTCAAGGGAAGCATGCGTGAGCTAGAAAAATAAGAGGACTTTAATTAAATAATAAAATGCCAATGTAATACAAAGGTATAGCATGTGTGTATTTGTGCCTCTGTGCACTCCACATTTGCATACTTTTAACTCTCCAGAGAGAGACTGATTCTAAAAATACTATCAATAGCCAAAAGTCTATGCTTTGTTTTAAGACAATTGAGTTTTTGAAAGATGCTTTCTTTTTAATTTCAGCACTGGTATTAATAACATGTTTAAAACTCTTTCATATTTTTTAAAGCATAGACTTTTCTTTTTATTAGTGCATAGATCTGTTACTTTGGGAAACTTCAGAGAATTTAATAGCCCTTTTTAATATTCAGGGTCTTTCACTGTTTTGTTACTGCCCCAAACAGAATGCGTGTTCTTACTGTGTTAGATTGGGAATGTGTGCTCCCTGGAACTCCTTCATCACCTATCTTATTTGATGATACAGAAAATTCTATCCTTGAATGTTTAAAACAACTTCTTTAGTTTAGCTCAGAAAATTGCAAACAAAAACTAGTTTTAGGAACTGAATAGAGCCCATGTAGCTATCTCCATTATCTATCACTAATACACCTCTAAAGGTGGAATTAGGGTTGTCTTTGTGCATCTGTTTCCTTTTTCAAGTTTAGCCTGTTCCATTGCGCCCCCAGTTCAGTCATATTCTGCACATAAAGGATTGTGGAGATGAGATAAATTGTGGCTTGGTTAAGGACTAATGCAGCACATGTTGTAGAGTGCAGTTCATGGCAGTTTGTTTGGAAAGAATTCTGCAGGAAAGAAATTTACAGCGCTTCCAGTGTAGCGGAAACATCTTTGGAATGTGAGTGCAAATGTTCGGGGCAGATAGCTTGGGTGACAAACCTCTTAGTGCTGTGTCTCTAGTGTAAAGCTTTCAATTCCTGTAGAAGGTCCTATTCCTGTGTATCTGGTTTCTGAGGGTCAAAGCAGAGATCATTAAAGTTTTGGGGAGAAGAAGGTTGACAACATCCTTCCTTTTTGCAGATGGTGATGGAAGAGGTCTGTGTTTTCACTGGGCCCCTTTTGTTGGTCAATGAGAGAATAGGCGTGCTTGCCCCTGCATCCTTTCTTACTAATAGGAATTGGCGTGATTCCTTACAGACACAAAGATTTCCTCTGCTGACTAAGCGAGAGGCCCCTTAACTTGTGAAATCATCATTCAGACTGCTTGAGTCTGACTGTTTATGTATAGGAATACATACTAGGTTTGCGGGGAACACTTTCCTCTGGTGAAACTGCAGTGGTGCCTTTTTCAAGGACAAGGTGAGATGGAAAACTGGGAGGGGCCGAAGGGTAAGGGTGAAGGTAGTTCATTGTTTGATGTTTGTAATATGGGTCTTGCGAGTACACACATGTGAGTTTGTGTACATATGTGTTCAGGCAATCAATATATGTTAAATTTGTAAATAAGATAGAATGTGTTTTTCTTGTAGTATAATGATGTAGTGGTCTTCATGTACTAGACAGAAAAGGAACTCTGAACTGTGGAAGATTCCTTCATTCTTATTTCTGTTTGCTGGGTGTGAGTCTTGCATGGATCAGCGATCACTATCCATAGCATCGTCTCAGTAGTAACCATGAATAATATGGTTACTTAGGGACAAAGACACAGCAATAGTTTGGAGCCTCTTTGAATTTAGGGAATAGAGTCTGAGGGTTATAATGTGTTGACATAACTGTTTTTTTTAATTAGTTAATGAATTCTGAATTTATGTTTTTGCAGAAATTGAGAATAGAACAGGATATGGTATATTCTAAAACATTATTCAGACTTGGGTCCTTTTATTCAGTGAATCTGGACTGACCCTCAGCTATATGAAGTGCAGAGAATGAAGTTCTTGTATTTTGGGCTTCTGGTCAAAATCAGGAGATCATAGTTGAGATTAGTCACCGCCAAATGAGAAGGGGATGCTCTCATAGATGAGAAGTGATTTACTTTTATTTCTTCCCTTTTCCTTTATGACAGAGTTCTTGAAGTGGGGAGCATTTAGATGTCAGGTTCTAAGAATCACCAAAGGCATGATGACCGTGTATTGGTGGGTCATGTGAACAATATCAGGATGAACAATGTATAAATTCAGCTCCATTAATGTGCATATGTATACTGTGACCCCATGCCAAGGGGCTTTTGAAGAAGCTACAGAGAATTAGAAGGAAGCAACAGGTACTGTCATTAAAGGGGAAGAGAGTATGACATTATATTGGTTGGATCTTAATAATTTTAGTTTTTAATGTCTGTTTTATTTCTGTTGAGGATTTAGTTGTCCAGTTCTTAGCAGTAATAGTGGTAGTCATGTGACTTATACAACTTGTAAGTCTTATAGCAGACAAACAAAAGCCATCATTCTCTTTTTTTATCCACCAGCTATTTTTAATGAAAAGCAGTAATGGGGTAATAGAAAGTCAATGAATCACTTAATTGTGAACTTTCCTGAGATAAACATGGGCATGCTGTATTTACTAACCCAGTGTTTTAAGGGAGAGGAAAGAAGAAAATCATAGGGATTTTTAAAAAACAGAAAATGACATTTTTGCTCTTCCCTTACTAAATGATGACAAAACTAATTTAAATCAAATCAGCTTGTGGAAATCACACCCAGGCTGAAAACACCCCTGCCAAAATGCAACCTCATACAACTTTTTACTGGCAGAGAGAAGAAAATGTATAATGGAAAGTCTGACAGGAACTAAGTCGAGTGGAAATGAACTTTTTAGTAAGGTGGTCCAAGTTAAGTGCTAGAGCTAATGACAGTTTCTCAGCAAGCATTGCCGGAGACCACGGGAAGACATATTTCTTTCTCCTTTGTAGCCCTGGATGATTCCAGTAACTGGCTTGTTGATGTCACTAGGACAAATTATGGCAATGAATACAGGGATTTTCTTGCATAGGGAAATGGAAGGGAAAAGAACACGGTATTGAGTGTCAAGTGGTTATCTACAGTTTACTTTTTAATATCTTTATCCAAGAAGTTCAAAGTACTTTTGAGTTGGAGGTAGAAGACCCAAATGCAGTGTCCACCTCTACCTGTGACCTTGGGATTGTCCTTTGTTGTTTTGTCTTTATATTCTCTTCCTAAGAAGGATGATGTTCCTATCTATGGAACTGTGACATTCATGCAAGGAAGATAAGTGAAAGAATGTTTGTGAGTTCCCTTGGGACTTTTCTAAAGAAAATTTAGAAATGGAATGCATTATTCTTTATTGTGATGTTTACTTGGTAAAACCTCTTCATCTGAGATTGGTCTGAAACCTTTGTTAGTCTTTCTGTCTAAATCATATAGGCATTTTTAGATAATGGGATGACTAGTTTTTATAAGAATTTTCAAATGAACCATCAGAGCCTTACTTAATACAAGTAAGATTAAAACTCTGTGCTTCTCCAAGGCTTTACTGCACTTGCGTTCATGCAGGTGGATATGTCCAGAGAGGCCGGTGCTTTCTGTTTAAGCTCCCCTGACCAAATTGATTGAACATAAACTTTTTTGAAATCATTTATTTTTTCTATACCTTCAACAACATTCATGAGTTATGTGTACACTAAGGTAGGAATGTATGTTTCTAAAAATGTTAAAAGAGTGAGGTAATACAGAAATATATTGAATAATCAAAGCCTCTGCAGTTCTTTTTGGAGCATCCTTTATTGTTACAAAATCTGTGTCTGTTAACTTAGGGACATAATGTGGATTCTGCAATAATTTATTCTTCTCATGAAGACATCATGATAGGTATATTATGTTTAAAATACACTTCATTCTTAAAACAATTATATTTTAAAAATAAGTTTTGTTGATGCTTCTTATTTTTTATATCATACTAATTTGTGGAAATACCCTTCACCCCTGCCAGAATTAAACCTTCCCTTGTAACAAAGAAAAACTGTTAAACAAAAACACCTGGTACAGTGACTTTTTCTTCTAGTGTGACTATATAAATATTCTCTCCTATCTGTCCTCCAGCTTTTTAGAGAGGAGAGAAATGCATTTCATTCTCCACCCTCCAGAACCAAGAGAAGTTTTTGAGTTCTTGACGGATAAGTTTCCTTTTAGGGATCTTTTCACTTATGTTGTAGTCATTGAATAATTATACATTTTTACTCAAGGAACTCACTTTTAAGTATCTTCCATTTTTGATTTTTAAAAAACTGAAGTAGCAAATATAGATTCCCTACTCCTAATTTGTAAGCAATTAAAAACTTGAAAACAAAGCCTTTAGAGCCAAAAATCAATAAGGGAAAGCCCACAAGCAGAGAAGGCACTGAAACATATTTTGTTTTCTCTGAAATTGATATTGACCTCTGAGAACAGAAATGCACATTGTGTTTTTATTTGAGAGATATGTTGTATTGGAATTGTAATGATCTGAGACATTATGTGTGTTTTACATGAAAATATTATGATTTTATACTTTATAAATATTTTGGAGGGAGTAAGGCTAGATTAAAATATTTAAGCATTTTTTTTCCATTTTATCATTCAAAAATATATGTATTTTTTGAGAAAAAAATGATAAAATCTCCATTTTAAAAGTGTTTTTTCTACCTTGCCCAATTTTTTCTCTTTTATTCTATAACATTTCTAGATTTCTTTCACGTCTCCAGTCTAGGAGCTATTGTGAAGGTATGTGAAAGCACTGTGTGATGACAGTTGACTTAGGGGTTAGCGAATCACTTCCCATGTCCTTTCATGGATAATTTTAACAGTAATAAGCAATATCTGTACCTTTTTAGGTTTTGAGTCTAGCTATCTTAAAATAATTAAATAGGAAAATTCTGGATGAGAAAAAGTGGTAGAACTTTGGCGCTAGAAGGGCCCTCTGAGATCATTTAGTCTAATTTATTTTAAAGAAAAAGACTTGGGTCTCAGAAAAGTAAAGTTGCTTGCCAAAGGTCACACAAGGTAATGGCAAACTCAAGACTGGCCTCAAAATTATGTCACTTTTCATGACACAATGCTACAGATAATATATATATATAATGATAAATACAAATACATTTTATACATATACCCACACACATATGTAAAATATCGTAATGATCTTATCTGTTTTACTCTGCAAGGTCATACCACATTTCCTTTTTCTGAGGTTTCTCCAAGCATTTATCCGTTCTGTTTGGAGAGAAGAATGAATTAGGGAAAGAACATAAAACAGCCCAACCTCTGCACCTCAATTTCTTAGGGTCATTAAGATATTTTGAAGAATAACCTGATCCTGTGTGTTTGCAAATTATTTTGATATCATAGTAAAATCTAGAGAAATTCTCAATATTAAGAGAAACAACCCTGTTTTCTTAGGAGATCCTTATTCATTCGCCGTCACATTGTTATAAAATTCTCTATTTCCCTGCCCTCTCCCCCACACCCATCATTTGCTATTAATTTGAGAGACTAGGATTCTAATGTAAGTAGCACTAGCTGACGAAATAGTCTTTTAAATAAATTATTGAGCACGCATGTAGTCTCACTCTTCCTTTATGAGCTAGAAATACCAAGAGGTGTCAGTTATATAATACAATAATTATGTAATACAACTATAATTTGTATTATATCAGGAGAGTCAATGAGAACTGCACATTCTTAAATAGCACTTTATACTTACAAAGTACCTTTCAATATATTTGACCCTTAAAAGTGCTTTGTGAGTTTGATAATTGCATTACCCCCTAAAACCTGGTGTTTGTTGAGATGTCATTTTGTAACGCCCTTAAAAATAATCTTGGGTTTTTCCTTAAAGACTTTGTGGATTTCTTATAATAGGCTTTCTCATTTTATGTAAGTTGTAGGCTAGAACTTGATTGGGTCACAAACAAGAAATAATATTACATGAATTGGACTGTCTCACTGATAGAAATTATATGCCCCCAAACCTAACACCAAAACACAGATTAAATAGTTAGAATATAGTTCTGTCCCCTCTCTTAATTCCCATCTTGTTAAGAGGTTCTGCTGATTTTTTGATTTACAGCAGTTTTTAATGAACCTTGCCAAATGCTCTGTCCATGAGATCAAAACTAAGAATCCACCTTAAAAACTCAGAAGAATTTTGCCCAGTAGTTTAAGACAACAAGAGAATCGAAAGATCATTGAAATTGCACTGGGTTGATTTATTTATGAGACAACATAAGAATGATGCTCTAGAATTTAAATTGAAATTTCATCAGAACTTAGGGATTAACTTCTCAATTTTTATTGAAAGCCTTGAGGGGGGGAAGCATTAAGGGAATTTTGACAACCACTAGCAATTAGGATTTCAATTCTCCCTAAATCATTGCATGTGATAAAGAAATCTATATATTATGACTAAACAAATAATGCAATCAATGGTAAGTCATACCAGTGCACTTGTGTACTTGAATTTCAAAGCAGAATAGCCTCAAGGTTGGTTCTTTATTCCTGGATATACCAAACTTTGCTCTTCCAAGGAAGGATTGGATATGTCACACACAGGTAAATATGTATATTCGTGTAAACACACATATTTAACTCTTAAATCATAAGACCTTTTGTGTCTTACAAGTATAAATAAGAAGAAACAGCTAGCATTTATATAACTATACAATTGCAAACTGCTTTGCAAATATTTTTTACTTTAAGAACTAAAAAGCAGTGCATTTTAATAGTGTGAAAAGGAAATGAGAAAAGCCTTTCCTTTAAAAAAAAACATTTATTTAAAGTGCTTAAATATTTAAACAGATTCTTTCCCCAAAAGGACCACTTCATCAAGAGTGTCCATTGACCTAGGAATCAGGAGATCTTGGTCTTACATTCTGTCTCTGTCCTTAACAGTCAACATGCATTTATTAAACATTGAAGATACAGTGTTCTTGATTTATTCCTTAAATGAAGGCATGTGACCTTAGGCATTTCCTCATCTGTAAAATATAATAGTTGAACTAGACCTTGGAGACCCCTTTTAGCTCTAAGATTCTGTAATTCTATAAGTGCTAGGTAGTATAGTAATGCTAGATGCATTTGTAGTTTATAATCCTTCCAGAGGCTTTTTGATAAATGAATTTCTCTTCTCTGTCTAACATAACACTTTCATGAAACTAACAGTTTTTGTCCTTGTCCCCCCAACCCCAATCTTACAATGAAATGTCTCAGTGAATTTGGATTTGTGTTTCTTCTCTAAGAACATTTCCTTCCAATCCCTCACAAACTATTTTTATGGTTTTTGGAAATAGATTTGATTTAATAACAAAGATAGAACCAGAAATATTTCACTTTAGCTTTCAGGTAGTGAACCTCACCTCTCTGTGTCTACATGTGCAGGGGAGAGGAGGGCAGCACACATGTATGTGTCTGTGATGTGTGTGTTTTCATGCACACAAAATAATCGCTCTTTTTCATTTGTACTTTGTGAACATCAGGGTACTGAATCTTTGTAGTTTTATTGGTATTGTATACAATAAGTTATTAAATTTCATCTCTGTAATACACCTGCAGTAAAATAACAAAACATTGCCGCACTTAAGGAACATGTGTGTGTGTGTGGTACGTTGCCCCCCTCTTCACTCCAGCCCTCCCCCTAACAGCTGCTTACAGATTTCAAGATCCATTGTATATATTCCCTTGAGCCCACCTCTAATAATCGAGACACATCTGCCATTGCAGTATTATAGGCATATGTAGTTTTATTGAAAACTATACCTGTAAAAAATTAAATAACTCCTACCTCAATTAAATTGGCAAGCTACCTTTTTCAAAGATCATATTGCAGACCTCTGGAGACCTAGTGAGCTCATTTTATTCTTATATTACAAATCACTAAATGTGTTATTTTTGTTTAGTCAAGTAACTAAGATTTCCTCACACTTTGATGGCAAATGCCTTTCATCCATTATCACTTTTTCCTTTCTTCCATCCCTGCCTTTACATATACAAATATCATACAAACTGTGCTAAGCAAACATTTCATATTTGACTGCAATAGTCACAGGCTCAGATATTCACAGCTAAAGGGTCTGAACCTGCAGCTTAGCTGCTTCTTAATTTACTCCAGTAAGTGTTAAACATAAACATGCACAGGGGCTACAGAATTGGGTTCAGATTGTTTATTATTAACTCATCTTGTGCTTAGGTAAAGGATTTTCAGAATTCGTTTTGAGAGTCATTACAACATGATAATACCTCAGTTAGAAAATGATATAGTAATACAGAAGAAATGCACCAAAGAGCTGATTCCAGGTATTAGAAGTTAGATTATTTGACTTATTTCCTCAACTTACCATTTACTCACTGTGAGACTTCCGGATTAGCTTGTTCATCCTAGCTCTGATACTTCTAAGGTATTTTTCCTCTAAAAACTCGATAGCAAAAAATATATTTAATCTTACAAGATCTTTTGAGTAATAATAAGATATTGCATGTTTGTAAACTATTTTGAGCTCACCTAAAGGGAAGTACTACTGTAAAATCTAGAGGAATGTGAAATATTTATGGAAATCTTAATGAGTCACCATTCAACTGTCCAGAATATTTTAAAATGCTTCACAATGAATCATATATGTAGATATTATGGTGATTTCATTAAAATAAGATAAACTAGATTAATAAAACTTGAGAAAATTTGGAACTAGAATGCCCAAGAGATAAAACAAAATTGTATATGTTCTCTCATAAAGAAAAACATTTATCATCACATCTTTTCTTATCTGGAAGCAGATTTTAATGTTATAAAAAAGAGAAATAAACTGAAAATGGATCAACAGAGACACTGATAAAATGGCAACACGTAAACCACCCACTAAAAAGTGGATAGTGCGGCAGGCTATATGTTACTGAAGGGAAGAAAGGTTTAATGGGATTTGCTTTAGGGAGTGTCAGGAGCAAGGATGTTACATTGGCAACTGCTTAGGCTAACTATTTAGTTGAGTGTCTAATAATTCATTTCTCATTTTCATAATACCATGTTTTGAAAACTGTGGTAATTTCCAGTCAATTCAAAGTAGTTAAGCCAGTATACTCAATATGTACTTCATTTGATCATCAGCAGGAATAGCAGTGTCAACACTACAAATACAACCACCAGCACCATCATGTTCACCATAGCCTATTCTCAAGAGCCTCTTCTTATATTCAACTCAATAAATATTAAAATACTTTTTTTGTTCAAGGCTTTGGATAAGACAGTGTACTTACTAGCTAGTAACAACTCTTCCCCTTATGATAGCACTTCAAGGTTTATGAAGTGCCCACCTTACCTAGAACATTGTTAGCTAGGTACTATAAATATTTTTGTCTCCATTTCACAGATGAGAAAACTGAGGATTAGAGAGATAAGTGACTTGTCCAGGATCACATATCTAGTAATTAATGAATCTCTAACTTGAATTACTAATTGGTCCCTCATTCACCAGTCTATCCTTAACACAACTGCCAAATGGATATCCTTCAAGCTCAGGACTGACTATACTCCTCCTTTACTCAAGAAATGTCTTCATTGGTTCTCTGATGCCTTCTGAAATAAATAGATACTTTTTTTTCATTTAAAGGTCATTGTCAATCTGGCTTTAGCTTTACCTCCATCTTTCTTTTCCAGACTTATTATATATTAATAGCTAGCATTTATATACTGGTTAAAGGTTGCAAAGTGATTTATGTGTGTGTGTGTGTGTGTGTGTGTGAGAGAGAGAGAGAGAGAGGTGCTTTTTTAATTCCCAATTTACAGGTTGGGAAATTGAGGCTGAGAGACATTAAGTGGCTTTCCTAGGACACGTAGCTAATAAATTACTCTTCTTCACATATTCCATGGTCCAGCCAAACTAATTTACTTCCTCTCTCTCATATGCCATTTTCTCCCTGTCTCCATGCCTTTTCACAGGCCATCTTCCATACTTGAAATGCACTCCATTTAAGCTTCATCTCTCAGCATACTTAGCTTCTTTGAAAGCTCAGCTCGAACCATTTCCTGTGATAGACTTTTCCCCACCAAAGATAACTTATTATATATATATACATATATATATACACACACACGTGTACATGTGTATATACACATATTCATATGTGTATATATAGTAAATAAAAATGCATACATATATAGGAATTTAGAGCAAATGTGAAATTTTTACAACTTATATATTTACAGCAATGCCCATATATGTTTTTCTCTATGTTCTATCTACCTATAGCTATATACATTTTAATGATAGAAGATAGGTTCCATGAGAACAAGAACTACTTTTTTTTGCTTTGTATTCTCATTTCCTAGAACAAACCCTGATGTATAATATATGTTTGTTAACTGGTTCAGTTGCAGTGCTTCCAGCTAATCTTCCTTGATTACAAATCTCATCCTCTAACTTCTGCTCACCCCTTCCATGTTTCCCTTTTCAAGGCCTTCTACAACTCATTGGCCTAAATCCTGCTCTTCTAAACTTAACTCACAATACTCATTTCCTTCATGTTCACTACACTGTTTTGGAACTGGACCACTCAGCTTCCCTTTTTAAGATATGTCACCATTATCTATCCAATGCAGTTCAATTAAGCAAGCATTTACTAAGGGCTTCCTGTTTTCAGAGCACTGTGCTAAATTTTGAGTGAAATACAAAGTTTCGATGAAATGATGTCTGTGCTCATGTAGTTTATAGACTGGTAACATTAAGTCCTGAATCCCCTTCCTGTTGCCACCCCTAACATGCCTTTTGACATTCTACCCACCCTTTTAAGGTTCATCTTGAATGCGATTTTCTCCATAATAAATCTGTCCCTGATCTCCCCATGTTGAAAGCTTTGTTTTCCCCTTAGCCTTTGCATAGCGCTTTGTACCTTTGTTATGTTTTCATCATAATCTATTCTTCCTTATAGTCATTATACAGTGTTATATATTTTAATGCTAGATTCCAATTTCTATGACGACTATGCTTGTCATATTTTAATGATCTTTGTATCTCTCATCAAAGCCCAGAATGGTGCTTTGCCTATAAGAGTCACTTAACAAATGGCTTTTGAAAGGATAGACTGATGGATAGAAAGAAGGAAGGATGGTGGAATCTCATATTTAGAGCACGGGGATCATCTAGTCCAACTCTCTCATTTTGTGGCCAAGTAATCTTAGTCCCAGAAAGCTCAAGTAATTTGACCAATTCTCCCCCAAGACAGAAGGAAGGACAAATGGGAGAATGAGAAAAATGGGAGCAGGAAATAAACAGAATAATAGGAGACAAAGAGCATTATCTTTGAATAGGAAGTTTCATATTTAAGAAAAGTTGAATTGAAATTGATCCCCTGGGTGGCTAGGTGGTGCAGTGAACAGAACACCAGCCTGAGAGTCAGGAAGACCTGTGTTCTAATCTGTCCTCAGGCACTTAACACTTTCCTAGCCATGTGACCTTGAGTAAGTCACTTAAACCTCAATTGCCCTCCAAAAAAAAAAGGCAAGAAAATGATCTCCCAGGCAACTGACTCAACCCACTGCTGATAATCAGGGCAGAGACTTTCACTTTTGGTTTTGTAGCCTTGTTACTTGGTATTTACTAAACACTTAACAAATACTAGGTGATTAATCATTAGGATTTTGTCTAGATTATCTTTTCTCTTACAGCTTTACTTTCCTTGGAAGCTCTGTTTCTTAAGGGCAAAAATTCTGCCATCATCGTAGCATATATCTCTTGACCATTTTATATATTTTTCTCTGGACCTGTTGGGGTTAATGGTTTATCTTTCTCAAGGAAGTGAATGTGAAGTGGAGTTTTTAAACAGGAAATAACTTGGTATAGGAGCGAAGGTAGAGCATTTCAAATATTAGTGACTCCTTGCAAATAAGCACTAGATGAAACATGAGTGGATATGTAGAGAGACAACCAGAAATCAATGAGCAAAGATTATTTCTCTGTAGAGTACAGCTCGCTGGTGAATCACTTCAGAATGATGATCATAATTTTTCATTCTGTGTTAGAAGGAGTAACGTGGTGTGAGCAGATGTTTAGGGAGAATGATTACAAGGAGGAGATGCTGGAGGAGATGAAGGAGTACTGAGACAGAGGCACAGCTAATGGGGAAAATTGTCATTCAACATATAAAGTTCTCTTACCTATTTTTCCCCTTCCTCTACCTTGTTCTGTGTCTTAAGGACACAGTAGGGCCCGGAGACAAGAATTTCATCGGGGAGAACAATACTTCCCTGAATCCTTTCTGAATCATGACTTCTTTGTTTATGGAAAATAATTCCTTTCTTCTAATTTTGTCCTATTAAAGGATAAGGATCTTTGCCCAGAGTGCTGGGGCAGGAGTACGTATATTCAGGGGGGATGTCATAATGTGCCTGAAAGAATGCTAGATTTGGAGTTAAAGGCTGCTGACTTACCTATGTGACCTTGGGCAAGTAGTTTCACATTTTAGAGCTTTGTTTCCTATAAAATAATGAGGCCTTACTAGATGACCTCTAAGGGCTCTTCAGACTTTAACCTCTTATCCTAAAATACCGTGACCCATTTCCTTCTTTAGTTATTATTGATGCTGTTACCTCCTCAATGTCTTACATCACTCTTATCCACAACTGGGGCAAATGACAGAGACCCCAGAGCAAGTGAAGTATAGCTGCACCCCTTAGGGAAGTCCAAATAATGCACACTGTTTAGTTTAGCAAGAGGCAGCAGCAATCTTGGGCAGAAAGGCTGCCATGGCAGCCTTTCCTTGGCAAAAATGTACTAAACACTTACTTTCAGCAACAATAGCAACATAGTGGCCTGCCCACTGTTACTATGTAAGTTTTAATAACTTAAAACTACACGAAGTCTTTTGGAACACCTTGTATATGAATACGTAGAGAAGTCAGGCCCAATGAGAACTACAAAGAAACATCTTCCAAATAGATTTTTACTCTTTTCATCCTTCTCCTTCCTCCTCCCCTTTATTACAATAATTCCCCCCTTCACAGTTTTCCATTAAGTTGGTCTTTTTAAAAAACGTTGTTTCAAGATTTGTCTCAGGCAAAGATTAATATTATTGTTCATAGAGAACTAGAGAAAAAGCGAAGTTGAATCAATACCTGGGGCCTTGTAGCATGGAGAAAGGGCAATGTTGCAATGAAGCCAAGTTCAAAGTATTACCAGAATTTGGTTGAAACTGTCTTTGTTTAAAACAACTTTCCATTGTTTAAGATTTCTTACTCTCTAGGCTGATAGGCAAGGTGTTCTATCCTGTGTCTTTTGCCATCTCTGCTTTTTTCCCCATCTATTGCTGCCCATCAGCATATATCTGCAAAGAACAAAAGACAGATGCAAATGAATGCATTTGCAGTCATTATTCAAGAATGTATATTAGGCTAGTTTGTTAGATAATTATTCAAGTTTATTAAGAACATACTATGTCTTTGACACTGAAGATCCACTGACAAAAATGAAGTAATCCCTACTTTCAATGAGATTATATCAGTGGAGATAACATGTATGTATGTAAGTACACAAAAAAGAAGTCCAGGATAATTTGTTTAGAGAGGTGGCAGTAGCAGCTGGGAGTCTCAGGAAAGGTAAACCACTGAATGTTGTGATGTAGTGGCAAAAGAAAGACAATACACAGATTGTGTTCAGAAGACCTGTGTTTGAATTGGCACTGTCTGATCTCGAGGAAGGGAGAATCACTTAACATTTCTCGGTCTGGTTTTACTGCCCTGTAAAATGATGGTGTTGAACAGAATGAGCATTGAGGTTCCTTCCTGCTCTAAATCCTATGACCCTATGGGAATTGGTAACTAATAATGACTTAGGTAGGGTCATCTACAAATAATATAGTTAGCACAGACAAGCCAACGAGTGAAAACACGAGCATTTAAAGATGTGCACACTGTCATCTCACATTCTGGGTGAGCACTATTGGTGAGGATTGTACTTTTATAGGCAAACTGATTAGCCAAACAGTTGTCACCACTGCTTCTGCTCATGCCTTCTCATTGGCCTACAGAGTGTGAGTGCACAGTCTAACTGACAGCTGTCTGTTGTCAGTGTGCCATCCTGGCTGTCTTTAACATTGATTGAACAACAGCACAGACATCTGTAGAGCTATCTGGAGCTCTGACAGGGATGCCCTGCCTGCCAACTCTGATTTGATTTGGGGGGCCTGGTACTCAGAAAGGAATATCCTTGAGGAACCTGGAAGGGAATTTGACTCACTTGTCCATCTTATGGTTGGATAAATTGTCAATACATCTAGCCTTGAAGAAACTAGCATACTGAGTTTTTGGTAACTAGGACAGTGAGATGGTTTGGAAGACACTAACTAGTTTCTGAGGACACTAAGACTGTATGATTCTTCAGACTGTTAACTAGTTTTGGGTTCTCAAATAGTTTGAGTAATTGGAAAATGAATGGGATGTGAAACATTGTTTTAAGAAAACTCAATCTGAGTTCTGGATAAGAAGCAAAGGTTTTTACCTTTCTCTCACATATTCTCCATCTAAAAATGATAAATAAATTAAAAAAGAAACATTAGTAAACATCTTTACTGAACACAAGACTTTGTGAAGAGAGAAGCCAGAAGCTACAGCAATTCAAGAGAAAAACCAGGCATGAGCTCAGGTAAACAGGTCAGAAGACCATAGCAGTGCCTTAACCAGGAAAAAGCCCCTGAGAGAAGGAAGACCATGTCAGTATCATAGTCAAGGGGACTCTAACTGGGGACGCTGAAGTTTGCTCGTTCTCTGAGCCTAGATACACTTGTGGAAGTGAAAGTCAGCCTCTGGGAGCCCAGGAAATCCAGATCATGTGCACGCAGGGCATGACCATTTCCATACAAAAATTCAAGAGGAGATCAAAACTGGTCATGGCTCAGAATCTCAAACTGAAAACTAAGGTTAGAAATAGGAATAAACAGAAAATGACATTGACTAATATGAAGAGATATTATACATTGAGAGGAAACTAAAGAAAAACCAGGAACAGAGTTACTTCCCATTTGTGAGTAGATCCTCTGGAGGAAAAGCAATCATTTGGCTACAGCAACTATAAGAGCACCTAGAAGAAATAAAGCAGAAGGTTAAAAATTAAAATAAAACTTCTTGAAGAATAAAAAGAAAAAAAGCAAATAGCATAGGATAGAAAGTAGAAAATCTTAGCAGACTTCTTGCAATTAAAATAGAAAAAAACAGAACTCAATGGCTTTATAAGAAAACAAGAAATATTAGCACAAAATTAAAAGTTTTTTTTTAAGGAAGAAAGTGTTTGTTATCTACTCTTTTTAAAAAGTGACTTGGAAAACAGGTTTCAGAGAGATAATTTAAGAATCTTTAGATTGCCTGAAAACCAGAACAAAAAAAAGTCATGACAAAGTATTTTAAGAAATCGTAAATCAGATTCAGAGGACAAATTAGGAATCTACCAGTCACCTTTTGAAATGAAATATCATAAGCAAATGTCATGGGCAAAATCCATAGCTGCTAGGTCAGAGAAAAAATTCTGCCAATGCACAGAACGAAATAAATTTAGTACCAAAGAACCAACCAGGATTGTGTAATACCTCATAGCAGTCATTCTAAAAGGAAAGAAAATCTTGCAATAAAATATGCCAAAAGATAAAAGATAAATGTGTACAACCAAAAACGACTTAACCTGCAAGATTGCAGATAATCCTACAAGAGTAAAAAAAAATGGAGACTTTTTTTTGGATGAAAATATCAGAAATGAGTAGAAACTTTGAAATGAAAGCACAGGATTCAAGAGAAAGCACAGTAAATGCATTTGAACAACCGAAGATGCTAGATTGCTTATATTCTAATAGAGGTAAAGGAAACAAATGGACCTTTAGAATCTTAATATCCTCAAGGATTGCAGAGGGAATTATATTAGGCATATAGAGGGACTAGGGGTTATTTTATGTTTATGGTCATAAGAGGGGAAGCAAAAAGAAGGCAATATATGAGGAAAAATGTGAGGAAAAGGGGGATGGAACTTACTATGTTTCATAATTGGGTTCTTGGGAAGAAAAGTGTACAAACATATAAAAAAGTGAAAGAAGTATACATCATATGGATCTTACTCTTATGTAAACAGTAGATACTCGCTTCTCTCTCTCTTTCTCTCTCTCTCTCTTTCTCTCTCTCTCTCTCTCTCTCTCTCTCTTTCTCTCTCTCTCTGTCTCTCTCTCTGTCTCTCTGTCTCTCTCTCTCTCTCTCTCTCTCTCTCTGTCTCTGTCT
>NW_027185664.1:9188534-9268444 GCF_028583685.1 Petaurus breviceps papuanus
TCTCTCTCTCTCTCTCTCTCTCTCTCTCTCTCTCTCTCTCTGTCTCTCTCTCTCTGTCTCTCACTGTCTACCCCCTCCCCTCCCTCCATCCCTCTCTCATCCCCTTTCCAAATCCTCTCCACACAAAGGGTTTTGTATAGTAATAAATCAAATTCACCAGTTAAATAGGTGGGGATTAAAGAGGGAGAATAGTTATAAGTATAACTAACTTGAACTAATAAAAGTAATTCATAAAAGGGGGAATAAAAAGAAATAAAGAAAATGTAAGTACCAGTGTATGGTGTTTGAGGAAGAGAAGGGCAGTTGACTGGAAGCAAATCTCTTTAATTATAGGTCAGCATTATTTATCACATGCCTTCTATAGGAAGAATGCAGTAAAAGGCAAAGAGAAGAAAAGAGGATATGATGGAGAAAAAACAATTAATGATCATAAATGTGGACATGAACAGTAGGAACTCATGAAAAGGAAGAATACACTAGCATGAGTAAGACAATGGATCCCAGCAACATGTTTGTTTATTTAAAAAAAGATGAAGCATAAAGACTTACAAGGAGTCAAAATAAGGGATTGGAGCAAAATATATTACACTATGTGAACTCAGAAAAGAGAAGCCGTCATGATCTCAGACAAGAAACAGTAAAAAAAAAAATAGTTAAAAGATAAAGAGATTTTTCATTTAAGGGCACCATGGACAATTAAATAATATAAATACTTAATATATATGCACCAGATATCATTATATCCAAATACTTCAAGAAAAAGGTAATCAGATTACCCAGAATGAAGAATAAGGCATTCATTAAGTGCTTTCTATGTGTAAAGGACTGTCCTAAGTGCTGATAATAAAAATAGAAAAGTAAGACAATTCTTACTCTCAAGGAGCTCACATTCTAATGGGGGAGACGGTACATATGGAAGGTTTCAGCTGCAAGTCAGTTGAAAAGGTCTTACTGTCCTAAGGGTATAGCAGCAGAGCAGATGGTAATGCCACTTCTTTAATGTCATTTTTACTGATAAAATCATGTCATTCCCTGATGTTAAACTGTTGACAATGCCAAAGACTTTGATGACAAGAACTTTTGCGGGGAGCGGTGAGGGGGTGGCTTAGAGGTCTCCCAGGGTAGATGTCTCTGGATGTGAAGGAGTTGCCAGGTTATGTGTCTACACGGATATTTTTCAGGCAGCTGACTGCAAGCACTATACTGAAAGCATTACTGTGCCCATGAGGTAGTGGTTTGACTTGCCTAGAATATGTTGCCTCCTGTCTCTCTCATAGGTTTACCCACTTCTCAGTCACAGATATACTGGTCTACTTTCCCTGTAAGCTCCATGAGAGCTGCTTCCCTGGATGATGGCTGAGAGGGCTGGACTGGGAGTGCTTCTATTCCCAGGGCTCTCGTGCTCATCTACCTGTTGGTGGCAGTAAGCTTTCAGTTGTTGCTGGTGGTGATGAGAAAGGTGAGTTCCTTCTCAGCAATCACTTTTCTTTCAGGCCCTCCATGCCTAGGCTGGAAGCAGATCTAATGGCCTGGAGGCATTGTTGTTCCAAATGCTCTTGGGGTCAGAGTTCTGGGCTCTTCTCCATGATGCCTAGGAGGAAAGGTGGTTAAGATGATAGCAGTGGTACTTTGACCAATCTACACATGCTGCCTCCCATTTCTCCCTCAGGGTGCTGTGCTGCTTTTAGCTGGGCTGTTGTACTGATCGTTGTGTATGGTAGTTGGTTTGTAGTTGGTGGGATGCCTAGCCTCTTCTGTACCAGAGTTGCTTCCTCAGATGATGACTGTGAAGGCTGCACCCGTGGTCTGAGAAGTACCAGCCTCTCCCAGGGTTCTTGTGCCTATTTTTCTGTTGGTGGCAGATCACAGAAAATCATGCTGTAAAAAATGTGATTCTCTCTGACCAAATCCAAGAGGAAGATAAACAAGGAAGAAATTAAGGGCTTAATCAAAATGTTAGAAAAGTTAAATATAATACATTTAGGGGGATTGCTGAATGGGAACAGAAAGGAATATGTGTGTGTATATGCATATGTATTTATATATGTACACATATACGCACACATACATATATACATACACATATACATATATTTTTATGTGGCATCATTATAAAAATTTGAACATGGCCTCAAAACCTCATAAATAGATGAAGAAATATTAAATATGTCATTTACTGACAATATAAACTAACATCAATAAATGGACTATAATGAAAGGATTCAAACTTAGATACAAAATAATTTAATCCTAAAAAATGATAGAACAAAAAACAAATCAAAGAAACAATAATTTCAGTAAGAAAAAATTACAAGATAGAATATTAAAACTTTTTTAATGCAGCTAAAGCAGTTCTGAGGAGGGAAAAATATATTTATAAATTTTCATCAATGAAAGAGAAGATCAATGAAATTTACATACAACCATGAAATATATACAACTAAAGTAACTAGAAAAAAAATTTTCAAAACAGCTAAACATGATGATAGAAACCTACAAATCAAAGCAGAGCTTAACAAAATTGAAAGCATAAAATCTATTGAATTATTAAATAAAATTAGGAATTAAAAAACTAATAAACTACTACATCAACTTAGTCACAGAAAAAGAAATTTTAAAAGATAGAAATGAATTCACAAAGCTTAAAAAGGGAACCAGATAGAATTTTAAGTGAATTTTATCAAAGATTCAAAAAATTCAATTCCAATATTGCATTAATTACAAGAATAGAAAAAAGAAAAGAGGTCCTGACAAATTACCGATATAGGCCAAACATGGTCTTGCTTTATACCAAGGAGATTAAAATATGTTGAATGTGCAAATATGCAAATATGTTGAATGAACTATTAGCTAAGAGACTTAGGCAATATATTTTCAAGATTATCCCATATTGCCAGCTTGAATTTATGTCAGGAATGCAATATTGGCTCAATTTTAGAAAAAAATGTAACATGAATGAAAAAAATTATACACATTCTTATGATTATATCAATAGAAGCAGGTAAAAATTTTGACAAAATTAACACCAATTTGTGTTTTTAAAAAATTTAAGCATAGTAATAAATACACCTTTCCCTAAAATGCTTAATTATACATGTTTGTGTGACCCAGAATCAATATTTTATATAATGTGCGCACATGCATATGTATATAAATGCATATGTATAATAAAAAATAATAGACTTTTTCAGTAAGATAAGAAGTAAAACAAGAGCATGTATTATCTACTAGTATTATTTAAAGTAGTACAAAAATTCTGTCTGTAACAATGTTTAAAGAGAATAACTGGACCAATGATTTCATTGGTATAGGGAACTTGAATAATAACCTTCTACAATTGAGTATAGCTCCTTCTCTGTAACTTATAGTCAGTTTCTTAGAGCACTGAGAGATTGTCATAAGATCGTAGATTTTGAGCTGGAGGGGATCTTAGAAGTCATTAAGCCCCATCCCCTTTTGTTACAGATGACTATATGGAAGCTTAAAAAGGCAGAGTGATTTAACCACTATCACATGGCCATTGTGCTCTAGGTGTAATTTAAACCCAGATATTGCTAACTCTAAATCCAGCGCTTTACCCACTAAACCTTGATGTCTCTCAATAATGACAACAACAAGAAAAGAAAGTTTCCCTTCCTGGAGGGAGTAACTATAACCAAAGAAGAAACAAAATTTTTACTTCTTGAAGATTATATGATAGTCTCACTAGAGTATCCTAGAGATTTAACTTAACAGTTAAAAATCAGCAATTAAATAACTTCAGTGATGTAGAAGGATATAAAATTAACCCATAGAAATCATCGGTCTTTTTGTACATTATTAGTAGACCATACTGAAAATATAAATTCCATTAAAAATAATTAGAGAATATAAGAAATATTGAGGAATCATCCTGACCAATACAGATACAAAGCAATCTTTTCAAAAGTTTTTATAGACCCAAATCACTAGGGAGACATTAATTATTCATAGTTTGGTCATGCAAACTACATGTATGGATATGTGTGCATGTATATATGTATACACATACACACTAGAGGGCAATGCTTCCTGATTTAATCAATTTATCTAATGGCTTACCAATCATACTAACCAAGTGTTGCTGTATAGAGTTAGGAAAAATAATATAATTTATTTGCAAGAAAAAATTTCAATCTTTTTTGATTTTTAATTTTTGTTTTTCAACATTCACTTTTATAAGATTTTGAGTTCCAAATTTTTTCACCTTTCTTCCCTTCTACCCTCCTCAAGACAGCATGCAATCTGATATGGGGTATAACAAGAATTTTTTAAACTAAGAAGGGGAGCTTATCTTTGTAAGACATAAAGGTATATTACAAAGTCTTATAATTATTTGATACTTGTTTAAGAAATAGAAGAGTTTCTCCATGGGACAGCTTAGGAATACATGATTCAGAAACAAATATTTAGCACATTGTCAAGTAAGTAAGCCAAAGATTCCAACTGCTGGGATAAGGATTCCTATCTTGGGAAACTGGAAAACAACCTGGCAAAAATGAAGTATGAGCCATAATTTCACACCATCTACTACTATAAGCCCTAAATGGATATATGATTCCCCATATAAAATACAACATCACTAACAGATTGGCAGGAAATGAAAAGGAATACCTTTCACAAATATTTTTATGGGAAGACAACAAAATAAAGAGTAGAGAGGATCAGAACGGATAAAATTAATAGTTTTGGTTACATGGTGTTGAAATATTTTGAACAAAGATAATCAATTCAGCTAAAATTGTAAGAGAAATATTTAACTGAGGAGAAAAAACACAACAGCAAATTCCTCTGTTAAATTTCTGATAGTCAGCAATTATAGATGACTGATTCATGTTATAAGAACACATTTAAGGACAAGAACCATCCCCCCCCCCAAATAAGTATTTAAAAGATGTTCACAAGATCTTGTCAAAAGAAGAAAAACAATTTATTAATAGCCATTTGAAAAACAAATCACTTGTAATAAGAAAAATGTAAATTAAAACTGCTGAGGGTGTCGTAACTTATACCTATCACAATGATGACAAAAAAGGAAAATGACAATTATTGGAGGAGTTGTGGGAAGATAGGTACACTAATGTACTTTTCTTGTAGTTGTGAAATGAGTGAAGACAGCTTCAACAGTTTGTATAAAATGATGCGGAATGGAGTGAGCAGAACCAAGAAAAACAATTTTGCCATCATGAAAGCATTGCAAAGCAGAGAAACTTTTAAAGACAGAAATTTGCATCAATGTTATATCCAACTATGACTCCACAGAACTATGGATAAAGCCTGCTTTTTACTTCTTTATGAGAGAGTCAGTGAACTAGAAGTGCAGAGTTATAGTTTTTTCAGACATGGCCAATATTTGGATCTATTTGGTGTAACTGCTAATTTGTTACAAGAGAGTGTTTTTCCTTTGCATTTTAGGGAAGGAGAGGTAAGCAGGCAGTGTGAGTATGGATGAGGAGGGGAATGTTGGCTGATAGTGACAAAAAAAGATGGGAAGTATCAATGAATATTCTTAATGCACAGAATAGAAAGAAGTTTAGAAGATAAAACTAATAATAAATAATAAACATTCATATAGCTCTTATTATGTGCCAGGCATTATGTTAAGCACTTTGCAAATATCATCTCATTTGTCTCACATTACAACACTGGGAAGTAGGTATTATTATTTTCCCCATTTTATAGATGAAAAAAGTGAGAAAAATTAAGTGACCTGCCCAAGGTCACTTGCCTAGTAAGTATCTGAGACTCGATTTGGACTCAGGTCTTTCTTTATTCCAGCCTACCTATCTATCCACTGTACCACCTAGCTGCCTCTGTACCTAGAGAGAAACTGAGACAAAAGCTTGAAAGAAACAAAACATACTTAGGATTAATATGCTGAATTTGATATATACTGAAGGACGGTAAGGAAATTCAGTTTCAAATAAAACACTCTGTTTTTATATAAGGAAATGTTCACATGTGTTGATGCTAGATTACTTTTAAAATGTAAACCATGTCGTTCTTATCAATTGGGGGAGGGAACAAGAAGGGAGCAGAAGGCTGACATGGTAACATGACTTCATTTAAGAAGAAAGGAAGGAAGACTTTAGTATATGCTTAAGAGCACATGGCAGATATTGGGAGTTTCTGTGAGACGTTGGGTGACCTTCATATAGTTGAGGATGTAGAATTTTATTAGGCACAAAGGTCATGACTTTCATTATCCAATGTCTTGCTTCTCCTTCTGTCTAGTCTTATATGTAGATCCAGATTTTTAAATTATGTCCAGCATGCTCTGCTGTCCTAGAATTTTAGGTCAATTGTAATTTGAGACTGAGACCAAAGCAGTATGAGAGGCAGGTCTGGAAGGCAGTGGGTGAGCAGAGCCAGGCTGGGAGGAGGCCTGATCAACTCAGGGGGCAAGTCGGCCCACCAACCACAAGGGCCACTACCAGGCCTATCACCAAAGGGCTGGGACTGGAAAGAGCAAGGTAAGAACCAAATGCAGGGCCGCTGTCTGGGACAGCAAATACACCTGGGACTCCCACTCCATAGCCCAGAAATTTGAAAAAAAAAAAAAGCTCCTATCAGTATCTCCAAGGACCAGGACGGCAGAGTGAACCCCACCTGCTCCAACCCCGCCCCCCCGGACCCTGAAAACATAGTAACTAGGGCAAAACCCTCAACAGTAAAGGCTTGGGAACCCTAGAGGAATGGCATGGCTAGGGCCCTGCCTCAAAATGGGTAGAAAGCAGACTACAAAGACTCTGGAGTCCTACTATCGTCAGAGGGAGGAACCAAATGTGGACTCCACACCCACAGCTGAAACATCAACAGGGAAAGGGTCCCAAGCACAGACGGCTCTCCTAGATGAGCTCACAAGGAACTTTGAAAACCAAATGAGAGAGATAGAAGACAAAATGAATAATTCTTTTAAAATCAAAATCGCAGAATTAGAAAAACATTATAATGAAGAAAACAGTTCATTAAAAAGAAAAGTGTATGATATGGAAAAGGAACTCCAAAAACTAACCAAGGAAAATGATTTGCAAAAAACTAGAATCAATCAAAGTGAAACAAATAAATCTATGAGGAACAAAGAATTAGTCAAACAGAACAACAAGCATGAAAAATTGAAAAAAGAGGTAAAATATCTCAATGGAAAAATAACTGACCTGAAAAACAGATCCAGGAGAGATAATCTGAGAATCATAGGCCTACCAGAAAACCATGATGAAAAAATGAGCCTGGACAACATTCTCCCAGAGCTCATTAAGGAAAATTTCCCTGAGATACTAGAAGCTGAGGGTAAAAAAGAAATTGACAGAATCCACTGGACACCTCCTGAAAGAGATCCCAAACTGAAAAGTCCTCAAAAAAGGTGGCCAAACTCAAGAACTACCAGCTAAAAGAGAAAATACTTCAAGTGGCCAGAAAGAAACAATTCAAATATCGAGCAACCACGGTAAGGATCACACAGGATTGATTTGGCAGCTTCTACACTGAAAGATCGGAGGCAGCCTTTTCCAGAAGGCAAAAGAGCTTCAGTTACAACCAAGGATCACCTACCCAGCGAGACTGAGCATATTCTTCCAGGCAAAGAGATGGTCATTCAACAACATAACAGATTTCCAGACATTCCTGATGAAAAAGCCAGAGTTCAATGGAAATTTCAATCTCCAATTACTAGATGCAAGAGTGACATAGAAAGGTAAACAAGGAAAACACACACACACACACACACACACACACACACACACACCCTGTTATTTCATAAGAGCAAACTGTTTATAGACAAGTAGAGGGTATGAGTATAAAATACACAAAATGACAATTACAATTATTAAGGGCTACAAAGTACTGCAATGGAAGAAGAGGAATGAATGAAGTAGAAAAGGGTAAATTATGCCACACAAAGAGGCATAAAAACAGTATAGCAGAGGAAAAAAAAGAGAGGGAGATGGGTATCATATGAGCTTTTCCCTCATTGGTTCTGGTGCAAGGAGGGAATAACAACCAGTTAAGCATAGGACTCTATGGAGAAGAGACGCAAAACGTATCATATTACAGGGAAAGAAGGGAGGGAGAGGAGCTTCGCATGAGATTTGTTCCTGTTACTCTTGGTGAAAAGAAGAAATAACATACTTCATTAAGTATAAAAATATCCTACAGGCAGTAGAAGGGGGAAAGGCCTACAAAGGGTGGGGGAGTTAGTAGGGAGGGAAGAAGTAAGGGGAAAGAGGAAGAAAAGGGAGGGGGACTGATAAGGGAATACTGAGGGAGGCGGTAGTCAAAAGGAAAACTTTTAAGGAGGGGAAGGGAGAAGAGGAGAAAAAATATAAGCATTAACAGGGGAGGGAATAGGATGGAGGGAAAGAAACATAATAATCATAACTGTAAATGTGAATGGAATGAACTCTCCCATAAAACGGAGGCAGATAGCAGAATGTATTAAAAATCATAATCCTACAATATGCTGTATAGAAACACATCTGAAACAGAGGGATACACACAGGGTAAAGGTAAAAGGTTGGAGTAAAATATATCATGCCTCAGCTAAAGTAAAAAAAAAACAGAGGTAGCAATCCTTATCTCAGATAAAGCAAAAGCAAAAATTTATCTAATTAAAAGAGATAAGGATGGAAACTATATCCTGTTAAAAGGAACCATCGAAAATGAAGCAATATCATTACTTAACATGTATGCACCAAGTGGTATAGCATCCAGATTCCTAGAGGAGAAGATAAAGGAATTAGAGGAAAAAATAGATAGCAAAACTATACTATTGGGAGACCTTAATCTCCCCCTCTCTGAACTTGATAAATCCAAGCTCAAAATAAAGAAGAAAGAAGTTAAGGAGGTGAACAGAATTTTAGAGTAGGTATGATAGATCTCTGGAGAAAACTGAATGGGGATAAAAAGGAATATACTTTCTCCTCAGCGGTTCATGGCACATACTCAAAAATTGACCACTTTCTGTGGCATAAAAACCTCACAATTCTGTGCAGTAAGGCAGAAATATTAAATGCATCCTTCTCAGATCATGATGCAATAAAAATTATATTTAATAAAGGCCATGGAAAGACAGACTAAAAACTAATTGGAAATTAAACAATTTAACACTAAGGAATGAGTGGGTCAAACAAGAAATTATAGAAAAAATTAGTAATTTCATTCAAGAGAATGAGAATGAGACAACATGCCAAAATTTGTGGGATGCAGTTCTTAGAGGAAGTTTTTTTTCCCTGAGTACATACATGATTAAATTAGAGAAAAGGGAGGTCAATGAATTGGGCATGCAATTGAAAAAGCTAGAAAAAGAACAAATTCAAAATTCCCAATTAAATACTAAATTGGAAATATTGAAAACCAAAGGAGAGATTAATAAAATTGAAATTAAGAAAGCTATTTAATTAAAAAATAAAACCAAGAGCTGGTTTTATGAAAAAAATAATAAAATTGATAGACTCAGTCAATATGATAAAAGAAAAGAAAGAAGGAAACCAAATTATGAGTATCAAAAATGAAAAGGGTGAATCTACCTCCAATGAAGAGGAAATCAAAACAGTAATTAGGAATTATTTTTCCCAATTGTATGCACTTAAATTTGACAATCTTAGGTAATTGGATGAATATTTGCAAAAATACAGGTTGCCTAGATTAACTGAAGAGGAAGTAAATTACTTAAATAACCCCATCTCAGAAAAAAAAAATTGAGCAAGCCATCAGTGAACTCCCTAGGAAAAAATCTCCAGGGCCAGATGGATTTACTAGTGAATTTTATCAAACATTTGAAGTACAATTGATTCCAATACTCTACAAACTATTTGGGAGAATTAGTGAAGAAGGAGTCCTACCAAATTATTTTTATGACACAAATATGGTACTGATACCTAAATCAGGAAGAGATAAAACAGAGGAAGAAAATCATACACCAATCTCCCTCATGAATATAGATGCAAAAATTTCAAATAAAATATTAGCAATAAGACTACAGCAACTTATCTCAAGAATAATACACTTTGATCAGGTAGGATTTATTCCAGGAATGCAAGGATGGTTTAATATTAGGAAAACCATCAGTATAATTGATATCAGCAATAAAATTAGCAAAAACCACATGATTATCTCAATAGATGCAGAAAAGGCTTTTGACAAAATACAGCAACCATTCCTATTAAATACACTAGCAAGTATAGGAATAAATGGAGCCTTCCTTAAAATAATAGATAGCATCTATTTAAAACCATCAGCAAATATTATATGTAATGGGGATAATCTAGAAGCATTTCCAATAAGAGCAGGGGTGAAACTATCACCCCTCTTATTCAATCTGGTACTAGAAATGTTAGCAGTAGCAATTAGAGAAGAAAAAGAAATCAAAGGAATCAAATTAGGCAAAGAATAGACCAAGTTATCACTCTTTGCAGATGATATGATGATATACTTAGAGAATCCTAGAGAATCAAGTAAAAAACTACTTGAGACAATAAATAAATTTGGCAAAGTTGCAGGATGTAAAATAAACCCACATAAATCCTCAGCATTCCTATATATTTCCAATGAAATTCAACACTAAGAGAAAGAGAAATCCCATTTAAAGTTACTGTAGACATTATAAAATATTTGTGAATCTACCTGCCAAAACAAACCCAGGACCTATATGATCACAACTACACAACATATTTCACACAAATAAAGTTGGATCTAACTAATTGGAAAAATATCAATTGCTCATGGCTGGGTCGAACTAACATAATAAAAATGACAATTTTTCCTAAATTAAATTATATATTTAGTGCCATACCAATCAATTTACCAAAAAAACTACTTTATAGAGCTAAAAAATAGTAATAAAATTCATTTGGAAGAATAAACGGTCCAGAATATCAAGGGAATTAATGAATAGGAATGCTAGGGAAGGTGGACTAGCTATACCAGATTTCAATCTGTATTATAAAGCAGCAGTCATCAAAACTATGTGGTACTGGCTGAGGAATAGAGTAGTGGGTCAATGGAATAGAATAGGCACACAAGATTCTTCAGTCAAAGACTATAGTAATCTATTGTTTGATAAACCCAAAGACCCCAGTTTTTGGGATAAAAACTCACTATTTGACAAAAAACTGCTGGGAAAACTGGAATATAGTATGGCAGAAACTGGGCATAGACCATTATCTAACAAAATATACCAAAATCAAGGCTAAATGGGTGTATGATCTAGGTATAAAGGTTGATACTATAAGCAGTCTTGGAAAGCAAGGAATAGTTTACCTGTCAGATTTGTGGAGAGGGAAAGACTTTATGACTAAATAAGAATTAGAGAGCATTATATAATGCAAAATGGATAATTTTGACTACATGAAATGGAAAAGCTTCTTACAAAAAAAGCCAATGTAACCAAGATTAAGAGGGAGGTAGGAAATTGGGAAAGAATTTTTACAACCTATGTCACTGATAAAGGACTCATTTCTAAAATAGTCAGAGAATTGAGTCGAATCTATAAGAATACAAGTCATTCCCCAATTGATAAATGGTCAAAGGATATGAACAGGCAGTTTTCAGAGAATGAAATTAAGGATATCTATAAGCACATGGAGAAATTCTCTAAATCACTATTGATTAGAGAAATGCAAATCACAACAACTCTGAGGTACCACATCTCAGCAGTCAGATTGGCTAAGATGACAAAACAGGAAAATGACAAATGCTGAAGAGGATGTGGGCCAACTGGAACACTAATGCATTGCTGGTGGAGTTTTGAACTGATCCAACTTTTCTGGAGAGCAATCTAGAATTATGCCCAAAGGGATATAAATAATTTCATACCCTTTGACCCAGCAATACCACTTCTAGGGTTATATCCCAAAGAGATCATAGAAGTGGGAGATAGACCCATATGTACAAAAATATTTATGGCAGCCCTTTTTGTGGTAGCAAAGAATTGGAAATTAAGGGGGTACCCATCAATTGGGGAATGGTTGAACAAGTTATGGTATATGCATGTTATGGAATAATATTTTGGTATAAGAAATGAGGAGCAGATGGATTTCATCCTGGAGAGGCTTATTCGAACTGATGCTGAGTGAGAAGAGCAGAACCAGGAGAAATTTGTACACAATTACAGACACAACATACGTGTGATGACCAACTTTGATAGACTGGGCTCTTCTCAGCAATGCAGTGATATAAGTCAACTCCAAAAGACTCATGATGGCGAGAGATGTCTACATCCAAAGAAAGAACTAGAAAGAACTGAGCTTGTATCCAGATTGAAGCAAACTACCTGATCTTTTTCCTTTTCTTGTTTGGTTTTATGTCCTCTTTACCATTTTTCATTCCATCTAATACAATCTGTCTTTATAACCTGACTAATGTCTAATGCGAAAGTACAGATCCTACGCTTGACTGTATGCCACCCATGGTGGGGAGAAAGGGGAGGGAGGGGGACATAATGTGAAACTCAAGGAATTGTGGAATTGAATTTTGTAAACTAAAAGTAAACAAGCAAATTAATAAAAAAAAAAATTTTTTTAAAAATGAAAGGCCAAAGCAGTTTAGGTTTATAAAAATTCAGGCTAAATTATTGCTCACAAATTACCTGTTTTAGGTGCCTTATTAGAATACTCATTGAGAGTCAGCTTGGGTGTTTATGGTAGAAAAGAAGTTAACAATATTATAAACTTTGCAATATGAATATTTGATGCTTCCATTACTAATACAAATGTAGCTATCTCCCTCTAACCTCTTTGCTAACCCTTAGTGTTACATCTACAGTTACCTTTCAGACTTCTCAAACTGTATGGCCGGTAGAAATCTTAAACTTTGGGGTGGCTAGGTGGCGCAGTGAATAGAGCACCAGCCCTGCAGTCAGGAGGAGACCTAAGTTCAAATCTGGCTTCAGACACTTAACACTTACTAGCCGTGTGACTTTGAGCCAAGTCAACCCCAATTACCCTGCCCTCCCACCTCCAAAAAAAAAAGAAAGAAAGAAAGAAAGAAATCTTAAACTTCATATGTCTAGCACTGAACTTATTGACTTTCCTTCTAAACACCCTACTCCAGATATCCATATTACTTTCAAGGGTACCACCATCTTCCCAGTCCCCTAATTTTGCAACCTAGTTGTCAGCCTTGACACCTCATCCTCACTCCCTATATCTGATCTGTTGCCAAGGCCTGTCTATTTTACTTTGCAATTTAAATAAGCCCTTTTCTCTCCTCTGAGATAGCCACCATCACAGTGCAGTTTCTTATCTCCTCATTCTTGGACTATTGCAGTAACCTTCTAATAGGTTTGCCTCAAGTCTCCATTCAGGTGCCAAAGTGATTTCCTCAAAGTACAGATTTGACCATGTTACTCCCCCCAGCCCCACTGAATAAACTCCATTGGCTCTCGGTCATCTTTAGGATCAAATATAAATTGTTCTGTTTAATATTCAAAGCTCTTCATAGCTTGGCCTCCCCCTCTTTTCCAGCCTTCTTATACCACAGTTCCTGTCACTACTCTGATCCAGTGACACTCACTTCCTTGCTGTTCCCACAACAATGCACTTCAACAATACACTTTCTCTAGCTGTCCCTGGTGCCTGGAATTCTGCCCCTCCTCATCTTTTCTTGGCTTCCCTGGCTTCCTTCAAGTCCCAATGAAAATCCCATCTTCTACAAAAAGCATTTCTCAACCCTTCTTTATCCTAGTGCCTTCTCTCTTTTAATTATTTCCTGTTTATTCTGAATACGCCTTGTTTTTACAATGTTTACATATTGTCTCTTCCATTGGATTGTGAACTTCTTTAGGACAGGGACTATCTTTTGCTGCTGCTTATAAAGATCAGTGGCTCACATACAGTAGGAGATTATTAACTGCTCATTGACTTACTGAGACTTCCAGTGCTTGTAAATAGAATTCTGCTTATACTTTTGTTTCTCTGTTTTGGTTTGACAAATGAAAATACTACATTTCTTGTTGTTGTTACAGTTATATCCCCATAATGAATGTTGTGCTGAACTTTTTTTGCATATACTTTAAAGTGATTTGAGGTTCTGTGTTCAAAACAATTCCCACGGTGACCCTTTTATCTTACTGAGAAAGGAACAGAATGATGGATGTATAGAGCAGACTGTTTTTTGTATATTGGACTGTCTGTCTCTTTTCCTGTCTTTCTGCCTCTCTTTCTGCCCATCTTCCTCCCTCCCTCCCTTCTTTCTTCCTCTCCTTTCATTCCATCTTTCTTTCTCCCTCCCCTTTTTACCCACTTTCTTTTTCTTTCCTTTTTGCCCATCTTCCTTCCTTCTTTTTCCATATATTTACCATATAACTAAATGTGACTATATTTACCATATAACTAAATGTGAAATTATTAATAATATATGGCCATTTATATTAATACCATCATGAATATTGTTACCTTTTGAATGAATGATTGGCATGCCATTACACTATTCTCTGCTCAGACACTAATTGTAGGGTAAACAAATAGATGAATCTTATTAGCCATCTTCTATTAGTTCTTCTGCCAAACAATTACCAACTGTATGCCTAACTTTTAAAATAAAAATGCAGACACTTACCTCTTAGGAACTTTCATTGGAGCAGGCTAGTCAGCTGTCGGGATAATGTTATCTTCATTTTAAAATTGAGTAAATTAAAGCATAAAGTGGCTAAGGGACTTGCTAGAGAACAAACGACAAATCAGGATTAAAACTTAGGTGAATGTCTTCATTATCTTAGCTTTTCACAGAGCTCTCTGATTAATTTTTCCTCCAAGGCCAGTGACAGCCTGGATCCCAAATGTTCAGATAGCCAAGGCTGTATACCCAGTTTTGTTACTCACATTATTTTGGCAGTGAATAAAGCATGCTCTGTTTAGTAGATGAATACCCTAATCCTAATCTACTGAATTCATTGTTAGAAGGGCATGTGCTTTAATGGTGGAGTATGGTGGAACAGTGAAGATGGACTTCTACTAGTCTATGTACATTTCCTTACTTCATAGTGTGCATCTGCCAAGTAGCTCCCTGGGATAAATCATGTTTAGTTGCTACCCTTGAACCGAATATGATAGCTAGTTCATACACAAATTGAAGCTGGCCACATCACATGGTGTTTGAAACTACTACATTAGCCATATAGTATACCTAGATTTTTATTAAACAATGAAATGGAAAGATTAAATATTTTTCGTATTTTCCATGCCTCTCTTTTGATACTAAAAATTGGTATTAGAAAGTGCAGCCATCATCCAACTAAATTTGACATTTGCATGACAAAAGATTATGTATTGGAAAGTGGACTATTAAAATATAATAAACCTAAGCAAAATATGGCATCTCTAATAAAGGACAATTTTAGATCTCTGCATAGTTAGGTTAGCTGTATAAGATAATTTTGACTTACAAGAAGTCTGAGTTCAAAAAAGTAATACACAAAGTATTTGTGGCTTTCTTCCAAGATCCAACTTCCTGTGGCTGCTTTCAAAGTTTCTGTCTCTGTAAGCAACTTTTGATTGTTTATATTTGACGGGTTACTACATGGAAATGGGAATTAAACATATTCAGCTTATTCCTTGTGAGGCTAAAGTAAGACTGTTAAGTGGAAGTTATAAGGATACACATTTCTTTGTTGTTCAGTTGTTTCAGTCATATCCAACTCTTCACGACCCCATTTGGGGTTTTCTTCGCAGAGATATTAGAGTACTTTGTCATTTCCTCCTCCAGTTCATTTTACAGATGAGGAAACTCAGACAAACATGGTTAAGTGATTTGCTCAAAGTCACACAGCTAGTAAGTGTTAGAAACTGGATTTGAACCCAGGTCTTCCTGATTCTAGACCTGGTGCTCTGTCTATTGTGCTACCTACCTGCCCTACACATTTCATACCACATGATAAAAAAAAAAGTTAAATTATTAAATATATGATTCAAAAACAACCCTCCTTTTTATCCTATAAGTGATATATAAGAACAAAGGAAGAAGCCATAAAAGGTTTGGGTAATCTATCACTGAGTAATTGAAATTGACCAAAAGAGTACTAAAAGTAAGCTCACCAAGTTTTTTTTTAAGCAAATTAGGGTTAAGTAACTTGCTCAAGGTTACACGACCAGTTATTTCTGGGTGTGGTGCTAAGTACCTGAGCCCGGATTCGATCCCCAGATCATCCCGACACTGGGGCCGGTGCTCGTACTCGCTGAGCCACCTGGCCGCCCTTTCACCAAGTTTTAAACACATCTTTTTTGGAACCAGTCAAAAAAGAAGCCATAATAACATTTTAACTGAGCATATATTTCCAAAGTAGATAATTTAAATGTTCATAAAGCAATATATTCATTAAGCACAACTTTTAATGAAATAGGCAAGCTTCATGAGATTAATTATTCTTCGCAATGCCTCCTCCCCTACCTTGAGATAGGTAATTACTCTTTTTTAAAGGCTCTGAGACTTTGATTTGCACATATACAAACTAACCAAAATGAACTGAAAACATAATGTACAATTTTTTTTTTTTTGCTTTTTTGAAGGCGGGAAGGCAGGGCAATTGGGGTTAAGTGGATAATTTTTTTTCCCTTATTCATGTTTCATAGATTAGGAATGCAAGGGTCAGAAGAAAACATTGGCTCTTCTATGATCATTGAGCATTTGTAGTATGTGAGGTCCTGTGATCTGTGCCTGATTTACTTAGTGCTATTGAATGGTACCCATGTTTACTGCCAACAGCATTGCCATTGTTGTTCAAGTGACCATCTTTAATTGATTTTTGGAGATTTGATGCACCCACTAACAAAAGTCTAATAGAGAAGGCCAAGAGATGTGCTCTGCTGATTAGGTGTGATTTACTGATGTAATATAGGATTTTTTATGTTGAAAATAACCTTTTACAAATTCATTTGTTCCTAGAGGATAAAACTAGGATCATTGGGTAGGAGCTGCAAAGTGGAAAACTCTGGTTAATGTAAGGAAAAAGTTGTGATTGGAGCTATCCAGAAGTGAAATGGGCTGCTTTGGGAAATAATGTCTCATTCAGTTTGGAACTTTAAGCAAAAGCTAGATAACCACTTATCAACCATGTTAGGAAATTCTGTATATAAATATAGGGTGGGCTTAATGACTTCTGGAATTTACCAATTTGAAATGCTATGATTTTATGAAATTGCCTATTTAAACCCTATGAAGTTGACAGTACTTAAAATCTATAGCTGTTCTGATAGTTTCATAGAATATCTCAGTCCATTCCACGGTTACCATCAAAGGAAAAATATTTTCATACTCACAGTGTAAACTAATGGTCACTCTATATATATATATATACTCTCATTGGAGAATCAGTTGGACTCCTGAACCTGGCTCAGATTTCTTTTTACAATAAATAATTTAGTCACAGTTCAGACTTTACTTACCAAACTAGTCAAGGTGGCTATTAGAACTGCCCTAAGAGTGTCTACCACTGTTTGATGGTAACCATTTCACAAAATAAAGTCTTTTATGAAACTTGAATATGCACACCAGTCTAACTAAAATGCAGCTTCCTTCTTACCAATGTACTACCATTATCTCCTCAGAACTGTCATCAAATAGAATAGGGGTTCTAATCATTTTGTCAACCCAACATTTCCATCTTTACACATAGTTAATTTCACCAATAGGCAAATTTATCTAGAGAGATAATTTTGGTTATCTTTCTTGGTCTCAACATACCTCCCTTCTCTGCATAAAGGGTTAGAGAACCATGCATGAGCTCTTGCATACATTGTCAGACATGATCACTGTATTTTTTTTTGTTTTGATTACCTGTTTTCCTTTGTTACAATGGAAAAGTTCAATATGGTGTGTGATAAAAATTATATATAGAAATTATTGTAATGTAGAAACAAAAGGCTCCTATATATACATATATATATATTTTTTAATTTGGGATTACTCATGGAATGTTTATTCATGGATAGGATATAGAAGAAACTTAGGGAAAAGTAAGAATTGGATAATTAGGAGGAAATAGAATTGGGGATGTGAAGCGCTTTGTTTTAAAGTGAATACTTCTTGATACCATTGGCACTAGTAACTATGAGTAAAGTCTGTTTCATTCTTGCCTGATATCGTCAGGGAAAGATACCATGACTTTGCTTAAAATTTTTAACTTAAAAGGATATAACTACCCTTCAGAGAACTAAACTCTAAAATGACATTTAAAAGAATAGTTTCTACTGCCCATAAAAAAGAAACGTGATTCCATATTTTGATGGTGAAACCTCCATGTTATGTTTCATGTTAAATGGCAGGAGAGTAATGAGGTTTTGGAGTGCAGTTACTCCACAGGCATCAAAGCTATGCTCATCACAGCTTAGCTGGACTGGCTGTATGATAACAATGGATGACACCAGGATGCCAAAATATAGTCTGAAAAAGTGGGAAATAATATATGAGGTTAGGAAAGGAAACACTTCAAGGACACATTGAAGTACCATTTGAATGAGTGAAATTACAAGAGATAGCTAACAAATGATGGCTCCAGTGAGTACTGCTTTTCCCCTAGGGGGAAGAAAAACATCAGAAATTAAAAAGTATTATATGTGTGTCAGGGGTTAGTGACAAAAGAGCATAAGGCTAAAAGACAAGGGAATTGGGTTCAAATTCCAGTTCTGCTGATTTTTGTCCATATGATCTTGAATGTTCTGGGAGGACAGCAGCCCCGGCATGAGAGCTTGCTGAGCCCTTTTCAGGGCTAATCGTCCATTTTAGGCATTCACCGTTCACCCAACTCTCATCTGTGGATGATGTGGATGTGGAATCTATACTATATACAGCAGTCACACCCCAATAAAACCATCTTGACCAGATGGGCTAAAGTAGATTGAGAATAACCAGTGGACCTCAAATCCATCAGTGAGGTAGGGGGATGTCTGCCTCCAAGCATGTGAAAACTTCCCCCGTGGAATTGTCAGATCAGAATAATTTCTTCCAACAGCCATGAAGGCAGCTGAAGTAGGCACAGTGGAACTCTTAGAGCTTGATTAGACATTAAAGACACCAGGGTCATCCACTGCAGGCTGGGTCATTGCCAAACTGTCCTAACTTTTGTCCTGCCACTGGACTTAAGTTACTCTTGGAAGAGAGAATGAGGCTGATGATTTTGTCTCACTTAGATCCAATTCACACACAAGTCAAGACATCACCCCATGATCCTCTTCAGAAATGAAGGAAAAACAAGAATGTGACGTTGAGAAAAATCACTTAATATGAATTTCAATTCCCTCATCTATAAAATGAGGAGATTGGAAAAGATGATTTCTAAGGTCCATTGTAGCCCAAATCCTGTTCTTCTGAGACATAGAAGCTTAGAGTTAGAAGTGGCCTTTAAAATCTTGGAGTCCAGCATGAACCTGAATTAGAATCCCTTTTAGAATATCCAGGAAAAAAAAATGATCACCCAACCTCTGCTTGAAGACTCCCAGTGATGAAGTACTCATTGACCTTTGCACTCATGCAAAACAGAGCTAATTCTACTTCCATGTGATAACATTCTCTATACTTGTGGATAGCTGTCATAGTGTCCTTTTACCCCCCAAATCTTTTCTCTAGGCTAAAGATAAGCCCCTTTACTACTGGTTTCTATTCTCTGAACACAGCTTGTCAATGTCCTTCCCAAAATTGTGGTCAGATATGAATGTAGTATTCATATTGTAGTTCACCAGTGCTGAACACAAAGTGACTATGATCTCTTTGGTTCTTCATGCCATGCTTTGATTGATGCCCCCCAATCTTTTTCCCTTAATTCCTGTACTCGTCCAAACTTACCTAATCTATCATAGTCACTACCATCCCTCCAGTCTCCTAGCTTTATAATCTCAACATCACTCTAGGATCCTCACTTTCACCCTGCCTTCCCAATAAGTGCTAAATCTTGCCAGTTCTACCTTCCTGACATTATAGAATCTCATCCCTTATCTCTACTTAAACAATCACCCCTTTAGTTCAGGCCATTATCACCTCTCACCTAGATTGTTGAAGCTTTTGTCTTCATAGTTTCAAGTGTCAATACTTGCAGCCAAAATAACTTTCTTTAAGAAAAGATCTCATCAGGGGCAACTAGGTGGTGCAGTGGTAGAGCGCTGACCCTGGTGTCAGGAGGACCTGAATTCAAATACGACCTCAGACACTTGACACACACTAGCTGGGTGACCCTGGGCAAGTCACTTAACTCTGATTGCCTTACCAAAAAAAAAGTTAAAAAAAAAAAGATCTGATCATGTAACTCTGCTACCCAACCAATCCCAATGACTTTCTATTACTTCAAGGATAAAATATAAACTCTTCTCTATAACTTTTTAATTAAGCCTTGCACATTCTGACCACGAACTGTCCTTCCAGCCTCATTGTATATTACTACCCCTCCTGTGCTCTTCAAAGCAGCCAAACTGGCCTTCTCTCTCTCTTTCACATGATACCCTATTTACCATCTCCCCCCCACCCCCTATTCATGGAATACATTCCTCCTATCTCTAAGTCAATCTCTTTCTTCCTTTAAGATGCAGCTCAAATACCACGTTCTGCTCTAAATCTTTCCCAATCCTTAAAACTACTAGCGTTCTCCTTCCCATAGTGTTGCGTATTTAACCACTTTGTATTTATTAATTTTTTTTATATTTATGTTGTGGATTTATGTATGTTATATGCACTTGCTATCTCCCACATCAGATTGTAAAGACATTGCAAGTAGGGATTTTTTTTTTCATTCTTTATACATGTATCCTCATTTTCTTGTGTGTAATAGTCATTTAATAAATAATTGTTGACTACTTAATAGTTTCATGTAACACTACAGAGTGATATTGAACATGATATTCATTAAAACTCAGGTATTTTTCACACAAACTACTCTACCCTTTCTTATATTGATGCAATGAATTTTATTTTTTTCCTTAATAGTGTAATTGTTGGGGGCGGCCAGGTAGCACAGCAAGTAAGAGCACCGGCTCCAGTGTTGGGATGACCTGGAGATCGAATCCCAGGCTCAGACACTTAGCACCCACCCAGAAACACCTGGACGTGTAACCTTGAGCAAGTTACTTAACCCTGATTGCTTAGGGGCGGCCAGGTGGCTCAGCGAGTAAGAGCATCGGCTCCAGTGTCAGGATGACCTGGATCAAATCCGGGCTTAGATACTCAGCACCACACCCAGAAATAACTGGCCGTGTAACCTTGAGCAAGTTACTTACCCCCGATTGCTTTAAAAAAATAGTATAATTATTTTTCCAATTACATGTAAAGATAGTTTTCAACATTAATTTTTTTGTAAAATTTTTGAGTTCCAAATTTTTACTTTGCCTCCCTCCCCTTCTCTCTCCCTAAGACAGCAGGCAGTCAGATATAGGTTATACATGTACAACCATGTTAAACATATTTCCACATTAGTCATATTGCAAAAGAAGAACCAGAACAAAAGGGAAAAACCATGAGAAAAAAAATGAAAATAGCATGCGTTAATCTGCATTCAGAATCCATGGTTCTTTCTCTGGATGTAGATAGCATTTTCCATCATGAGTCTTTTGGAATTGTCTTGGATCATTGTATTGCTGAAAAGAGCTAAATCTATCATAATTAATCATCACATAATGTTTCTGTTGCTATGTATGGTATTCTCCTGGTTGTGCTCACATCACCTAGCATCAGTTCATGTAAGTCTTTCCAGATTATTCTGAAATCTGCCTGCTTATAATTTCTTATAGCACAATAGTATCTCATTACAATACATTATATTTTAACCTAAGTATAGTATTTTCTACATAACCTATTTCTATTTTTATTTATGTGTATGTATTTGTATGTATATGTGTGTATACATATATGCATGTGTGTATATATATGTATAGTAAATTTAAGCCTCTGTGAAATATTTTGGGATTCCAGTTCTATCTTAACTTGCTAACTATTTCTCACAGCTTCCTGTCATCTGAGTAGTTGATAAGTTTGTGATGTCTGTCTTCATGCAGATATAACAAGGCCAAGTCAGTTACGTAGGGTCTTCCACTAGAGATTTTTCTTAAGGTTGACATTAATGGACACTCTTTGGTTTCAAGTATTCAACCAATTTTGTTGGAACTTAGTTTTGTTGGAACGTAGAGTGCATCAAGTTAATGTGAAATCAGTCTGAAAAGATTGGTTGAGAAAAACAGTTAATGGCTGAACATTAATGGCTCAACCAGTTCTTAGTTCAGTTCTTTTCATTTCAAAAAAACATTAGTGCTTTCTTGGGGCAACTCACCTTACTAACTTGAGGACTTCAAAATCAAGAATGAAACACAACCTGCTGTCAAAAAATTTACATTCTCTTGAGTTCTGAATTGTCTTATCTGTACTAGAATTAACCCATACCTCTCTATCTGGTTTTTAAAGATATAATGAAAGGTTTTTTTTTTATATTAATATACTTTGATCAAATTCAGGCATCCAGTGGCTGTTGCTCAGATTTAGTTAAGTTTAATAATCCTAACAAAAAAGAAAATTATGTTAGACTTGGATGACCTCTTAATGAGTGCATACTGACTTAGCTTCACTCTTTCTATAAAAGATATAACCATCTTTCTAGCCACCCAGATCTGGAACCTCAGAGGAATTCTTAATACTTTCTTCTCTCTGACCCGCCAGGATTGTTCATTTTCATAAATTGTATGAATTTCACTTCCATAAAGTCTCTTATGTCTAACCCTTTCTCTTTACTCTTAGTTACCACCCTAGTACAGGCCCTAATCCTTACTAGGTTGAGTTATTATAGTATTTTGCTCATTGATCTTTCAAACTCTAAACTATACCCTCCCCAATCCATCCTTCACAGAACTGACAAATTTACATTCCTAATGTCCAGGTCTGACCATGCTACTTACTTGCTTAAGAAATTGCAGTTCATGCGGCAGCTAGGTGGTGCAGTGAATAGAGCACTGGCCCTGGAGTCAGGAGGACCTGAGTTCAAATCCAGCCTCAAACACTTAACACATGTAACCTTGGGCAAGTCACTTTATCCCAATTACCCTCAAAAAAAAAAGAAAACCCTGCAGTTCATTCTTATTGCCTCTAGGATAAAATGCAAACTCTTCTCTTTAGCCCTTTGAGCCATTAACTGTTTCTCTCAACCAATCTTTCCAGACTGATTTCACACTACTTTCTTTGATGCATTCTGTGTTCCAACAAAACTAGCCTATTGGCTGCTCCCTGTCGTTGGCATTTCACTTCCCACCACTCCACCTTTGTCCACTGTGTTTTCCTTGTCTGGATGGCTTTCCCTCCTGACCTTTTTTGTAATTCTTAGCTCCTTTCAAGGCTCAGCTCTGGCAGAATCGATGACATTATAATCGTCCTAATCGCCAGTTGTTAGTGATCCCCACCGCACCCCCAAATGCTATTCATTAACTTTGTGTAGACTTGGCATTTACTTTTCTGTGCACATGTTTTCTCCAGTGGAATATATGTCCCCTAAGGGCATACGCCAATTCTTTTTTTTGTCTTTATCTCCCAACTCCTAGCATAGTATTGGTATCATAGTAGATAGTTGCTGACTGAGTATTTAAAAGTGCATGCTATGTGCCAGTACATATATTGGGGTGCGTTCTGAGGATATGAAGATAAAGGTGAGGGACTTCCCTTCAGTTGTGAGGGGATAAGGACACAAATCGATTCCTTTTCTCTCCAGAACGGGAATGAAAGTATTAGTTCATGTGTGTGTTTCCTCGAAGATGCAAATTGTAACCTGGCCTTGCCTGCATATCTTGCATAATTCTTATAAATATCCTTCTAAAAGTTACCACTTTTAAGGGAGACTGCTCCACAGCTTGAAGAACTTTCCTTGCTTTTTTTTTTTAACTTTGTGAAAGGATCAGTGGAGCACATAGGCTATCCCATACACATCCCTAACTCCTATCACGTGATCAAACAATTCTTTTCAAACACCTGTTTCTTTATGGATATCCTTTACTCCAGTGAAACTGCTCGTGCCCACCACGCATCTTGTCTCTGCCCTCTCTGTAATGTTCAATGTGACCTTTTTGGAGTATGTAGTGTTCTATCACTCTCAGTCACATGACAACACTGGGAAGATTTTGGTATGAAAAAGATAGACCTTTCTTTCAGGAAGGGGTGTGAAGAGCTCTGAAATTTTCCATAGTTGATCCAGTCTATTCTCCTCATCCTGTTTAAATCTAGAATTGCTATCCATTTCCATGGTCCGCTCAAGTAAATGCCAATAAAAGTGCTGTATGAGTTGCCCATCTAATTATAAAGCCTATTCTTGTCAACAGGTGTTCTTTGTCTACTCTGCTTTCCTGTATAGTTTTAGTTGCTGGGGATATTGGAAAGCAAAGTGACTTCCCTAGGCTCACATAGCCAGTATATCAAAGGCAGAGCTTGAACATGTCTTCAAGGTTCTGAGGCCAGCTTTCCAGTAGTCAGGCAACAAGCCTTTCTCTAATCATCTCTGTCAGCCACTGTACTAGGTTTCCCATTACATAAATGATAGGGCAGTCCCTTCTTTGAAGGACATTACATTCTACTGGGGAAGAATGCATTTAATGCATTTACAACTTTGCCATTCTGCCTAACATGAAATAAAACTATTTTAAATTATGATATAAAATCTCACCATAAATTCCTTGGCATGCATGCTAGTGAAGTGTTAATATGATCTTCCTTGGGATTATTTAAAGAGAGGACAGAACCTGGACTTGGAGATTTCCTCCGCTCTTCATCTGCTGTTCTTCCTGTCAACTCCATGGAACAAGATGCTCCCACCCTAGTACCTCTTGGTGTTCCCTCCCCCAAGTAAATCCTCCACCCTCATTTTTCTGCCTCCTTTTGTGTGGTATCTCACCCCCAATTAGATTAGAAACTCCTTGAGGGCAGAGAATATCTTTTTACTAATTGTATCTCCAGCACTTATCACTGTACCTGATACTTAGTAGGTGCTTAATAAATGTTTATTCGATTGTTTAATGGGTTATATGACTGAAACTTCTTAGTTTCTCTGTTTGGTTGGTTGGTTTGTGGGGGCGGGGGGGATTGGAGGGAGAAAGGCAGGGCAATTGGGTGGGGTTAAGTGACTTGCCCAAGCTCACATAACTAGTTTTAGTGTCAAGTGTCTGAGGCCGCATTTGAACTCAGGTTCTCCTGACTCCAGGACTGTGCTCTATTCACTGAGCCACCTTGCTGCCCCAACTTCTTAGTTTCTTAAGAGTGGCATGGAGTGTTATCTGGAGCATGTCCCTCAAACATATTTGTAACACATTATTAGCAGATGCAAAAGCCAAAGGGGCAATGTAGGATAGGAGAGTCCAAACCCCACTGTAATTAAAAATCCTTGACTTGTAGCCCCAGCTTTACATAACAGTGTGACCTTGGACAAGGCAATACACTTAACTGAGCTTCTGTTTCCTCATCCCTAAGCTTAATTCCAGCTTTAAAATTAAGAGATAACTAGTGTCTTCTAATCTTCACTTCTGTAATACTGTTTTTTGAACCCATCTCTGATGCCTACGTGCCCCACCTGGTCCTTTTTTGGGGTATATTTTTCTGTGCCTCTGAGTCCATTAAAAATAATTTATAGTATTAGTTTGAGTATAAAAGGTAGCATAACATAGTGGATAGAGAGCTGGCCTGGGAGTTGGGTCACACAGGCAACAGATGTCATAGAAGGATTGGGATTCCAATTCTTCTCAATACTCTCAAGCAAGCCTGTCAAGTTTCAGAAGAGTTATCGGTCCATGCTGGTAGGAGTATCTTCATGGGGATCTCCCTATACTTACGAAGTCACGAGTCCAGACCTCCCGAAAAAGGGTCGATTTTACTTTGCGTACTTCAAGAACACATTATTTTGTTGTTATGGATGTTCCTTCCACTGACACAGATTGCTGTAGATGAAAAATCCATCCCCTGCAGCCCATGTCCTGATGGGGCTCTGCAACCAGCCAGGCTGGTTCCCCAGCCACGTTAGACCTCCCCTCAAAGGCTGCCCGAGCTTCTGGGATCCAGGTGAGCTTATAGGCTGTCAGAATAACCTTGAAAACCCAGAAAGACCTGCTCACTATGAGGAGATAACCAAGGAGGATTTTGTCTTTAGTTCTAAGGTCAAATTAATGAAGAATTTCTCTCCATTAGATTTTGCAGGTGTATTTGTAATAACATGTGCCATGAACTTGAAGATCTGCCTCTTTTGTCCCACTTGCTGATGTCTAGGAAATCCTGAACAATTAGTTAAAAACCTAATTTAGCCAAGAGACCATAGAATAATATATTCAGGGCATCCAGATTCATCCTGAAAAAGATATCACTAACAATTGCTTATTACTTTTCAAAGTACTTATCAGAATAAATTAGCTAAATTCACAAAATACCTTTATAACTGAATGAAAAAAGTCATATATTCAAAGTAATGTATGTATGTATATGTATATTTATATATAGATACGCATTTATGTTTACAGTGGTGTGTGTGTGTATATATATATATATATATATGCAATAGATAGATAAATGGATAGATGGATAGGCAGACATGTATTTCAAATAAATGGGGTAAGCAGATATAAAGTGAGAAAGTTCTTTTTGTCTAATGGTGTGAAGATACTTTATTACTCTAGTGCTTTAATTCTGATTGTCTATGAAAAGTAGTGAAATTGTCACTATGTGCTTCTTATGATGAATCTGCATGGATTGAATTGAGAATTGGCTAAATTAAGCTTATGATGACTTATCCACATTTTCTGAGACTTCTAAGCAAGTAGACACATCCATGAAACACTAATTATACTGTAGTGACTTGCTCTTTCCTTCTCCAGCTCATTTTATAGATGAGGAAACAAAGGCAAACAAGGTTCAGTTACTTGCCCAGGGTCACACAGTGAGGCCAGATTTGAATTCAGGAAGATGAGTCTTCCTTACTCCAACCCTGGCTCTCTTTTCATTGAGCCGTCTAGTGGTCCTCAAATGTATGTGGCAAGATGCTAATTTCTGAATGAGTACATTGTAAAAAAAAAAATAATAATAACCTTGTTGTTTCAGGACACAGTGGAATTTCTTATACCCCTCAACAGATATTTAGTAATATCAGTAAAAGTGATTTAAAAGACTTAAAGATTTAAGAGATAGTAAACTCATTGAAGGGAGTAGATGGCATTAACCAAAATGTGAATATACTGAAGTTAGACACTGCAGATATGAACAGTATACTGGAGAATAATTAAGAGATGCTATGAGGGTTAGATATTATATTCAAAAATTTTTAAATGATAGTTTGAATACTATAAGGAAAAATTATTTTAATATATATCAACAAATAAATAAAAGTTCCTTACATAAAAGGCTTCATAATAAGAAACGACTAAAATATTTTTAGTTTTCATTGTAGTTATGCTGCAATGTTACTTGCTTCTTTGAGTGGGGAAAGGGGAAGGAATAAGCATTTATATATTGCCTACTTTGTGCCAGGCACTATGCTAAGAACTTTTTACAAATATTATATCATTTAATCATCATAAAAACCCTGCGAGGCAGTTGTTATTATTTATCCCCATTTTACAGGTGAGGAAATTGAGGCAAAGAAGACTATTGAATTGGGAAAGATCACTCAGCTAGTAAGTATTTGAGGATGAGTTTGAACTCCCAACTTTCTCAACACACAATAAGAAAATACAAGTTAAAGAAAAGAAAAACATTTTATTATTTTCTAACTTCTGGTGGTCAGGGGAAAGAAGTGGAAATGGAAGCCTTTATATAAATCACCAATTGGAAGTAGGAACCATCAGCCATAAACTTCTACACATTTAGTCTGTTTCTCCATTTGGGTTTTGCTGAAAGTTTCTGCAGAGTCATCAAACTTGATCAAATAAGATAGTTTTCATAATAAGCAGTAAGCAGCTATAGTTCAGGAGATACAGATTATTGGGTATAGTGTCAGGAACACCTGAGTTCAGATCTTGATTAATACTTACTAGCTGGGTGACCATTTGCCTCACTCGTCTCCATATTCTCATTTGTAAAATTGGAGTAATGATAGCACCTACTTTACTGAGTTGTTGGAAAGATCAGATGAGTTTGTTGTTTTTTTTTTAAGCACTTTTTGCAAACCTTAAAGTGTTATATAAATCCTATATGTAATGTAACATCTATCCATAACTTGTCACTAAAATTAATATGATCAACAGAAGAACATAGCTGACCTTCATGTTGGAGAAAAGTATCATTTATAAAATTCAGGCACTCTCACTATGTATGATTTGCTACTTCAATTTTTTTCTAACACAAGAGTTTTAGTTGCTGCAGTAGGAAGTAACTTGCTCAAAAACAGAGTCATGAAAGGAGAAAAAAAATTGGAACCGAGGAGTTCTCATGATATTTTTATGAAGTCAGATTCTCTTTATGTGAAATTTAAAAATATATGCCATGAAATGTTAAAATATTGACAAGAAAATGAACATCAATAGGTATTAATGGCATAATGTGCTTTATGTTTAAAAAAAACTAAAATGCAAATAATTTGTCTTTTTTTCTTAATTCTAAGGCATCACATTTCATTGTACTATTGGTTTGAGATTCTGTGTCCTTGTAGTCATGAATGCTTTTTTTTGTTTAAGTGCTGGTTGGTTATATTGTATTTATCCATTCTTTGTAAGCGTTGCAACAACCCAGTAGAATTCAAACTCTCCTCGATGAGGAGAACTGTTTTCCTTTTGTGTTTGTGCAGCCAGGACCTAGCACAGTGGCCCCCTACTTAGGAGTTATTTAATAAATGTGGGGTTGGATTTTTGAATGTGCTTTTAATGCGTTCTTTAGAAAAGGTAAGTCTTAATGAACTTCAGTGGTTGGCTTTTACCTGGTCTGTGCATACTCCAAGTGCAATACATTTTCTAATCATTTTAAACAGCATTCAAGAAATATTTCGAAAAGAAAATAACCTTGGTTGTACCTTACCATACTGACATGAAGTTTCTGTGCACAACTCCCTCCTATCAGGTCATTTCTATGACATATAAAACCTTATCGAGTTTAAGCAAGTGGGATTGACTGAAATAAAAAGTTGTCCTCTATATATTATCATTGGATTGAGAACTGAAGAATTGCATAGAATGATTACCAATTTGACATACTTTATTCAAAGATACAAAATAAAAAATGATTTCTGAAATTCAATATGTTTGTTTTAGGCATGAAATGCATCTGAATGCCTGACATGAACACATAAAGATACTTTTATATTCAGCAGCTTATCTTGTATGCCATTCTTTGTCATGTAAATAACTAAAAAATTACTAAAATGTCCTTGTAAAAGTATTAAGGTGCTCAGTTATAATGTATTAAGGGTTTGAAAGTATGGAGATATTTTGGTTAATTGAATCTGAACTGTAAGTCATCTAGAGTTTGTGCTTTAATTCTTTCTGGTTTATGAGCCAGGTCATATGAATAAATAAATGCAAGTATGTAACTAAAAACATTTCTTAATTGCTTCTTGTATGCTGTATTAAGTGCTAGGCATACAAATAAAAAAACCGAGAGAGCCTTTGCTCTCAAGGAACTCACATTCTAATTGAGGGAGGCATCTCATCTAGGAAAGTCCAGCTGAGGGACAGCTGGAAAGGCTCAGTTGTCCTTAGGAGTGCAGCAGCGGGGTGGTTGTCCAAGCCCATGAGTCCTTCATTGTTCTGTTATGTGCTTGATTTTCATTAAGGGAAAAAACTTGCCAGACACTCTCCACTTTATTTATAAATTTAAAGTTAGTTATTTGGGAGCTTTGAACTTTAACAAGATATATTGGTGGATTTATAGAAATGCTTTTAAAGTTAGCATAATCTGCTTTGTAACTAGCAAATGTGAGATCTAAAGTGAGTTAGTGTTATTTTGTCAAAATAGGTTACACCTCTGTAACTTGTGTTAATAAGCTTGACAGTCACAAAGCTTGAGTTCTACCATGTGCTATTTATATTACATAAATAGCATTTTTATTGTTGTTAGAGAAAGAAAGAAGATGAAGAACGCATGTTCATAATCAGTTCTTATTTGTTTTGTGTGTTTTTCCCCTTAATCACCTTCTAATTATAACATTTGGAACATGGTAAAATAAATTTTCTAGATTAAATAAAAAGGTCCCGTCATGTGAGAATGTCAAGGGATGACTATAATTGGCACTTCTATTTCCTCTCCTCTTTTTCTCTTCCAAGTCCTCTGTAGTCTGACCTCCAACTTCATATTCAACTGAAACTTCTCTCTTCAAAGTTACCAGTGATCTTTTAATTGCCAAATCTGATAGCTTATTCTCAATCTTGATCTATCTCAACAACCGTTACTCTTCCCCACTCAATATGTTTTCCTTCCTCATTTTCACCTCCTGGCCTCCTTCAAGTCCCAGCTAAAATCTCACCTTGTACAGTATCCTTTCCAAATATCTCTTAATTTTATTGCCTTCTCTCTGTTATTGTTTCCTATTTATCCTGTAGATAGCTTGTTTATCCGTATTTCTTCACAGCCTCTTTGATTGTACATTCCTTAAGGGCAAGGAATATGTTTTACCTTCCTTTCCTAAAATACTCAGTTTCACATCTGGCACATAATAGATGCTTAATAAATGCTTATTGACTATCTGTATAGCATTCAACACTGTTGTTCAATTCCTCTTTAGGTTTTCACGACACTCTTTTAATTCTTCTCTCTGTCTCTGCTTAGACTTTTTCTTTGCCAGTTTTTCATTCATTTTATATCCCCCTAATTGTCGATATCTCCAGTACTCTATTCTGGACCTCTCTTTTTCTTTCTTTTTGCTCTGCACTCTCTTTCTTGGTGATCTAATCAGCTCCCATGGATTCATTCATCATCTTTATGTAGATGACTCCCAGCTCTATGTATCCAGCCCTGGTTTCTCCGTATGTATCTTCAGTGGCCTTATTAACAGATATTTCTCCAACAGGATGTCCTATAAGAATCTCAGATTCCTCATATCCAAAACAGAACTCGTCACCTTTCCCCCCAATACTTTGCTATTGTTTTGGGGAGCCATCAATACCTCTGTCCTCCAAGTCACCCAGGGTTACAACCTCAGGTTTTTCTATAACTCTCTACTCTTACCCACTGCAGATATCCAACCCACTGCCAAATCTTATCATTTCTATCTTCACAGCATCTCTTTTATATGTCTCCTGCCCTCTAGTCACAAAGCCACCACCCTAATCCAGCATCTTGTCCCTCGCCACTCACCTGAACTATGGCGGTATCTAGCTGCTTGCTTTCCCTGCCTCGTGTCCTTCCCCATTCCAGTCCATCTTCCACTGAGCTGTCAAAGTGATCTTCTTAAAGCACAAATCTGGCCATGTTACCCCTATGCTTGACACACTCTAGTGGTTCCCTATTACTTCTAGTATAAAAATGAAATCCTCTTTAGGGCTTGTAAAACTCTTCAGAATTTGACCTCTTCCTGCCTTTCCAGACTTCTTATACTTTACTCGTTTCCCTATATCTTATGACCAAACTCATTTGACCTACTTGCGGTTCCTTGAACAGGATTCTCCGTTTCCCGTTTTCATAATTTGGCATTTACTGTCCCCCTCCCCAATTTAGCACTGTGACCTGGCACAGAGAGCACTTAATGAATGCTTATTGAATGACTGACTTTTGGGTCTTAGGACACACTGGCAGAGCACATGATAAAGCCCTATTGTAGGCCATCTCACTGGAAGGAATGTGATCAGTAACTTCCTGCTCATTTAATAGATGTAGGAAGACTTGGGGAGGGCTATGACTTTTAGAAGAGGGAGAGTAGATCAAGGGGTTTGAGTATAATGGGGCCTTGCCTCACTCTGGAGGGGAGTTACTGGTCATTGTCCAGCCACGAAGGGGATCTGTAGTAACTGGCAGGAATTGGGGAAGAGAACAGATATTTCTATAGTGATACTTGCTGTGTGCCAGACACTGTGCTAAACAGTTTACAAATATTATCTCATTTGATCCTCACAACAACCCTACTAGGTAGGTGCTATTATTATTCTAATTTTACAGTTGGGGAAACTGAAACAAACAGAGATTAAGTGACTGGCCCAGGATCCCACACCTAGTAAGTATCTAAGGCCAGATTTAAAATCAGGTCTTTCTGACTCCCAGCTCAGCTCTCTATCCACTACACCATCTAGTTGCCTAACTCGGGATGGGCAGGGAATGACTTTTCAGTGCTCCAGTTTCCACTGAGCCATCTGGCATCGACTGATATCTAGTCATAGAGAGGTGGAGCCCAGAAGGGGAAGGCTTCATATGTTGCTTTCCAATATGATTAGGCTACTGTACTGGAAACACTGTAGATAATACAAAGAAAATGTTAGACCTGGTACAGGAACTTGTGATGAAAACAAAGCCTACATACACATAATGAGAATTCCACACTCCAGTAGCTTAAAGATCTATGGTTTTGCTGTTTGGGGGTACTTCTTCCAATAAATATATTAGTACCTTTATAACCCAGTAGGCATTAGTTGTTGTGGCAAAAGGAAATTCGCTGTCAGATGACCAAATCTCTGATGATGAGACTCTTCAATACTTAACTAGACTAAGCCTCTGATAACATAGTCAGCATTGCCAGGCCTTCTGTGGCTTATTCTCTACTGTCATGAAATTTGAGAAACCACTGGTTTGCCCCAGCTCTGCTCTGAGTCTTCAGAGTAGATGCTCAATGGAGAAGGAACACATACAGAGACATAAAACACCCATGCAAACCAGGTCTATAACTAAATAGATTTGACTAAAGTAGAAAATCTGAACCCGTTAAAGACAAGAAGGGGCCAGGCGTTTTGGTGAATGCCAGTAATCCAGGATGCTGCAGAAGCCTGGAAAGTAATTAAGAGACCCTGGAGACAAGAGACTTCATGTCTGAATTGGGGTGCTTGCTATGTGAATAGAGAAGGGGTCAGATGCGAGAAATGGTATGGAGAGAGAAATGAAAATATTTGGCAACCAATGGCTATGGGAAATAAGGGAAAGTGTTAAAGGAGTCAAAGATGAAACTCAGGTTGCAAATTAGAGACTGGAAAGAAGGTTGAACTCTTAACGATAACAGGGAAGTACAGGATAGGGCTGGAATGGGGAACCCACAGCAGCCCTGGGATAGGACTTTGTTTGGGGGCAAGATAATGGGAAGAGGTCTGTGATACAGACCCCATGTGTGCCACCCAAAATAAAAAAGAGGGAGGTCTCTCGTCCTTCTCTGTTCTTTACACTTGTGAGAGATTCCTGCCAAGTCATGAAGTGATAGAGGCAGTAGTCTGGACCATGTGGTCACTGTGGAGGTACACAGAAAGAATATAATCAAGAAATATTGTAAGGAAGAAATGACGATGATGTCCTACATGTGGGTGACGGAAACCAAGGAACTGAAAATGATGGTGAAAATAGCAAGTGACCTTGTCACCCAGGTGAAGATATTGAAATGTATACTAACCATGTTGTGTATTTCAGAGGTGTATTCGAAGATGTCATTAGGTGATTCCTGGTAGCTTATATGGAGAGGATAGACATTCTCTGGACACTCATGGACTGAGCAAAAGAGGCATCCAGCACTCCTTATGATTAGAACTTGTAGTTTCCCCTGTTTTGTTTTGTTTTTCTTTTTAATAGCCTAATTCCCATATATATGTTTAAGAGAAAAACTTATTTCTGTTTGCTTTGTTTAACCTCTTTATAAACTGCCTCTGGCCAAATCTATAGATTTCATCCTGCCATTTTAAAACTTTTAATTGTAAAGTACCTAGAAGCCAACAGATAATGACCACATTTACACAACCTTGGCTCTTCTTTGGGGACGGTAGCACCTCTAGGCTTATTCCTTTACTTTTCTTAAAATCTTTGTGAAATCTCTGTGATTTTCCTAATACTTAGGTCTGACTAGTCAGTTTCCTGCTTTTTAAACTCCAGTGGCTCTACATGACCTAAGTCGAATAGAAACTCTTCTGTTTGGCTTTTGAGGCCCTTCACAGCCTGATACCATCTTGCCTTTCCAGGCTTATAACACTTAGTCTCTTTCACGCACACTGTCATACAAACCTCATACGGAGCACACCATTTCCTACCTCTCTGTGTGTTCTTCTGGCTGCTCCCATGCCTGGAATGCACTCTCCCTACTCACTTCTCTCCCTCTTGCCTCCATCAAGGCTCAGTTCAAACACTGTTTTCTACCTGAAGCCTTCCCTAATATCTTCCCTCCAAATGATCCTGTATCAATTCTGCATGTACCTATACATATGTACATACATATATGTGTGTATATATATGTGTATACACATATATATACATATATACATATACATACATACATACATACATATATATGTATATATATATATATATATATACACACACACAAACAGACACACACAAACACATTTCTCTCCTCACAAGATAAATTACAAATTCCTCAGGGGCAAGTACTGTTTCATTTATATTTGTATCCCCAGAGTGTAGCATAGTATCTTAAATGTATTAGCCACTTAATAAGTGCATGTTGATTGATTGTTTCCACAAATACAACTAACTTCAACACAACCCTCAGCAATCTTTGATATCGCTTTCACCATTTTTATCCTCACCTGTTCCTCTGTTCTGAAGGTGTCTCACATTCATAACTTATGCATTATTCTCACTCTCCTTTATCCCATATATTGTCAGTTACTGGAGTTTGCCCATTCTGCCATTACTACATCTCTCACATCCAATCCTTTCTCTCTACTAACATAGCTATATCCTTAGTTCAGGCTCTTATCACCTTTCATGTACATTATTGCAGCAGTCTCTTCCTAATGGGTCTCCCCACCCCAAATCTTTCATCACTCCAGTCTATCCCTCACACTGTTGCCAAAGTAATTTTCCTTAGGAAAAGATCTAACCATGTGACTTTCATACTTGATCAACAGCAGTGTCTTCTTTCTTCTAGAATAAAATATAAATTCTTTTGCCTAACTTTTAAAGTCCTACCCATCCAATCCACAAACTATTTTCCCAACCTCATTATATATTATTTCTGCTCTCTCACTTTACAATCCAGCCACAACAGCCTTCTCCCTTTTCCTTACACATGATACCCTATCTCCTTCCTGGGTTGCACTCCCTCCTTACCTCTACCACATAGGTCCCTCTCTTCCTTAGAAACATAGCTCAGGTACTTTCTTCTACATGAAACCTTTCGCAATTCCACCAAAAACTGGTGTTTTCCTCACAGTATCTTGTATTTAACTAGTCTGTATGATATATGGATCTATAAAGTCAGTCAGCCTTCATTTATTAAGCATGTACTATTTGTCAGGCATTGTGTTAAAAATTTGGGGCTATACAAAAAGACAAACATACAGTTCTTGCCCTCAAGGAGCTCACATTCTAATGAGGAAGAAAACTTGCATACAACAATGGACATAGATATGGGACTGCTAGGTGGTACAATGGATAGAGTGCCAGGCCTGGAGTCAGGAAATTTCATCTTCCTGAGTTGAAATATGGCCTTAGAAAGTTCCTAGCTGTGTGACTCTGGGCAAAACACTTTGCCCTGTTTGCCTCAGTTCCTCAAATTTAGAATTAACTGGAGAAGGAAATGGCAAATCACTCCAGGATCTTTGCCAAGAAAACCCTAAATGGGGTCATGAAGAATCAGACATGACTAAAAAAATGACTCAACAATATGTACATAGATAGATGCAGTGTAAATAAGAGATATTCTTATAAGGAGAGCATTAGCAGTGTGGGGAACCAGAAAAGGCCTCTTCTAGATGGTAATATTTGAGCATAATCTTGAAGGAAGCCAGAGGAGCCTGGAGGTGGAGGTGAAGAGGGAGAGCATTTGAAAGAGAAGTACTAATTTTCCTAGTAGGTTAACAGGTTTTTTTTTTCCTCCCAAAATTGTTCTATTTTTGGTTTTGAATAAAATTGCTGAAAAAAGTATTTTAAGGCAAGCAGTGATTAAAATATCCTTATTCAATTACATCTTAAACACACTTCCTGAACTGAAAAGTAACAGAAAACAAGTAGGAGACATTTCAGATTCTTATGTAGTTTATTTGTAGAGAGGAAAAAAATTACATGTAAGGGACGAAGATGGGCGCTAGATTGTCATTTCATTGGTATAAAGAAGGAGCACTCAAAATGAAGACATTTCTTCTACCATTGCCAGGTGATACCTACCTAGGGTCTTAGAAAATTGCCTAGAGAACTGAGAGGCTAAGGGCTTTGCCCAGGATCACACCACCAGGTTGTTTTAGAAGAACTTGAACCATTTTTTTTGTAGTTCTGAGATCAGTTCTCTGTTTTATTCTTCTGCCTCTGCATAACTACAAACAGACTATTATGCAAGCCAGCTTTATTTGTATAATAGTGATATATGCCTCAAGTCCTTCCCAAAAACTTACTGTTTCACCAATGCATATAACCTTCTTAGTGATGTAGAATTTCAGAAAAAAAGCCAGAACTCCTAACTCCAGTATATAAAAAAATAGAGTCAATGTAATTAAGTGACTCTGTGGTCTTAATGGTATTCCCTCCCTGATAGAATCTACCTCTTCTCATTTTTGTAATTCTTGTGCATGTTCTTTTAAAGAACTTCCAAAGAGAATCAATGTAACATTCTGGAGGCCTTCCTTGGATAGATTTTGTGGTTGCTGGTCTAGCACTGATCAGAGGTTCGTAGCATCATAGATTTTAGAACTGAAGGTTATCATAGTCTCTGGACACTCGAGCTAAGGTCCTCCAAACCCCAAATTAAGCATCCATTGTAGTATACAACACTATCTTAGTGTCATCAGTTAATCTATCTTCATGAGGTAATGTTGTATACATATTAACCTTTCCTTGGGTATGTGGTAACAGTATTAGAACAGAAAAGTTACCTTAGAGTTCATATTAGTCTAACTGCTTCATTTTTAAAACATCATCATCACCATTATTATAATTCATCAGGAAAATGAATGACAAATCAACTCCCTCTCTCCATCATAAATTTCCTTAATGCCCTTCTTGCATGCTGACCATCTTTCATAAATTCTGAGGCTGATTCTTCCCATCCTTCATTTCTCCATTGTCTTCTGGGTCACTTGCAACATTGATTCTTTGAAGATAAATTGTGCTTCAAAATTAGAAACTAAGCACATCTAGGACAATGTATCTTTTAAAAAATATTGCTGCTTTTTTGCACCTGGGAAAACGTCGGGATTGTATTTGGGTATGTATTTGCATGTGCTCAGGGTAAAGTTTTGTTTAAAGCAATTGGGGTTAAGTAACTTGCTCAAGGTTACAAGGCCAGTTATTTCTGGGTGTGGTGCTAAGTATCACTACACTTACTAGCCCTGTGACCTTGGGCAAGTCACTTAACTCCAATTGCCCTGCCTCCCCCTGCCAAAAAGCCCCCCCCCCAAAAAAAAAGATTAATACCAAAAAAAAAAAGTATGGAGGGAAACTACATGAACTGATACAAAGTAAAGAAAGCAGAACAGAGAAAACAATATACCTAATGACTACACCAAAATAAAGGGAAAGAACAACAAATCAATTAAAACTGAATGTTGTGAAATTATGACAAAATCTGATCCCAAAGAAAGTGGTCTGAGAAGGCTCCTCCACCTCTTTTTCCCATAGTGGGAGTGGTGGGTGTAGAGCACTCTACATAATGTAATACTTTTTTAAATTTATATTTTGTTTTTTTCTTGTGATAGTTCAGTGCTATGGGGAAGAAGGAGAGATATGCTGGAAACATAGATGTTATAAAAAAAAGATATCATTAAAATGTATTTTAAGAAGATAGGAGATAGAGAGCAACCCTGTGATTTTATTGATATAGGAAACTTCCAGATGAGGGAATTTCTTCTGCCTATGCAAGATGACACCTTCTCTGCAGTTTGAAGTCTTATAGATTTAAGGGCAGTCAGATGGTTCATTAAAGAGAGCTTCTATCCAGAGACAGAAAGCCCTGAGTTCAAATATAGCCTTAGGTACTTACTAGCTCTGTGATCCTGGGCAATTCACTTAATTCCTGTTTGCCTCAATTTCCTCATCTATAAAGTGGAACAATAATAGCACCTACCTCCCAGGATAGATCTTCTGAAGAAGATTGGTGAATTGTGGATGACTGCAGACTTAATGAGTAGTAGTGGTAGTGGTAGTAGTAGTATAGAATTACTTGGAAGACTGAAAGAGGTTAAGAAGATTGAGAGGTCACATGTCTCGCCCAGGGTCACATAGCCAGTATGTGTTAGAGACTGGACTCACACCTAGCTTTTCCTGTCTCAAAGACCACTTCTCTACTCAGTTTAAATTAAGTTTCTCATTTAAAAAATTGTTCTACTATGATTCCTTACTTTTGTTTGGAGGCGACCCTGAATTCTTGAACTCTGTTCTAGTAAAGCTCTGATTCTAGCAGGCCCTACCAGATTGCAAAGGTGTAAAATGCAGTTCTTCCACAAGCTATCATATCCAGAACAATAATCACCATTTATATATTTTAGCATTTGGATACTTATAAATATTTGCGGTATTGATTTTGTACTGTGATTCCTACGAGCTAATTATTAGTTCACATGTGAAACTCAATGTAACATGCTGCCTCCTAATCTAGAAAAACTGATCACCAGAACATTGACCCTGATGTGAAAAAATATTTTGGGCATAGTAGTTACAGAAGAATTGTGATCTTTGTGGGTAAAAGGAGTTCCAATGCATATAAAACCACAGACCTTTTGAAATATTTTAATTTTGTGATGGGTATATCTTATTCCCACAGCAATTAATATGCTTACTTTTATGATGGTTAACCAGTCATAGGATCTCTAAATTAGATGAGGTCTTCTCATGCAGTCCCTGTCTGAAAAGGAATATCCTTCATAGCATCCATGATAGATAGCATCTGTCCTCATCTGGAAGACCTCCAGTGATGGGGAATGCACCAACTCTGAAGTGATCAGTTCTACTTTGGGACAGCTACATTTGTTATGAAGTTCTTCCTCATGAGAAATCAATTCTCAGAGTTGGACGTAACTTTAAAAAGTATCTCGTCTCTGAGACTCCAGTAAAAGTTAAAAAACAAAACACAATTGTACTTAGTATTTCTTAAAGATGAATTCTAGACCCATTGTTCCTGGAATTCTCGAGATTTAGTTGATGAGTTACCCATGCATTCATGTACCTGGAGCTCTTTATACTGGTCCCTTTATTCTTTCTCATTAGAATCATTTGTATCTGTTTTGTCAGAATTTTATTCTTGAGAACTTCCTATACCTCTTGAGCTGACTTTACCTATAGACTCTTAGACCATGATGTTATATACTTATTCATTATTATCATTCTACTTATTTTTCTCTGAACTCTGAAATTTGATCTGCTTTAGGCTTAAATGAGCATCAAAATGTACCCCGTTTTCCTTTTCTAAACCCTCGGAAATTCAAAGATGTCATGGTCACCTCTGATTGTTTTTATTTTTAGCTTAGGAAGTAGTTTCTTTTTGTAACATGTCAACTTAAAGGGAGGGCTCCAGTGAAGTACTTTAGATATTTCTCCTTTGTCTTGTGCTGTGTAAATGTGTTTGTCAGTGACTTGAATGAAGGCCTAGAGAGTATGCTTATCAAACTTGGGTAAAATAATGAACAAGATTGAAGACAGAATCAAGTCCTATAATCTTTATAAGCTAGAATGTTAGGCTTAATGTGATAAAATGAAATTTAATAAGGACAAATATAAAGTTTTACACCTATATTCCAAAATCAATTTCATAAGCTCAAGATGGGGGACATATGACAAGATAGTTCATCTGAAGAAGATCTGAGAATCTTAGATGACTGCAGACCTAATGAGTAAATGTGAGTGTGTCTTCCTCAAAAAAAAAAAAGTAATTCTGCCTTATGCTACATAAAGCAAGGCAGAGTCCAGTGCAAAGAAGATTCTACTTGTGTTGTATTCTTCCTTTATCAGACCACTTCTGATAAAGTATGCTGTTCAATTAAAAGTACTACAATATTAAGTAAATAAATGAGGGCAACCAGAATGGTGAATATTGCTACGCAAAACAATTAAAGAAATGGTGCACTTTTAGTTTGACAAGAAATTATTTAAGAACAAAGATTTTGATAGTTGTTTTCATATCTTTAAAGGACTGTCACATAGAAAAGTGTTTGAACTTGTTCTGTCTAGCACCTGAGTGTAGAACTTGGAGCAATGGAGAGATATTGAAAAAAGGCAATTTCAGTTTGATGTTCAACAAAACCAAACAAATCACCTTTAAAAGAATGAGAGCCTTCCATAAGTAGAATGCACTGTCTTTGGGTCTAACAGGTTCTCCTTCCCTTAAATTCTTCAAATGGAAACTGAATGATCACATGTTGTAGATGTAGAGACAGACAGGAGTATCATACAGCTAAAGTTTGGACTGAAGGACCTTTGTCTCAGAGATTGTGTTTTTCAGTTCATCTTGTCCATCCTTTCTGATCTGCTTTTAGTAAAGATTATAGTGTTTATATAATTGAAGCCTTCTACCATTACTATATGTGTATCAGGTTTGTGTTCTGATATGCTGGAGTTTTGTTTCTTCTTTTATATATTTATTTATCCATTCATTCAGCATTCATTCATTCATTATACCTTATTTACACGTTATCACAAGTCATTACTATTTATTAAGGATTTGTAATGTACCAGGCACTATTCAGAACATATAGTATCCTTGCCCTTTAGTTTGTAATATTTCAAGTTGTTAATCACTTTCCATATTAAAATTCTATAAATAACAATTAATGATCTAGATGAACAAATTTCACATCAAATATTATAATAGAATCTGATATGTATGTCATAAATCATTTCCCAATCTATAAATCTGTTTAACTGCAGAGATTTCTTGTGAATCAGTCTTTTTGATGATATTTGGAATTGAATTCACAGTAACATTTTGACTGTGTCTAAAGAGGCACTGTGAAATAGAATATTGAAGAACTTCTGAAAGTTTTTTTGAATGTTTTTTTTTTCAAAATCATTAATTATTCAGATTATTTGCTACTGATTTCACTAAATAAAGTGAACACGCATCTACTTCCTTTGGCCTTCACAGATTAAGTTACTTATCTGTATTTAGGTAGCACTCAGATTTAACTTGTTTTATTTTTTTCTCTTTTTTTGCCTTTTAAAGAGTGAATACTTGAGTGTTTACTTTTCTGATGAAAAATGCTGTCCGAGATCCACCTTCGCAGTTACTCTTCAGTAACCTTTTAACTAGAAATCAGTAAACTGAATATAAGTTCATGAAAAAAGACTATATTATTTGAAAAAAATAGATTTCTGCTTCAGAAGGAGTCTTAAGTACATTGTTCACATTTAAATATTATTTTTTGTTGGAAATCTAAATGCATTGGCTATGTTCCTTTGAATTAAAACAGATGATAGGGGATTCTGTGGCCCTGTAGGCTAGAAAGCATCAACAGTTAAAAGCTATAATGACTGTCTTCTTAGGGGCTCTTCCAGTTACTGAAGTTCCCAAGTAGCTCAGCTTCTATTAGAGAAGGCCCCGGTTTTTCAGGGCTAGTTTAGGAATGAGAAGAAACAAAAATAATGATGGATTCCTGTGCTGTCCATTACAGAAAACAAGATTAGTCTAAACCAGGGGTGGGGAACCTGCGATCTCAAGGCCACATGTGGCCTGCTAGGTCGTCTGGTGAGGCACTTTGAGTCCAAGTTTTACAGAACAAATCCTTTTATTAAGGGGATTTGTTCTGTGAAATTTGGATTCAGTCAAAGGGCCACACTGCAGTTTCTCCACCCCTGAGTCTGAACACTGACCTTCACTTTTGAATCGTCTGAATCAGAAATGGACAGGTGAAAATATTCTGTTCTTGATTGTCCTTTGGTATGAGATGCTTACATGCTGCAGACTAAGTGCCAACTGCAGCAAAATTCTTACCCCCTCCTGATACTATAGAAGTCAGCAATGGGTGTTCTTTGGCTAAAATGGCAAATTCAGCAGGAGCTTTTCAATAGGGATTTGCAGCATCTTTACCATAGCTGTCAAGAACCTTATTCAGTAGTGTTTTTGAAAATCTACTTCTATGTAGAAGTGACTGTATAAAAATGACCATAGTTGTGTTTAAAAGTATTTTAAACAAATCCAAATTGTAAATTTCAACAGTATTTATTTCATAGTTTACACAAGCAAAGACTTATGTACACATCCATATATTCAGCATTCATATGTTTTATAGTAATTCTGAATTTTATTTCCATATTAACATAAAGTCTTCCAAAATGCCTAGCTTTGTAAAGTCAGTTCACCATACAAAGCCACCATACATCACTTAGGTCTGTGATGAAAGAATGGAATTGCAGCTGTGTGAGTACTGGAATACCCAAACATGAATTAAACTCACAAGCATTTGGCAATAGTTCAGAAAAGGAGCTTAATCTGGTTTCATCTGAGACTGCTTTTATCTGTTCTACAACATCCCCCCATGATGTTGTGTCTGATATCTGATCACAACGTAATGGGGATGACGTAAAATTAGAGAAAACCCTAAGAAACCTAAAGAAGTTTCCCTTCTCTAAAGGATTTATTTTCTGCCTGTAGTTTTCAGTCTTGAAATTCAAGGTCATTCACCTATTAGATGAATTAATTATAAACAAAAAAATTCAGTGCTTATTTTTACTCTCATCTCCCTCATATTTATAATTAAGAGTAATATAATAGTTTTAAAGAACTCTACCACCCACTCAATATATTTAAAGCACCAGTTAAAATGAAATAATAGTTAAGTGCAAGATGATTTAAAAGTTGATAGCTCAACCTTAAAGCAATTTGTTCTATTTTTGATTACCATTCAGGTATTAATCTCGTTTGAGATGCATTCTCCATTTCTGTTACCCAGGTTTAATTCATGATTTCATTTCCTGGGGTTGTATAGACAGAGTTCAGTGGCTTATCTGAGATTTGACAAAAGCTTTGTGGGTGGGGCTAAAATAAAAAGGGGGCAAGGTTGGGAGCAGGTTAGAAGCACAGTCAGACCCAGATCCTGTGTAGCAAACAAACAAACAAAAATTCATACTGACAAAGAGCCCTGCAGGATGCCTGAATCTGGCACATGGGTTGCTATGCTAAGATTGGCTCTTTGCTGTTAAATGAAAAGCATGAAAACCTGACTGATAAATTCAGTTCATTCCATTTTTGGTTTTGAAGATTTTAAACAAAATTGAAACTGTTTTGCTGTGAAGGAGAATGGGGGCCCCATTAAGGGGATCCGCTTTATCATTTTCAAGACTATTTAGCAGAATGCAATACTATGGCTTTAAGATTTACAGGTTAGCTCTGAGAGATGCAACATCTTGTTTCCAGCATTTCCTGGCAGAATCTGACAGCTTACTGGTGGGACCCAACATAACCACAGAACATGAGCTTGCACTATGTGAAAAGCTAGAACCATCCTAATCCTATTTAAGGCAAAGATTAGGATGTTACTTCAAAAAAGTAGAATGTGAGCTTAACTTTCAGATATGTTTATTAAAAGTAAATGTGTTCTTCAGAATCCAGAAAATCAGAATTTTATTCAAAATTTAATACTTGATGCTATTCAATATAAAAAATTATATTTTAGGCATCAAATTCTTTTTAGAGTACACTAACATTATAGTTGTGATTTAAAAAAAATCTTTTCCTTTGTGGCAGACATTTAGGAATCTCTTATACGCTGAACAATAGTAGCTACCCATTGTTCTCTTTAAATATATTTTACAATAAATATATATGTGTATATATTGTGTACACACACACATTTATATATGAGAGGGAGACAGGCAGACTCACAGACAGAATCTTTATTTTCCTTAGTGGAGTCCTGAGAGTGGCCCCCTTAAGTGTATGAAAGTGTATGAATATATATATATATATATATATATATATATATATATATATATATATTGCTTAGAAAAATGACTTGTTTTAAAGAAAAACAAAGATTTTAAAAAGGGAGTAGCTGGAGGTAGCTATGACAAGGATTGTCAAGTTTAGGGCCACTAAACAAGAGCCATGAATACTTTTTAAAGTGAATTCTGTTCTTCCATCTATATAATTATGAATAGGACATGGAATACTAGACTGTTAATGACTCAGAGTAGCAAGAATTTTGAACAAGTACTGTGATCAAAATAACTCATCACTTTAATCTTTCCACACACTTATGTACAATTCTGTTGGGTATGCTTCAAAGTATAGCATTTATATATATGTAAAGCTAGGTATATTCTTCCTAGTAGAAAACATTTATAACTAACCCCGAGCCTGGTAGTCAAACTCATTTTTAGTCATATTTCTTACCTCTTAGGGTGAGAAATTTACTCCTTCCAGAAATTCTAGAGAAGCCTCCTTGATTTCATGAGGCTAGTTCCTGATTTATGGTATAATTCATTTTGAGTTTGTCATTGTGCAACATTTTGCTTTTATGTGACAAAGGAAAGAAGTGAAGAAACTATGTGAGAAAGGAAAGTGTGCAGGTGTGTGTTAGCTATGTGATAAACAATTAAAATACTTTACCACAATGAGTTGTGACTCCAAAAATCAATTTTGAACTACCATTCCATGCATAGGATTTTATTTTAAAAATGTTTTCTTAGATGTTCCATAAAAGAGTAAAAATAGAATCAGCAAAGGAAAATGTCAGTACTGATTAGTTTTTTAAGATATTTCTCAGACACACAAAAAACTCTTGAATTGAAAAATTGTCCTTATGATATTTAACTATATGGTCATAGAAAAGGTATGTTTTAATTTCTGATTTTCCAGCTTATGGGTCATATTTGACCAACTTCTTTCACTAGAAGACATGCCACTTTGTTGAGCTATTTAGGAATCAAAAAGACTGTCTTAATTTAAAACAAGGACCCTTTGTTTTAGTTGGTGACTGCCTTGTGAAATTTTTCAGTTCTCAGCGGGTTAACCAGGGAACAGGGGCAGAGTCATAATTGGCCTATTTAGAGTATTTTGCATGTGAATAGTGTGTTAGTGAAGCATTACTAAGTCTGTTGTGAGTGACATGGTGATTAGAATTTAGATTAGGGAAAACACATTCTGTACTTTATCAAGTACAGTAATTAGTTCAGTCAGTAAAAGTTGATTACAAGTAACGATAAAGTTAGATTTTTGGTACTTAATTTTAAAATTTCTTTATTAAATAGTAAATTTGTTCTTAATATAAATGGTAGTATCTACACCTGTTTTATTGCATATCAGAATAATTAAAAGAACAATGTGTTCAATGCAGAGTATAATCAGGGGATTTATGTATTATGGGTAAGTTTCAATGTAGTTTATAGAACATTTAATATTATACAGTATTTCTCATGTCATAGTATCCAAAGGTTTAATAATCTTTTACATAATCAGTTAAAGTAATCTATGAAAGTTTCTTAGTGTCCAGGGAAATTGTTTTTCTGTGGGTATTTATCTTTTCAGTTGACAAGAATCCTCAGGAGGGTACTCCATTTTGTTTCTATTTTGGCAAAATTGTCTACAATTTTTGTAAATTCAGATATTCATAATTTATAAAAGTAATTTAATTTTATGTGTAATTTGCATTTTATTCCATGTTTCTTCTTAAACTTTATTCATTGAAAAATCTTTGTTTTATGTAGATAAACTTCTAAATACAATGGAGTTACTTTTAAATACACATTGATACATAAACTACATGATGAAGTTTTCCTATGTTTAAGAATTCTGATTCATTTTTGGTTTCCACAAAAGACATGAACAATTCGCAGATAAAATTCCTAAATCTGGCTAAATGAAAATTGATTTTATGTAAATGGAATTTTATTCTAGTAGCAATGAAGAATGCTAAAGTCATCATGATTTTTTTTTTTGAGGATTTTAAAAGGAATTACCTTCTACCTTTCTTTCTAATGTAAGTCCTTTGTGATGACTGCTTTAGACAGATTTTTTTTTAATGCTTCAGTTTAGCAGATGCTGTTTTCTTTATTCCATGGGTTTAAGTGCTAACAATCAGTTCCGGGGGGTGGGGGGTGGGGGTGGGGGAGATGGGGGGGGGAGAAGGAAGAGAGAATAAAGAAAGAAAAGAAAAACTTAACCATATATATTCTTTCTTTCTTTTTATCCCTTTTAGCAAAGTCTCCTTGGAAGTGACATGGATATGGGCAATCCAGGAGCTCTCTCACCATCCAAGCCTGGTTCCCAGTACTATCAGTATTCTACCAATAACCCCCGGAGGAGGCCTATTCATGGCAGTGCCATGGGTGAGTTCTTCATATATTTGAATTCACGATTTGGGCTGATAGGTTTTTAGGAATATATGATAAAGGAAAATAAAAGCTGTAATATTTGTTGAAATGATAAGGCAGTGACTTCCTCCCCAAAATGAATTAGTATATAGATCACTTGTGCATACCAAGCTGAGATATCTGAAGCTTTATTCTCCTGTATTAGCTTATTCCGTGTTTTCCTTTGACTGAACAAACAAGGCCAGTTTTTTTTTTAATGCATGGAGAAAACCTTCTAAATAAAACCATTAATAATTTAGACTCATCATTCTATCAAAATAGTGGGGTTTGGAATTTTTTTCTTGTTTTTTCATTTTGTTTTTAGTTCACAATAGGATAGGAGTTAATGGTGTCTATGGCATTTTACCAATATACTTTTAAAAAAAATCCAGTCTAAAATGCTAACAGTGGCGACTAGGTTGTTCATGGTATAGCATATTCCATGTAGGAAAAGCTTCTGTGGCTCACAAAGTCGTTCATCTTCTTGCAGAGGTACAAACAAAGAAAGTTCGAAAAGTTCCTCCGGGTTTGCCATCTTCAGTAAGTACTGTCTGTTTCTCAATTGGCTATTGTTTGGTGGGTTTATTTTTTATGTCTTATGTTTTTATCAGAAGGAGATACAAGTGAATTACATTGTATGATCTCAGAGCAACATTTGTTCATAGAGAATGTAGATGAAGTAATAATAACCTGAAAATGCTGCCATTTTACCAAATTGTAAAGTGATTAATTGCCACTGTGGAAGAAGGGGTGCCCATGTGAATTTTCAGCAGGGTAAGCTCTAAAGAGTTTTTGAAAAGATGCCTAAAGTTTGAAGAGTTTTACCTGTTCGTATCTTTGGAGGGAATGAGCATTAGTTTCATGTATTGGTTAAATGCTTTGTCAGTATTATGATGATTTATGGATTTGCATGCTAAAGGAGATTTGTGGAGAGGATTTAGGAGAAATTTACATGGTTTTCAACCCATAGTGCAGGGAAAACATCTCTATTTTCTACTTAGGGTGTTGAATGAAGTCTGGAAAGGTACTGCATCAGTAGCTCTCTGGATATGTGATACCAGGTGACAACTAGAAGCATCGAGCTGTAACCAAAAGCATTCTGGGTTATTTTAATAGATGGAGCTGTGCGCAGTAGTTCCTGAGAGTTTCCCTGCATCCTTAGCCCCAAAGATATGATAGAAAAGGATAACCTAAGTAGTTTTCCCCAGGCAGAATGCTGAAGGCTATTTTAACTAAATAAATTAGATGGTTCTTACGTTGAAATCTCTGATTTTATAGTTTCAGTTTACTTAGCTACATATTTTATTTAGCATTTTTTTAGGAAGACTTTTTCTAGTAATATTCTTTTGGGCAGAAATATATGGTGATTTTTTTTCTTTTCTTTCTTAAAAGCCTAATCTGGAACAAAAAGAAATTATCCTGACATATATTTTAGCATTTTTAAAAATTTAATGCTCTATAAGGTACTGGCAAGCTTTCAAAAACATTACATTGATAGAAGCATACTCATGAGTACTTATATTAAGGTATATTAAAATGTTTCCAAATATATTAGCAATTTTTATAGGAATGGGTTTTATTTTATTTTTAATAAATCAGAAGAATAATGGATTTTATATGTTTATTGAGATCAGATAAACCCAAATACCTGTGCATTTCACTTGGTTTCAACAGTACTTCCATAAATGTATTAAACTGAAATGTGTAAGATTATGTTTTATGACACTTACATAATTCCATGATATTGGAGGAACATTGTGGGAAATTTGGATATATGGACCAATGCACACATTGTCCAAATACAATGCCATCAGTAATGTTCTTCATTTTGGGCAACCAAACTTATATCCTTCCCTCCCCCCAAAAAATATCAACAAAATGAATTTTTATCTTAAAGGACCTTTTTTAAAAAATGGGCAGCTCCCTAAACCCCATGGTTTTTATAAATACTTTTAAAACTTAAAGTTAGAAGTAGATTTAATTTGGATGAGTTCTTTGCTTTTAGTCATTTTCATAAGAATTTCAAATGATACAGCTTTATGTAATGTGAATATTTTTAAATAAAAAAATTTTACCTTTGAATGATCCGAAATCATCAAGTAGTTTTTTGCTATAAAATCTCCAGTACTGCTACAAGGCACAAGTGCTTAAAGATGCTGTGCCTAATTTTCTGTCATATATTAAAAATTAACTGTTAAATTTTTTCTTGTGTTCAAAATTATGCAAATTTCTTTCCACTACATAAGTAGTGCATTTGTGTGGTATTAAGTCTGTTTTCTACTTGCTTAATCATTGTCAGACAACAATTTTCCATAATTTGTCATGAATTAAAAATATTTCCCTGTAGACAGCTGACCATTTTAGGACAATTATACTGGTACTATTTTACCTTTGCTCCACAGTGAGTTATGGTAGTGTTGTTGAACTGTTGTGATATGTTCTGAAAATCTGAAGACCACCCGGATCTAAACCGATATTGCCTAGTAATTAGAACTCAGTCATGGAATGTTCAGCTTGGATTGTTCTATCCCTCTGCTGTGGTAGCATGTCCAGGAGACATTCTTGTTGGAACATGCAGCTCAGCTCTATATCTGAAGTACTCTGATAAAATTTTTAAGTAAATACAATTTTTATGTGAATGGGTAAATATTTACAGGATAATTTTGCTTTTGGTGGAATAGGCTTGTTCTGGTTATTTTAGAATTTAAACATTTAAGTTATGAGTACTTGAAAATGGTTGAGTGAAATGCAATTTTAATAACAATTTAAATAAATGTAGTTTTATTCTTTATATTGGCTTTATTATAAACAGAATATCACTTATAACTCAAAGCTCTTTCACAAGAACCACATAGTTAAATACTTAACAAATTGTACTAATTCACCAGATGATAGATTACATTAGAAAATGAGAGTCTATTGCATTAGGTCCAATAAGCCTCTATTTCTACATTAGCCATATCGGTTTTTTTTTTTTTAGCTCAAAGAAACTGATGGATATTTATCTGATAACATGAACCAGTATTTGTATAGTAGATAATGAAAGGTTTCCTTTGGAGTGATTGTAGCCAGATAAAACCTTTACAATTTCTCTTAAGAATATATTTATAATGGTAAATAGTAATAAATCTGTCACAGTCTGTTGTGTTACCTCACTTGATTTTTTTTTTGTAAAGCAGTTCATTTTTTTCTTTAAAAAAATTAAACTGTAGAATTCCATTATTTATATTATTATTCATTGTATGTTTTAGATACAAAATCAGGAAGTTTAGAGTTAAGGTTGAAATCCCATGTGATTTACAAAACCCCATTGTTCTGGGATTCTTATTTGAAAATACTGTAGTTACCTGTGGGAGAAAGAAAATATAGGCCTACTTCCACAGCATGCTGTAGGTCTGGTAAGATAAATGAATGTCTTTTATTTTGCTTTTCAATCTGAGATTTCAAAGCACTTTCTTAACATAATTCATTTAGGTAATTGCTTAGTACCCGTCTGTCTCAGCCTCCACTCCTACAGGTAGGAGGGATAGAGAGGGATCTTGAAGTCCGTAGTACAGGATCCTGCAGTCAAGATTAATGGAAGTTTGCTCAGAAGCAAAGTCTGCAGGAAATACCACCTCATTTTCCCAGGAGGGCCTTGTTCAGCATTTCAGGACATTTTTCAAGTGATTTATTTCAGTCTTTGTGAACTTTCTTTTAAAGAGCTGCTTAATTTATCAACATTTTCAAAAAGAAAATACTTACCTAATTTGTTGGATTTATTATTTTTGGTTTTGAAGCACAGGTTTATTTTCTGAGTCAGATCTCAGCATGACAGTGTTGTAATTTTCATTAAACATGTCCACACTTAAGAGTTTTCACACATCCTTCATCTTGAACCAAAAACTCAGTGAACTTACTGCTCTGTCCACTAATTTTTTTTATCTTTGTGTCACAAAATCAGTTTTTTAAACAAATTGAATCCATTCGAGTAAGAACTAGAGTTTAGAAGGAAATGTCTGTCATTAGATCAAATCTTACCTTTTAAAAAAATTGTATCTTTCTAAAAATCATTGCATTGTCATTGACCACTAGAGAAAAATTAACGAAATTGTTTCATCCTTCAAAAAATAGCAAGATACTACTACATCTTTTCTACTTACAATTCTTTCATGTTTCTTGAATGATGATCCATTTACCAACATTAAAAGTGTAAAACAGGTATTTTTTTTATTTATAGCCCCCACTTATAAATGAACATTATATATAAATGAACATCTGTTTCCTTACTTTTGTTTAAAACTTGAAATAAATGAATTGCACAGGTCTAAACTTCAGCTTCAACTATAGTACTTTCAGATGTTCAGTGCAATAGTCAAAAGTAATGTTAATAGTTAATCAAGTTCTTAATTACTTTTTTTCACTGTTATGTCAGTCTGCTGCCAGAAAAAAGTGAATGGCCACATGGAATATAAATCCTTTTTCAGAGAAACAAAGTTTAGGAAATATGTGTCACTATCCCTTTTCTCCACAAACTTAAAAATATAGATAGGTAATCTTATGTTGTGAAATTTTTTTTGAAGATAGGTTTTTAAAATGCTTTAAATATTCAGTTTGACAAATTGCATATCAAATGGTTAGGGATATCTTTGATCATATAAAATCGAGCTAAAAATCTGTTCTTCATTGAAGATGCCAAAACATTATTTGACCACAATAAAGCAGCTTATTTTAAGACTCCGAATTAGTTGTTATCTGGATTTGAAGGGTTAAAAATCTACTTTGTATAAGATTTCAAATTCTTTATTGGTTATAAGTAAAACATTCTTTAAAAAAAAATTCCAAACTATGAGTCAGTTTAAAACACACACACACACACACACAGACACCAAATTGCCTAAGGCTTTAGGGCAAGATCAGCAGTGTTGGAAAGTATTAAAAGACCTCTGTAAATAAAATTCTACTATAAATATAATCAATTAAAGCAAAGTAGATGTTAGGGGAAAAAAACTTTTCTAAACTCTAAGAATTTCAAAATAATTAGATAATTTCCAAATTCACTAACTATGGTTGAACCCAATAAGAAGAGAATATTCATCATATAATAGACTTCTTCAACTTTTTAGCATATTAACTTGAAGAGTGATACACACATTTTTAAACCAAAACATGCAGTATCGCTAAAGAGTGGAGTGTTTATAAGGTCTATTTTGTGTAGTAAAGTAAGAGAGTAGCCATTAGTGATGTAAAAGGTGATCGAAGAATAAGATCATATATACACACTACAGAAAAGTATGACTTTTTATATCTAACCACTAATACTAGTTATTAGTTAGATTAGGTTAGCAGATCTTGTTCACCTTTAAATACATCATGCCCATTTTCTTTTCCTGATATTAAAGGATGAGAGGGTTTTTTCTCATATAAGATACCATTTATTATGAAGTTTAGGATGGAGTTAAGGGTAACAGGAATAAATTTTGTATCAGAAAAGAAAAAAATGATTTCACAATAGGTTTTGCCTATGTGTATAGTATGACATTTCAACTCATTTTGAATTATATTTTCCATGATTCTTCTTTGAAAATATTATGAATGTTATTAATATGTGAAATGCTAATATTTCTTTAGTATTCAGGCATATAAATCAGTCATTAAACATTTATCAAGCACCTACAGTGTGCCAGGCACTATGTTAAAACTTAAACATCAATATCTGATCACTGTTTTGGCTTCCAGTGCTAAGGAAACTACTTTCAGAGTTGTCCATTATACTGCATAATTGTAGCGAATGTGGCTTAGGAATCTCTGCTCCAGATATATGCGAAATTTAAATTGGAGAATCTGCATCATCAAGCCTAAATCTTCTTGAGGATCATTGCTATCCTGTGATCTCAAAGCGATTCAAAAGACAAAAAGAATACACATAAATATATATGACAGTGCAGCCTATCCTTTAATCAAGTTTTAGATTTCTGTACTTCTTTTTGGAGTTTCATAATGAGGATAGATCTCTTCTCTACTGTTTCGCACCCTGAAATAAGGTATCCTGGCATTTTATTGATTCCATCCATCATCCTGTTTCTTGTCGGTATGTCGTTACCTAGACGAGAGAATAAATGTGAAGAAGGAAAAGATATTAGGGAACTTAACACTGTAATCATTTCAGTTGGACCAAAGTTACATGTATGTATCATATGCCCCGTGGCAGTTTTTTAAAGTGGAAATGTGTGAAAGACTGAAAAAAATTACCAGAATATCCTCTTGTTTTTATAGAAATGGTTCCCCCCCAAAAAAAAAGCCAGCCCCAAAGCCAGTATCTTCTTGATAATTGTGGCATGATTCCCATATGATTTCCTAAAGTGTGTGGTCTCTTTCAGGTTACTTTGAGACCACTACTATATGGTATTTTATTGTGTAGTCGACATATACACATCACAAAACATATGCATGTGGGGGAGTGTTATTGTTTTTGTAGTGTGTTTATAATACACTTATTAAGAACTGTTATTAAAATTCCGCAAAATACCCACATTAGTAGTAAAACTAGCCTTGAGAAACTATGCTTAGTATATCATATTTCATTGAAGTTACTCTTCACTAGAGTGGAATTTGTCAACCTACCCAAATTGCTAAAGAAGCTTATTATAAGAAATTTACATCTCTGAGTTGATTCTACCCTTCTCTTCTTTCTCCCATAAAGCCCAAAGTATCAATAGAAAAATGTTTCAATATTTTCATTTCATTCATTCATTTCATTTCAATATTTCAATGATTTCCAACCTATGGATCTTAGAGAAATGAGAGGTTGTGTACATCAAAAGTCATCATTTTATATTAATTTTTAAAACCCAGCCTGTTAAAAGTATGTTTTATACATATGCAATAAGAATTGCTTTATTGTATCAATAAACATACTTCTAAATTCTGAATAGATGTTATATACATATACACAATTTTAGTTTTAAACTGGAACTAGGCTTTCTTTCGAATAGGGAAGGCATTGGTAGTTGAAATTACAATTTTAGGCACCTGCCTGGAGCTCTGAAAAGTTAATGTGGCTTTCTGTCTACTCTACCACACTTCCATATGCATGGGTGTGTATGTGTGTGTGTGTAATTGGTTCTGTTATCTTATTTCTAGTGGGTGTATTGTTAAATAGAAGAAAAAACTAAAAGTAGAGAAGAAAAAGACATTGGGTACCTTGCTAAAACTTTATAAAACTGTGAGAGTTAACACTGGATTAAAGTTGCCTTCACATATTAAAAAAAAAGGGATGGGACAGATGGACATGTGTGAAAGATTGAGAAAAAATAAAACCAGAATATGCCCCCATAAAAACATGCATATATGTGCAGATATGTAAAGTTATATGCGTATATGTATGAACACAGATATGTGGGTATAACTTTTTAAAATGTATGTGGAAGCTATTAATCAAATATAGACATTTAAAAGCATTATTTAAATGGTAGTAGGTTTTTGTTCATCAGAAACTATTGTGTAGAATCCATGAATTTTTGGAGACATTATTAAGGGATCCTCATACTCTAGTATATTTGAAATTATTTTACTAGTTTTGCGGTGTATAAGTCCATGTGACTTAGACAAAAATTTGGGACAAGAAATTAATAGAGGCGAAGGGTAGAGTTGGAAAATTATTGCACTAGTAATTTATATACTTTTTGGAAAGTAAAAAAATTGATCAAGTTTCCATATTTGGAGGATGTGAAAGAGTATAGTTTAAGAGCATAATATCATCTTATTCTTTTGAATGGAAAAACATCAATTTGAATTTCCAGGGCTCTCTCCCTCACTGACTTCCAGTCATTGACAGATTTCTACAGTTACAAGATTTCTTAGTTAAGTTGCCAAACATTTTTTTAAGTTAGTAAATCAGAGTTGATTATAAACTAGTGGGCTGGGTAAATGAGATTCTCTTAAAATCACAGAACTGATGCAGAAAGGAGGAAGAAATGTCTTTGGTGACATCAAAGAGGTAGCATGTTTTTAAGAAGAAGATTAAAATGCAGTCAGGCTGTCAGCAGACACCTGTTTTTGTTGGCTTTGTTTTTTTTTAATAAAGTGTCCTGAATACTCAAACATAGTACAAAGTTACACTTGCAAGCTATACAGCCTCCATCTTGACTGGGATAGGGTTGGATTTATTTGAAGCTTTGAAAAAAGTTAATGCAAAATTGACACAAGTCTAAATGATTTGAGCACAAAACAAGTTTGACAGTGATTTGGGATGTGTGTGTGTGTGTCTATGCGTGTGTGTGCCTGAATGTGTGTTTCTACAGCTGATAACATAGGTGTGCACTTACTGAGTAGCTGTATTTTACTGGTGCATATACTCCCTCTTCAGAGATATTATGGTAGTGCAGTAGGTAATACATATCTTTTTAAGGTTTTGGCTAGAAAATACAGATAACTAGTAAGTGTACATGAGAGACATAAGCTTGAATATGAAAATATGGACTAAACATATTTTGAAGATGACAGGTATAACTATATTCAAATACTTCAGTCATATCTACATTTCTTGCTAATGTAAGAAACTTTTTAATACTTTGAGGAATTCAACACACACTCTCTCTCCCTCTCTGCACCTCCTCCTCCCTCTGCCTTTCTCTTTCTCATTTCATTTAATCATGTTCATTATTCTACAGAGGCTAAGTATAACATAGTCATGCATAGTGCAATCCCCACAATATAGTGAAGAAAATTTTTGCTTTATGTTTTGTGGTATGCCAATTATATTTCCAGTCTCAATATTTGAGAGGACATTTCCTTTTTGGTAACAAATGACTTGGATATTAGGGGGAAAAAACTATTTCTCTCTGACTCACCTCAAAGCAATTCTCTTACATTTCTTCTTGGTGCCCTCAAATAATAAAAATAAGTACTGCAACACCTAAAATCAAAACGTGTCACTGACTTATCCCTTGCTATTTATTGAATTTTACACAGTGCTGCAATAGAACTATTTTAATCATATCAGAAAATTCCTTGTCTTGAACAACTTTTTCTTAAATTCTTTCGAAATGTGCCTTTTGCCTTGTATTTGTTATGATAGTACAAAAGCTTTCATTCTTTCTATTGGCATGCCATAGTATTATATTATGAGAAGCTCTGAGGAAGTAATGGCTGATTTTTAGTGACCCCCATTTGATGATTTTTGTGGTGTCTGATGTGGAGGTTTTCGTGGCACCAAAGTGTTTTTTAGCAAAGGCTACACTAATATTTACAATTGCCTAAGCTGCATTGTAACTTAGGTGCAAAATATAGACATTGAGAATTCAAAACTGCTAATTCTGGGAGCATTATTATAGGAAAAATTTAATTTAAAATGTTTTCGTTTAGATACACAGTAAAAGGTAGAAATCAAAGTAAAGTTGTTTAAAGAATGTAGAAAAAATTTAAATTTATTTTACTACAGAATATAGGATTTTAGAATAATTTTGACAGGGTAGTTTTGATTTATTGAACATATTTCATTATTTATGCTGGAGAGTAAATGTAAGATAAAAACACCTTTCAATTATTGACCCTCACATCATATGAAAATTGTTTTTGCTTTAAAAAAAAGATACAATTTCCATTGCTTATTACAAAGGTATGAATCTTTTAGTCCTTCATTACTAACATTTTCTTTAAGAAAAAAACCCGTTAGTTTTATATATAGTGATTTTGAGTGTTTTAAGTGATTGTTTTTGTGTTTTCATGTGTTTTTATTTTTAGAAGCATACTTAATGTTTAGTTCTTAAGAATAATGCCATTAATTGAAAGCTGAGTCCATGCCCTCACTCCACTCCCCATTCCACAAATAAGTAAGTAAATAAGTAAATCTAAGAATATTTCTGGGGGACAAGAGAAGGTAAAATCCCCAAACATGTAAGTCACCACAAATAATCCCTCCCCCGACAAAGTTATTTTTTTATTTAATGTTGACAGTTTGGGTTTTGTAGCTTTAATAATAAGCTGGGGGAAACCAAGATGGAATAGCAAGTAATATTGGCAGTTTCATACATTGATGCACTGACTCATTTAGCAAATGCCCTAACCCTAACCCTAAATGCTCCAGGTATCAGCTTCTACTTTTAGTAACTAAGGACAGAAATCTATCACCTTCAGCGTTTCTTTCTCTTGAAGGTACTCATATAAATCCTGAAGCGCATGCCACCTAAATTCATCCTATTTGAAATCTCAGTGTTGTGTCACTGAAAATTGGATGTCACAAGCAGATAGGTTTAATAGTGATGTTTAATACAACATTTAAGGAATTTCGTGTTTTGTGGACTTTTCATCATTTGACAAATTGCTAGGGTTTATCATCATGATGATAATAACTATTATTTATATAGCACTTTAAGATTTGCAAAGCATTGGCATAAAGTAACTCATTTAATCCTAACAACAACACTGTAAGGAAGGTACTGTGCTTACATCCATTTTACAGTTGAAGAAGGTTGGGCTCAGATACTTGAGTGGTACTGCCTTGGATTACACAGTTTGGGGCAAAGGCAGGATGCAGGGATGAGTGTTGCCTGACCCCAAGACCAGCAGCTCTGGAAGGTTAGCAGCTGTGTATTATGGATATTCGTACATCTCCTGTACTGTAGCACCTGGCACAGCTCCTTGAACTTAGTACATTATTAGCGGGCATTTGTTGAATTAATGCTGCGGTGCATGGAGAGCTGACTTTGAGTTAGTAAAAGCTGAGTTCAAATCTGTGTAAATCTAGGAAAATCATTTCATCTGTGTCTCAGTTTCCTCATCTGTAAAATAATAGCACTTACTTAATGGAGTTGTGAGGATAAAATGAGATAAAGATGTAAAACATTTGATAAACCTTAAAGTATTCAGTATATGAGCTATTATAATAACTTTAATAATACATTATTCCTTCACCAAAGATGTGTAGTTGCATACAAATAGAATAAACAGGAACTTCACTACAGTCTGACTGATTATATTACCTGAAATGTCAGAAGAAACTAAATATACTTCACTCTCACTTTTAAAATTATCCATTGTCCTAGTTTCTCCCTTCTTCTTCCTTCATTCCACGGAGATCATTTTGTAAATAATAATAATTCAAATTTCTATAGTGCTTTAGGGGCAGGTAGGTGGCACAGTGGATAGAGTGCCAGGCCTAGAGTCAGGAAGGCCTCAAGTTCAAGTAAGGCTCAGATACTTAATAGCTGTGTGACCTTGGGTAAATCACTTAACACTCTTTGCCTCAGTTCCTCATCTATAAAATGATCTGGGGAAGGAAATGGCAAACCACTCCAGTATCTCTGCCAAGAAAACCCAAACTGATGTCGTGAAGAGCTGGACACAGTGACAGAACAGCAACAGAACAGGTTTACGACCACCTTTCCTCAACAACAGCCCTGTGAGTTAGGTAGGGAAAATAAGATTATACCAAATATACAGATGAGGAAATTAATGCTCAGTAAGAGGAAGTGATTTTCACTCCAAGGTCAGCTCTGAGCACAGCAGTTTTTTGCCACAACTTCTTTACTGTGTCTCTGATATCTCAGTATATTGTTCTTTGCTATTATCTAATAAGTTATTTAGGGTTGTCTTTTAAAAAAACACACAGATTAGGAAAACCTAACATATAGGCTTACAGCATAGCAGATCCTGATTGTCACAAGTAGGCATTTACTTAGGAAGTAGTTTTCTGTGGTCTGGACACCTCATAAGTGAGATTTACTTTACATAAGTGACCTTTTCATTCCCGTTTTCTATACCATCAGTGCTAAGAAGAACCAGGTAATTAGACCTTTGCTTCTAAAATTTATGCACATCTGCTATTGTGAAAGTGGAAATCAGTCAGGGGGAGAATGTCTGTGGTGATACAGTGCTTTTCCTGAATAATTGGTTTATTAGACATGGTATGATGTAAAGAACACTGGATTTGGGGTCAGATTGTGCATTCTCGTTATGTGAGTTAATAGTTACGTTTCTCAGTGCAGGTGACTAAATTTCTCTAAGTCTCAGTTTCCTCATCTGGAAAATGAAGATGCTAGATTTTGAGAAAAGTATTTTGTAAATCTTTATTACACAAAGGTGTTATCATTATTTCTTGAGGTTTTTTCCTCTTATAAAATTACATTGGTGTTATTCTGCAGTTATTCAGAAGTGGGTGCTACTGAGTAATTGTAAAAGTTTCCTCTTATGCTTAGGTAGTTGAAGAAATGATAGATTGTGAATGGAAAATTTCACTTCATTTTGCATGGCCTAAGTGTGTGTATTGGTGCAACCGTTTGTTTCAGTCATGAATCAAGAACAAACTTAAAGATTTTCAGCACCATGTTCTATGGATCCCTAGTATAAAACAGTGATGTTTATTCTGACATTTTAGGTAAATTTAAAGAATAGCTTGGTTCTAGCTTTTGCCCCGGAGTCTTCTTTTAATCATACAGCTAAATTCTAATGAGGAAAAACATATTTTCATCATTTGGCTCTGGAAATTTCTTGTACTTTTAAAATTATTTTGTTATTGCGAGCACAGGCTTTTTAAGTCTTACATTTTGAAGCAGATTTGCATATAGCCATATTATTTGACTATATTTCCTTATGAGGAAATCTTTTTCTTGCCAAATGTAAGTCATGGAGTGACAGGACATAAAATTAAAATTGTTTGGTGTGGTTCCATTTTGGCCAACATATTCTCCACCATCCCTTCTACTTTGAAGTGCCCCCTCTTTGGTCATTTTGCAACGAGAGAACCTTTCTTAGGGAAAGTGAACAGTCCTAAGTTAGGTTAGACTTAGCCAGCCCTCATTTGTAGTCATTGCCACCTTGTGGATTACAAAGGATATTGGTTTTTATAAACTTCCATTTAATTTTGGCTCTTTTTATTGCAAGTACACTCTGGCAGTGGATTGTTAAGTGTTCTTCACCAAAAGGATCCTCTAGTTTGTTCAGCAACACCTCATTTCTCCACTCACAGTTCATTTATGATTCTGATGAGAGTGTTTTTTCAGGAAACACACATTTCACTTTTTGACCTAGGAGCATCTGTTAGAATTTTTTTTTAATACTACTTTGGCATTCTGAAAGTGTTAATGTCTTTCATATCTGTTTAATGCTATTTAGGGATATTTATGATCACCTCTTGGTTACTCAGGGTAAAGTGTGTCGCAATTTTTTTTAAACAGACAGGAAAGCATTCATATGAGGAAACAGATTGCTTTAAACATGTGCTTCCTGTGACAGTAAAAAGAACAAATTAGATTTAACACTGTGTAATGAATGCATAAATGTGTACATTTAAGCTTTTAAAAGCTTTATGTTCAGTTCTGGTCAAAACAAAAATTGAGTCACCTGTTAAAGTTAAGGATGCTTAGATCCCTAGCAAGGCACATCTAGAGGCTACATCAGGTTAGAATGAGCCTGTGTATGTTTAACAAAGAAATCTAGATGCATTTTGGGATTCCCATGGCCATTTTTTTTTCTCTTTGAGTCTCAGATTGAGAAAATTCCTTCCTCTGACTTTAGAAATTGCCATTTTTAAAGGATTGTTCTTAGTTATATTTAAAGAAAAATGATGCATTTTGATAGTGCTGAATTAGAAAATAATTTCATTACCTCACTGTCTCTTATTATCTCATATAAAGTGAAGGTTACCGTTTGCCTTGCGTAGTCTGTGAACTAAATCCAATATAAATGGGTCTTTCTGGTTAGAAAATATTGTGTTTGAACACTAATTCTCCTTGGAAGAAGAGAAGAATCATCTCTATCTCTGCTGGAATTCTAATGATAGTCTCTTTTCCTTGTACTTTAAATCTAAGCCTTTATAGAATACTCACCATATTCCTGGCTAAACAGGAATCTCTTAGGAGAGTACATAGTCTGGGGACATCTGACTCTCTTATGTTACATACTGAGGTACTAATATCAAAACAGACTGCTCATCGTTGCTCCGTAGGGCAGGGCTTTTTTTGGCTGACAGGCACAAAGAGAAATGGGCATGCTGTACCCTGCTTGGCATCAAACTGGGTTAAGGGAAGCTGGGGGCACAGAGTCAGACTGTGTGTGCAGGCACAGCCCATGGTTAACTTCCTCTTTGTCTGATGCTTGGCTTTATTGGAACTGATGACTTTTTTTTTTTTATGGGGTGAGAGTTCAGTGAACTGGGAAGTAGCCCTAGACTCTCTATTATTGTACTTTCTCATACAGTTGATTTATGCTTCATTTTTTGAAGTCACTGTAGCTGTTCCATGTACTGGCTTGCAAAGCTGTAGATAAAGCATTTATACTTCTCATTTAAAAAAGGTGATCAAATTGGAAATTAAAAAAAAATAAAAACCAAAATATTTTTATTACCATTCAAAAAGGTAGCAATGCTGATGGTTATAGTCTACAGTCTTATAGCCTTAAAAGACACCAGCATATATTTTTAATCGATGTTGATCTGACACTTCTCAGAACAAATCAAAATAATTTCTGGCCATGATAGAGCATTGGTATAGTGCTGAAAGAGCCAGCTCCATTTCAGGAAAAAATGTCAAGTGTCATTTGTCTGACTGATGCTGTATTTTTTGTTGTCCTATTTGTTTCAATTCATAATTTTCTTTGAAGATTCATTTGGAAGAAAATACAGGATAGTTTCTATCTTCCCTTAAGATTTTCCTCCTGTTTCTATATTTGCAGAGAGCAGTTCCCAAAGGCAAAAATGAGTGAGCTACCATCTTGAGGAGTATATGATATGTTTAGTGAACACCAAATGCTCTAAAAGTTCTGACTGGAATTTTCAGGAGATTCCAGTTGCTTTGGACTAGCTATTATTTCACACAAAGCCATAGCAGTTGACTAAAGACCTCAGTATGACCAACTTCCGACAATCCAAAAAATAGGCTAGAAGGATGAGGGATAGAATACCATTTGTTTGGTAATTAGGGTGCATCTCTTAAGAGTTCCAGAGAATTCTGATTAACCTTTCTGTTCCCACATTCTCACATGAAATTAGCACACCTTTTAAATCATTGTTTAGCATTTAAACAAATATTTTTGAACCTTCTTAGTGCAACAGGTTTTGAAAACACTAAAGGTATGCTGTAGGTTTCCAAAAAACTTCATTTTTCTTACATTTTAAATGTTCTGTTTGTGCAAAATTTCGAGAATCACCATAAGGGCTTCTTTGCATTTTTAATTTAGTAACTAACATATGAATAAATTTGCATATTAATTAGTTGCAGATTAAATCATGCATACATAATTGCCTCCTTACTGTGTTTAATGTTTGTCAAAATCTCCAGCCTGGTTTGATGGATGTCGTATGAAAGATTACAATTTGATGTACCCTTGGAAGTATTTACACCAATAATGCAGGATTCTTAATAGCAGAATTCTCTAGTTATATACAGTTACTAATAAACATGTAAGATAGGTGCATGTCCCTTTGACTGATTTTTTTTCTTTGCACCAAATCATTTACTATTCATAATCATTAATGCATCTCCTAATTATACAGCATATGTCTGTTAACCCTTTCATTGCAGATCTTCCAGTGGCAGGTTGTTGGGTTTTTTTTTTTTTTAAGAAAACAAAGTACATGACAAAATTCTGGAATTTTAAATTATATTACTGCCACTTGCTTCTTCCTTCATTTTCCATTAAGTACACCTCTGTCCTCTCATCTTTTCTTTATTTTCATGTAACTTTTAAAGTTGTGCTTCTGCTTTGTATCTTATAACCAAAGAGATAGTCTAAGTGAATGTACTTCATAGCTAATATTGTTCTCTTTATTGACCACTGATGAAAAAAAATCAATGAGATTTCAAATATTTTATATAAAAATGTCAAGTAAAAAGGAACCCTACTAATATAAGTCTTTTTTAAATTTCATGAAAATGTGAATATTCAGGGCTAAAGAGTGAAGTAATATAGGACAGAGGATTTGTAAAACAGATCTTGATGATATTCAGCTCTTAATTCATTCCATTGTGCTTGCATGGTACAGTTAAACTTTGTCCCTTTATGGGAAGCATCAAATATTTTCTAGTGGGAACAGTAGATTAACAGAACAGATTATGATTTTGTATCAAAATCATATCATATCAAAATGTATCATTTAACGTAAAAAATTAGAGGTTTAAAACCCCTGATTTGATAGGGTTAAAGAGGACTTATTATGCCTTTAAGACAGTAAGTGTGCCTTTTTGTTGTTATTTCTTCAGTTCTAGAAGTTTACTTTTACTCATGCAAAGACTAGACCTAGACCATGCCCCCCTTGTTTCCAACTGGCATTTTAGTTTTATGTGTAAATATATATGCATGTATATATACATACATACACACATAGATATGTATGTATACACACACGTATATATTACTATTTTTATGTCTAAGCTGCTTATCACACTGTATTACCCTGCATTAATGAGCATTCCTACTGTGCAAAGTTCTATCAAAAATGATGGTGTGAATGCCATTTTTAATTGGAAGTTTATGCAGTCAGATTTATAGTACACAACCAAAAAAATACATATACTACAATTCTGATCCAGGCCAGGCACAGGATATTGATCTTTTTAATTTCACTATAAATTCTTATTCATTTGTTTTATTTATGCTGACTGGTACCCAGTATATTCCTGTTACTAAAATATTTATTAGAAACCACAATTAAGAGGTAAACTGAGGCACAGATAGGTTATGCCTGCTTTTAATATTAGGAGGAAACAATATGTTGCCTTGAATTGCTTTGACCTCTATTTTGCCAGTAGATTTTGCTCCCAAATTTGGAAATGTTTACTAAAGTCATATTTAGATTTTGCTTTTTTGCAATTATTTATTATAATGATTGATTAAATATAAACATATTTAATAAACAAATATTAAAATGACCCAAAAGCACAATCTAATTTTACTTAATTGGAAACTACTTAATAGAAATACTGGTCTCATCTCATGAAAAGATTTTCTAATCATAAAAAAGAGAACAAATTATTGACAATTTTAACTCACCCTTCTGTAGTGTGTCACATTGCACTAAATCATGTAACAATGTAAAAATAAAATTTAAAGACTTAACCTACAAATGGAAGGAAATAATTGGGCCAGAATACCATATTTATCTACCTTCATTGTGCCTAGGTAATTTGGGGCATATGGTATGTAAATGATGTTCAGAAACTGCTGCCAAACCTAGGCACGATGGGATAAATTAAGGACAGATTTTCCTTGGTGTAAGTCCCATGTCTGAGGCCAGCAGTGTCTTTGCTTGGATATGTGTGCTTAGCGCCTATCTGTATCAGTAAGAACTTCAGACACCATTCACTGGTAAAATTTGGCTTTCACTTGGATTCAAAGGTTGCTGAACATGCATATATACCCACATACATATATACATATACATATATATTCCCCAGAATCACTTTGAAGATTAATAAGCTGTGCTTAATACATCCTTCTCCAGTACCAACAATTCTCACATGGAAAAATCTGAAAAATAATTAAATGACTTAAATAAGAATTATTAAAATTAAACTATTTGAAATAAAATTTGTTTTAGGGTGCCTTTTTATAGGAAAAAATAACTGATTTTGGCTATACTTCAGAAATGTATTGTCCAAAAGGCATTAATTTTCTCATAGCTAATATACACATATAGACATGTATTTACATATATTACATAGGAAAAAATATTCCTTCACTTGAACATAAAATAATTTTGAAAAATGAATACATTAGATATTTTTATCACCCATAGAACCAAAATAGATCTCTCATAATTGTTTTAAAAACCTGTTAGTTTGAGTTGTTGATGTTTTATGGTATCTATGAGGAATTACTTGTAAAAATCATTATTAATTTAAGGTCATGTTTCTATTTATAGAAACATAAAGGAACATTTAGTGACTAGCATTTAGTGCATTTAAAAATCACCTGATGATTATGATTTTATTGTCCGTATTTCAAGACAAATGTCTTTACTTATCTGTTATTCTATCTTTTACCATAGTTTTTGTGCTTTACACTGGACTATATTTTAAAGTAACACCCATCCGTGAAATTTGGGACTTATGATGAGAAATTATTGCAGGATCTTTTCTATATTGGTCATTCTAAATAGTATTCTTATTATTGTGTCGTTGTTAGAAGAAAAGCATTAACTATCCTAAATACTGTTATCATTGAACTTAGGGAGCACCAGCATTGAATATACAAAAATTAGAATCAGTCTCAAATCTTGTCAATTAGAACTTGTTTTAGTTCAGCAAACTTGGATTTTAAATACAATCAGCAAAGGTCTACAAAAGCAGTTATTCATTATTTCAATGAAGTGCCCATGCTTCACCCCTTTATTAAATCGGAATAAATAGAAATGAGAGGGTATCATCACAACGAAAAACTTTTTTCCCACTAATTCATATAAACGTGGATGAAGTTCTGAGTTGTTTATACTGCGTGCATCCCTTGGCCAGAGGTTGCACTGAAGATGCTTTTTGCAGCTGTGCTCCAAACCTAACATGATGTAGTCAAATTCGTATTCAGTGAAATATACAGCTCAGTCTGCCTTTTAACTTTTCTGTGAAGTTGAAGCCTTGGGTAAAGGTTGAGGGGATGGGAGTGGGAACAAAGTGGGAAAGATAGCCCTATGCATCAGATAACAGAGGATGATGATTAAAGATGTTACATTGTGGAGGAGGGGGGATATGAAAATACTTTACTTGTATGATAGACTCACTGAAGAATAGCCACTATACACATTTAGTATTGTATCCCACAAGGTTTTGGATTTGAATTTCAGTCACTAGGCTATGTTGAAAATTAAACACCTGTAATTTCAAGGAAATTAAAGCATATTTAGAATCGATAGAAAGTTGAGAGTTTTTCTTTTTTGCTTTTTTAGCATCCTTTATGATAAAGAAATCTCAAATATTAAAATGATCTATTTTTAATGATCTTTCTTTGATTTAAAATGACTTAGCAGTTTTGAGAGAGTGAGAGAGAGAGTGGGGGGGGATTTTCATGCCCACAGACAGTTCTGCATACCAAATTTCAGAGTCTTGCCATTTCCGTTATAAATATCTGAAAAATTAGGGTTTGAAATGGCACCCTTGACAGATCTTTAACCACTGCAGTGCTACCAGGTACATCTGTGATAATGATAGCAAATAAATTAGAAAAAACTTTTTACAAATTATGGCAACATGTAGATGGATTACTTATTTTAGCATTTAGTTTCAACCAAAATATTTGTGAGTAAAGAATCTTGAAAAGATATTATGCATTTGTATATCTCATCCCCCAAGGTAGATATGACTTAAACAGCTTGTTTAAGTCACAACTGCCTAGCAGCCAATCAATCCCGAGTATAGTGACTTTAGCCATTTCCACTCTGTGCTAAAAAAGTTTAGTCTTCCCTAGAATTATATTTATCTGAGGCTGTTTAACATAAGTACTAAGTGCCATACTATTAACTTTAAGTTTCTGTCATATCTAGATTCATTTCCAGCTATTTCCAGATGCCACCTATCACCACCACCACCTCCACATGGACAGTCCTGAAAAGAAATAGAAGTAATGACCATGTTTACAATTTCTAAAGTTTTGCACATATATTAGTGATGTAACACCTTCACGTACATGTTCACACACACACACACACACACACTTTCACTTTGGTGTATTAAAATGAACTTGTCATTTCAAGGCATGTAAACCAAATATAAAGTTTTCAATTATTAGAGTTTTCTATATTCTTGTAAACACCTGTAAAGTGAAAGATGGATGAAATCTTAGGAATCATCAAGTATAACCTCTTCATTTTATAGATGAGGAAACAGACTCAGAGATATAAAAGGACACTTAGCAAGTAACAGAGCTGGATTTAAACTCGGGTCTCTGAGATCAGAGTCAATATTCTTTCTCCCTTTACCATGCTGTGTGTCTAATGCCTCTTTATTGGCAATCACATTTTCAAAACTATAATGTGGTGAATAAATAATAAATAAATGAATTCTCAAATAAAGCAATAAATTCTCAATAACCATAATGATAGACACTATGATAATGTGTCAGTGATTTTTTTAATTGCTACCACTGTTAAATGGGTCTTAGGTGCTATAAAGTTACCATCTTGAAACAGAGTAGCAGCTTACTTTCTTTTATATAAAAAATAACAAAGTAATCTACATGGAAAGGCTTTAGAAAGAACAATTTTATTTCCTGCCCAATTGCCAAAAAGCTCTATAAGATCACAGAAGAACAGTGTCTTTCTGCCCATGAATATCCCTACTAGTAAGTTAAAAGATACAGTGTGGAATCAATCATTGAAACATAGAGGAAACTAAACAGGCTTACATGTATTTAGACGTGAAGCAGGTTGCCACATCATGGATGACTACATATATGTAAAGTAGAGCAGATATGGAGTAGTGGATAGAAAACTGGCCTTTAAATCAGGAAAATCTGGATTCAGCTCCAGGCTCAGACACCTAGTGACTTTGTAGACAAGCCATGTGACCTCTCAGTGTAGACAATTCTCTAAGACTGTGATTGCAGAAAACGTATTGGTCTCATTAGTAGAGGGCATTTCCTTACCAAGAAATTCTCCAGACTAGTGAAATAACAAGGACTCAATACCTAGCTCTATAGTCGGAACTCATGTTGTACCACCTAAAGTAATCATGGTCAGAATGAGAATTGCCTAATCATTATTAAAGAAGTAAGCAAGCATCAGCATATACCGTGTTTCCCCGATAATAAGACCTATCCCGAAAATAAGCCCTCCCCTTACTGTGTAAGATTCCTCTAAAATAACCCCTCCCCCGAAAATAAGCCCTATTGAGATTGCTACTGTAGTGAAGGCGATCCCCTGCGCTACACACTACATTACAGTACCCTCTGTATGCACCGTCCCCCCACCCCTCATGAAACGCACGCTGCGCTCCGAGCTGCATCCAATCAGAGCTGCAGCAGTGAGCGCGTCATCCTGTTCTTCCCCAGTGATTTGCTTATTGAATAAAGGTACATTTTTTTTGTTCACATTTACCTGTTTATTAAAATTGCTGTTGTCAATGTTCATTAAAATAACCCCTCCCCTGAAAATAAGCCCTCTGGTGTTTTTCTGTCCAAAAAAATTAATAAGACAGTGTCTTATTATTGGGGAAACACGGTACATACAAACGGTAAAAATTAAGTACATGATTTTGGGAAGATCAAATCACCAACATTTATAGTGAAGCGTCTCCTCTGTGCCAGGCTCTGTGCAAAGGACTGGGGCTGCAGAGATAAGGCATGAAATGATCCCTGCTATCCAGGGATTTCTCTTCCAGTGATAGAGACAACATATCTAAGCATATACATGAAAATTAAAACAAACATTAAGTAGATAAATAAGGTAACAGTTGGAAGGATCAGAGAAGGTTTTATCTAGAAGGTGCTACTGGAGGGAAATCTTGAGAAAGAGAAGGATTCTTTAAGGCAGAGATGAGGCAGAGTACATTTCATGCAGGGGGATAGATAGGCCAAGAGCACAGGAATGAGAAGTGGGTTGTCTGTCTGTGCAATGGGTGATTATGCCTTAACTAAGGGGGCAGTTTTGTAAGTAGTGAGAAGATGACTTTGAAGTTTCCTCAGTTGTAAAATAGAAATAATAATGGAACTTATACAACAGGGTAGTTGTAAGGATCAAATGAAATAATATTTGTAAAGAATTTAGCCACGTGCCTGGAAAATAGTAGTCACTATATAAATAAAGCTGGCTTGCTAGTAGTAGCAATGACAATATATACTATACATTTAGGGAGTGGGTAGTGTGTGATAAAAGTATGGAATAATAGAAACGTTTATTGGCATACCCATTGCTGAGGCAATGGTACTGTTGATTTGATGCTAGCTCTCTGCTCAAGAGGTCTCTGTTTCTGTGTTTCTCTCTCTTTCTTCTCTGTCTCTCTCCTTGTGTTTGTGTCTCTGTGTGTGTGTTTGTGTGTCTGTCTGTGTACACAGCTTGGTGGGAGATAGCTGTGGTGAAGATGAATCCTGACAGGGAGTTCAGAGTTGAATGGCTTAGACTTTCTTGGGAATGGCCTTGGAATAGTATACTATCACCTGTCATACTATTTGTAGTAGTGGTAGTGGCAGAGATAGTAGTAATAGTAACAGCCAGCAGCAGCAAACATGGTAATAATAGTGATTAGTATTCATGTATATTCTATTATGCTTTGGAGTTTTGTTTTCATTATGGAAATGGCTAATGTCATATTACCTCAGTCTTTGGGGGTAAAACCACCAGACACCGTTTCAGCACAAAAAAATTAATTTAAAGCAGATGAAAAGAAGAGTGGATTGTAATCAAGAAACCTAGGTTTCTAACTCTGCTAGCTGTGACCTATGTGACACATAGATAGTAAGTCACAGCCTTTTGGAAACTAAGGTACCCTTGGGTTCTACAGCTCAGATACAGTGATTTTATGAGTTATTGGAAGCTCTGCTGGTAATCTAGAGTCTTGAAATGTACCACCAACTGAATGAGACCCTTTACCAGTCTAGAAAGTGGCCATAGAAATTAACTAGAAAAGTCACCATAATCTTCTTCTTGATAACTTATAACTAAAAGTATATTTAACTTCTTTATTTACAGATGTTTTCCAATAAGTTGAATTTTCAGAGCCCAGGAAGCATTTGATAATTTTAGACTTGAGTCTCAGTCTAATCACACTTTAGTTTTCTTGTGGTGAGCCATCAATGTACATGGACTTCCTGGTTTAGCTCATGGTTTGGGCTTGAAAAGGAAGGAAAAAACACTTTCTCCTTTCTGTCCCTTCTCATTTCTTCAATAAGATTTTAATTGTATAACCAAGTGCTAGATGTTAAACATGACAAAAAGAATTATGAAATGTGATCTCCAGTCTTTATTTCCCTATTCATGTGGGGGGGAGTAGAATGTGATGCAAGCACCTAAGTGTATTATACATATATTGTACAGTAAAAGCATTAAAGAATGGCACCTCAAAAAATACAAAAACTGAGGAGGAAGACCTTCTTGGAAGAAATTGCATTTGATTTGGGCTTTGAATTATAAGTAGGAAATCAAAAGTTAGAAGGAAGACATGTCCGGTATGGGGATCAGCTTCTTATCTATGTGGGAGTCCAGACATACATACATGAAAAGTTAAGGAAAGTAGAAGACACCAAAGTCTTCCCATTTCTATATGTTCGCTTCTCTAGCTCAGAAGTGATTGTTGTTGGATTTGAATGGCTTCCAGATAAACCTGGTGATTATAAATATCCCCTGTAAAATTATACCAAGTGCCACTTAATCCAGGTAGTGGGGGCTTTTTTCCGTAACCACTTCAGAAATAATTTATCCGTACCTCTCAATGCCATTCCCAAGAGATTCTAAGCCATTCAACTCTGAACTCCCTGTCAGGATTCATCTTCGCCACAGCCATCTCCCACCAAGCTATGCACATACACAAACACACACACACACACACACACACACACACACACACACACACACACACACATGGAGAGACAGACAGACAGAGGAGACAGATAGAGAAACACAGAAACAGAGACCTCTTGAGCAAAGAACCAGCATCAAATCAACAGTACCATTGCTTCTGTAATGGGTGGGCCAGTAACGTTCCTATTATTCCATACTCCATCACACACCCCACACTCCCTGAATGTATTGTGTCTTCCATTAGAATGTAAGCTCTCTGATGGCAAGACTTTCTTGCTTATATGTTTATATATTCATTGCTTAGCACAGTGCCTAATAAGTGTTTAATAAATGCCTTTTCTTCCCTTACTTCATAGACCATTGCAATATTCATTAGGCTTTTTTCTAGCTGATTTTCTGTGGGATCATCCAGAAATTTAGATCCTTCTTTATTTGTCCTCATTACAGTCACAGAATCATAGAATTTTAGAACCATTCCAAGCTTCCTTGTTTTACGTGTAAGGAAACTGAGGCATAAGAGGTACATGAATTGCCTGCCTAATGACACGTTTGGTTGGCACAGCCAAAATAGATCCTGGGTTCCTGATACCAATTATAGTACTCTTTCAATTATAATGCACCATTCTATTTCTTTAATTAAATTTCAGGAATGACTGTCTTAGCCACAGTGGAAGTAACTAAGAAAACCACAAACATTTGGATGAATTGGAAATTTGAAGGGAAACCAAGTAAACTTCAGTAAATAGATTGAGGTGACAACATATAGAGCAAATGGGAATGATGTCTGGAGAGTCCTCATTTTTAACTTAATTTCCAAATCATCTTCACTCTCACAGAGTTAAAGGTTTGCTACTGGATGAGATGGATAACCATGGACTTCATTTGAAAGTTTAGGAAAAAGCTCCCCAGGTGACTAGGAAGGAGTGAGCCCTCTCCCACCCTTCACCCCATTCCCTCAATATTTCTCGTCTGTAGTTTTCTCTGCTCTGCTACCTTCTTGTCTCTCTCCTTCCTTCTCCCCTTCTCTCTTCATTCTCCAACAGCCCAAATCAGAAACCTTCAGGGAATTCTAGCATTCCATAGCCCTTTTTGATCCTTCTTCCAGGACCAGTGATGGCAAGAGGAAAGGCTGCTCCCTAAGAGCTATTGGAGTTCTAGCTGTCACTAGCAAAATTAATAATAATAGCTAGCGAGCACTTGCCATGTGCCAGGCACTGTGCTAATTATTATCTCATTTCATCCTCATAACAACCCTGAGAGGTAAGGGACTGTTAATATTCCCATTTTACAGATAAGGGAACTGAAGCAAATAGTGGTTAAGATCAACCAGGATCGGGCTAATAAATGTCTGAGGCTGGTTTTGAACTCGAATTTTCCTATCTCTAGGTCCCAGTTCTCTAGCCATTGTACCTCATAGTAAAATCAGAAGATATAGAAATGTGGGCTTAACAAGAGGAGGGATTTAGCTTGGCGCTTACCCAGTTGTACCAGGTAAATCCATTTCCTCTTTGAAGTATTGAAATGGACTCTATAGTTGCCAATTTAGGGCATCAGGAAAACTGATTTTATCACACAAACACCCCCATCCCTCCCCACACACGCACATCATGGAAAGAAGCAGGGTTGAGTTAAAATGCAACTCACATCAATACTAGGTTACCATGAAGAAAAACTGTAACTTAGGTTTTCAGCTGAGGGTAGGGAGAACTGTGAGATAGGGGTGTGGTGTGGTTTTATGATGTATTCTCAAAGTGATAATGATGATTGTGTGTGTGTGTGTGTGTGTGTTTCGTTTGATAGAGAGAGTTTGCTACTGTGGAAAGAACACCATATCTGGAGAAATAGGATCTGCATTCAAATGCTTCCTCTGAAACATACAACCTTTATGACCTTGGCAAGCCACTTAACCTACCTGCATCTGTTTCCTCTTCTATAAAATGACAGAGCTCAAGGCAATGTCTTGTCGTGGATAAACGGATGGCTGTGGAATCAGGAAGACTGGTTTATGCCATAGTTTTGACAAATACTAGTTGTGTGATCCTAGGCAAGTCACTTAACCTCAGTGCCCCAGCCAAGGCTCTAAGAGTATATAAGTTGCAGAATAAATGTAATACATAGTAGTAGATGACTTTCCTGAACTAATGAAATCACAAATTCAATTTAAAAGGAAAAAAAAAGAGGGAGTAGGTTAAATTGACACCCAAGGGATGAAAAATCCTTTTCTGCTGGTAACCCTACAAAAACCAAAATACCAATATCTGCAGATGTTAATCCCCCAAGCCTCCATCCTGGGCCCTCTTTTCTTTTCCCTATATGCTATTTTGCCTGGTGATAATATCAGTTCCCATGGATTTAATTATCATTTCTATGCAGATGATTCCCAGATCCATTTATCTAAACTTAACTTCTAACCTCTCTTCTGACATCCAGTCTCTCACTCCAATTTTATATTTTACATCTCTAACTGGAAGTCTTGCAACATCTATAAATTCAGCATGTCCAAAACTGACTTCATTGTCTTTCCCCAAAACCTTTCAAAACTCTTCCAAATTTCCCTGTTACTGACTAGGGTTTCATACCATCCTTTCAATCCCCCAGACTCACAATCATCCTCATCTTCACTCCCTCCCCCCATATCTAGTCTATTTGTCAAGTCCTGTCAATTCTACCTTCACTTCTCTCCTATATACCCTGTCTTCTTTCCTGACACTGCTGCCCCTTAGTTCAGCCCCACCATACCTTACTGCAATAGCCTAGTTGACCTCTCCGCCTCTCCTCACTTTCAGTCAACTATCAAAGTGATATTCCTAAAGTGTCGCTCAGGACATGTCATTCCCCCATTCAGAAATTCCAAGGCCTCCCTATTTGATCCCAGGATCAAATATAAAATGCTGTTTGACCCTTTTTCTACCTTTCCAATCTTTTTCTCTCTTACTCCCCTCTGCATACTCTGTCTGACGTCTCTCTCACCATTGCTGTTCTTCACGTGAGACACTCTCATCCCATGACTTTGCATTTTCACCTGCTCCAGGCTATGCCTGGAATTGTCTCCCTCCTAATTTCCACTGACTGACTTCCCTGGCTTCCTGCAAGTTTCAACTAAAACAGCACGGCTGGAAGAAGCCTTTTCTAGTCCTCCTAAATGCTAGAATATCACCTCTACGGTTATTTCCATTGTATCCCTACAACATCTGGTTTTTATATAGTTGTTTTCATTTTCATTCCACCCATGAAATTGTTAGCTCCCTGAAGGCAGTGACAGTTTTGGCCTTTCTTTGTATTTACAGAGTTTAGCACATTGCCTGGCATATAGTAAGTGCTTAATAATTGCTTGTTGACTTGACGTAGTCTCTTCTTTAGAGAGCAGTGTAGTACTTATCTCAGCCTGTTCAAGTACATGGTGTACGGGCCCTGTGAGCAGTTTTCAGAAGAAAATGTCACTTTCTATAAAAGAGGAAATTCCCACTTCGTTTGGCTTCCCCATACGATTTAGTGAACAATGCAGAAGGCTGAGCTTTTCTAGGTTTCAGCTCATTTTAAGATAGATGTCAGCTGTATTGTTTATTCAGAATGCTTTTGTCTTTTTTTTTAATTGACAAAGAGTGCCAGGATAAAGTTTGGAAAAGTAAAACCCTTTTTCATGATAGGTTAGTGGTGTGACTCTCATGCTTTTAACTTGTTAGTATTCTAATTCATCATAAAGAATAGTACCAATTAGTAACTCTTCTGAGGTTTTAAACTGAATTTATGTCTGTTCAGAAATGAATGAAAGTCACCAAGAACATTGGTGCCATTGGATTTTTAATAAAATTTTTTCACTGTTCACCTTAGCTATATTCGGATGGCCAAGAAATGAAAGGTTTTAGTCTTTATTAGTATTTACCCAAACAATCCATTCAATTTTTGTGCTGTGTTAGCACAGTGAAAACATGAATATATTTCAGTCTTATTTTATAAATGTGCACAATATTCCTTATTTAAATGCTGGGCATCTGGGGTTATTTTAAGGATTTTTATTTAAATTCTTGATTTGATTTGCTATATATAACCAATAATTCACTTAATATATACTGATTTGATATATTTACTGTTTCATCCCACCTGATACTTCATTATTGCCAGCATTATTATAAAATTATATGACATTTACAGAGGATTCTAAGACCTAGAATGGAAAGGAAACTTCTATACCATTTAAGCTAATCCATTTATCTTTCAGGAGCCTCAAAGTTGAAGTGACTTGCCCAAGGTCTTGCCAATATAAATAGCCATAATTGTGAAATCCAGATCTTCTCACTCCAAATCATACCATGCTACATTTTCTTCAGTACACAAATGATTAAAAGCTTTTGTGATGCCATAGTTAACAAAACCTTTTTAAAACGCTATTTAGAATAAGGAAATTTCATATTCTAAAGAAATCACCCTCCCCAGTGAGGGGAGGCTGTATTTTATTTTGCCTTATTATTGATTGATACGTAGATAGATCTGTTTTTATTGAGGGTCTTTTAAAAATTTATTTTGTGTTTATCCTATATCCAGATGCTATCACAATTATCCCTTCCCCCATGTACCTCTTGGAGTGAGGCCTTGCTGAAGTATAATAGTTAGAGGTCCCAAAAAGGGAAACTTTCCTCCCTCCACCAGGAAAACCTGTGTGTGTGTGTGTGTGTGTGTGTGTGTGTATGTATTTACACACCCGAGACTTCCCCTTGACTTTAGTAGAGCTCATTTTGCACATCTCAGGGCAAAATGCGTCTCCAAACCATGCTGGAGGGGGACAATTGCCTCAAGCTTCCATTTGACTCAGGTAAATGTAGTAAATGCATACCTCCCTTTATCCAGAGAAGTACCATAATTTAAGTCATCTTCCTCTGTCTCTGTTGTTATTTCGTCCAGTAAGTGAGATACCACTTCAGTATCTCAAAATAGAAATGGTTTGTTTTTGTTCTGAACTCTTGGCCCGGCTGAATATAACATGCCCCCAGTTATACTAGGTCAGGATGAAGTTTTTTTTCAAGAACATTCCACGCATCCCAGGGGCTTGGAGGTGGGGATTGTTTTCCAGGCCCTTGGAGTTGGGGTGAGAGGGAAATTAACAAAGAGATTTCACTTTATCTCTTAAAATGCAGTTTCATTACGTATCCTTTGTCATTTTTAAAGGAATATGATAGAATTCCACTTTAACAGGTACAGGTCTTACTGCATGAACATGGCTCAGAAGAGCTTGCTTTGTGATTAAGGCCTAGAAATAAAATGTTTTGAGTCCTCTGATATTGACATCTACTCTGGACTTTCATTTTCTTTGTTCAGGCTGCAAATATCTCATAGTAATGTTTCATATTACAATAGCATGTATTCTGTTAGACTTGAGATACATATTGGGATTCCACTTATACACAGTCACCATGTCAGTTTGTCTTGTAGAATATTGTCTAGAAGATTACTTGTTGATATGTGTAATGCATGCTATCCTTTGGATTCTGTACCATAAAAACTTAAGTCATATAGGACCAGCTATGAAAAAGAATTTGAACTAATTAAGGAAGGTCCTCTACCACTTAGGCCAGCCTCTTCCATGATTTGAGACTAGACTGCAAGAGCCTTGATGGATCCCTCATCATCATGTTCCCAATCCCATCTGAAAGTAAGTTTTCTTTCTCTCCTCAAAATTTCTTAAAGCAGGTAACACACTATTTATTTTGCTATTCAGTTTCAACTAGCTCTGAGGATACAAAAACAAAAATGTAGCATTCCCTGCCCTCAAGGAACTGTTACTACCTTCTGCCTTGTATCATATTGATTTGTTTATATATTCTTCCTTGAGGGAGAATCTGCAAGATCCTGGAGAGCAAGTATTATCATTTTTCCTCTTCCTATACCCCTCTAGCACAAACTCTTTCAGATGCTTACAAAATATGAAGTTGAAGTATTTTGAAGATGGTCACAAGAATTTGCTGGGTCCATCTTTGTGTTTTCCTGTGATCCTTCCATACATCCATGGGAACCATAGAGATTTTTGTTTTTGCTTTTTGGAGGGCAATTGGGGTTAAGTGATTTGCCCAAAGTCACATAGCTAGTGTGTCAAGTGTCTGAGCCGGACTTGAACTCAGGTCATCCAGACTCCAGGGCCAGTGCTCTATTCACTGTGCCACCCAGCTGCTCCTGAACCATACAGATGTGTTGTTAATTAGTTGATTATACTTTTCAAATCAGTGTGGATTTGGATGTTTTCACATTATAAGGTTATATGAAAAGTATCCTCTTTAGTCTCAAGTCAAAGATAGGGTAATTGAGGCATAAGAAAGTTAAAAGCTTTATCTATTAAAAGAAGACCTGGCATAGCTTGATTGTCAGTGCAAAAGTATTTCAAAATAATAGTATAACAGCTATCTACTTAATATAGGAACAATGTAGGAACAACACTTCTTGTGTATCGTGAAGACAGACTACTTTTCAGAACTAGAACATTCTGTGTAGATAGACCCTGCACAAGATCATTTAGAAGGGGAATTTGTTGACAGAATCAAGCCTGGGAGTCATGTTTTGTCAGCCCTCCTATTCATACAAGGAGGTAGTCAGCCTTTATTAAGTGTTTTCTGTATATGGGGACGGGGATTGCTAAACTCTGGTGATGTGAAGGAAGAAAACAACATTGTCCATATCCTTAGAAAGCTCATGTTTCAATGCAATCATGCAAAAAAATATACATGTAGGATTTATACAGTGTAAATGGAAGGTAATCTCAGAGAGAAGGGACTAACAGTAAGGAAGTGGAAGAATGAAAAATTCCTCCTCAATAAAAATGAGGTTTGAGCTGTTTTGAAGGAAGCCAGAAGCACTACTGCATAAGGTTGTTTATAGAAAAGCACTTTGTCAATCTTAAAACATTATATAACCATCATGTATTATTATTATTATTGACGAAGAGTGTATATCCCCATTGTTTTTATCCCTCATGTAATATAGGTTGACTTTCCCCCCTCTAATTAATATTTTTATTGTTTAGTCATTTCAGATTCTTTGTGACCCCATTTAGGGTTTTCTTAGCAAAGATACTGGAATGGTTTTACCATTTCCTTCTCCAGTTCATTTTACAGATGATAGAACTAAGGCAAACAGGGTTAAGTGACTTGCTCAGGATCACACAGCTAGCAACTGACTGAGGCCAAATTTGAACTCGTGACCTGATTCCAAGCCCAGAACTCTATCCACTATGCCACCTACATCTTGTAATCAATATAAGTTGTAGTCCTTCTAGGTTACAGATTTTCCTCCAGAGTAGGGGCGGGGGAACATTTCAGAATGTCTTCTACCTTATCTAACACATGGAGTAACAAAGTAAGGCACCATTACCAAAAAAGGCCTATATATATACACACACACACACACACACACACACACACACACACACACACACACACAGAATATGCCCTAACTGAAGAGTAGAAAAAATGTTGTATGATAGTTCCAGCATGTCTTTTAAGATAATATTAGGAATTGCCTTAATTTTACAATTGTCAGAGACTTGGTGTATGTACATGAATCTTAGAATGTGTTACAATGTTCAGCAATAGACTAATTGTCCAGCAGTGTCCAATGTTGAGCTGAAAGACCAGTAAATGTGTAGTATCATTATATCACTATGATTTTGTGGTTCATTTATACCTTCACTGTCATAATGGGATCTTTTGTGTATGATTGCCTTAATTGGGCAGTTCTCAACTAAAGGAAGTGGGGAGATTTCGTGTGTGTGTGTTTTATGCAGACATGTGATTGGAAATTCTCTCTGTAGAAACTCCATCCAATGACGTAGAACCACAATTCATCTGTAACTTAGAGTCTTAGAGAGTTTGGCTCCAGTTCAAAGTGTTTGAACATTCGATTCCTTTGAAGATTGAATGATTTGCATTTGGGTCACACAGCTGATATGTAACAGAGACAGGATTTGAACCCAAATCTTTCTAATTCCAAAGACCATTACTTTATGGCACTATGCCCCTCCTCTGTACAGTTAATATTAGATACTGTACATTAGCTACTCTACAGGTAGGGATATTAGCTTGTTGAAAATTCATTGTAATGTATATAATATAAATCTATATGTGAAAACTGACCATCATTGTTTAGTTCATTTTGTGAATTAAATTCCTGAAATACTTTGGCATACTTATAGATAGTGACTCCTACTGGGATAATGCAAAAACTGTAACCTTAACTTTTGAGTAGCAGTCATTAATAACAGCTTTCTGGATCAGCTAAATGTGGTGTAGAATAACTGCCTTTGCCTGGCTCGATGAAAATCCCTTAAGTGGTTATGTTATATCCAGATGCAAAATTGAAAATACTGCATGTAGAGATTAAAACACCAACAAACACTAGTTATTGTTGTTTTTAAAGTCAGTTTCTTGTCAGATTATTTTATATGTATTTTGAGAGGTTTCTTCTTTTTACCAGAAGACTTTTGATAGACAAAAGTCCATATTGGGTAGTAGATAGTTTACCAGGATAGAAATGCATGGTTAATATATTGTTCTGATCTGGACGTACTTGGCACATGGCAGCAGATGTTTGAAAATTAAGTGACAAAATTTGGAAAATATTCATGTAGATATTCTACATTTTAAACAAAATAATTTTTTGCAGTCCTCATTTACATAGGGGTATGGTAGTCAATTCTATATGGCCACCATAATAAACTGCATTTGTTGGTTTTGACCATCATATTGAAAGAGTCACAGAGCTCTCTATGTTCTCTATAGAATAGATATCTTTGACCTTCTGAATACCCACCATTACTTTGGACCTTCTCCTCAACCAAGATTTAGAACTAATTCAGTAGTGCTTGAAAAAATAACACCTTCGGTTTTTAAGGGAACATTTTATTTTGTTTTTGTTCAGTTGTTCATTCATGTCCAACCCTTTATGATCCCATGGACCATACTGTCCATGGGGTTTTCTTGGTCAAAATATTTGAGTGACTTGTCATTTGTTTCTCCAGCGGATTAAGGCAAATGGAGGTTAAGTGACTTGCCCAGGGTCACATAGCCATCACATGTCTGAGTTCATTTTTGAACTCAGATATTCTGACCCAAAGCTTGGCACTCTCTCCACTGTGACCTAGCTGTTGAACATTTTATTACAATATAACAAAACAGGACTTTTGTTACCTAATTGTGTGTGTGTTAAATTGTCTGTCTTTTCTGCCCAAAATGCAACACTTTAGTTGTATTTTTACTTATTTTGTTTATAGAAATCATTTCTCTTAAAACAGATCATAAGCTTTCCCAAGTTACAAACTGGTTTTTTATTTCTTTGTGTTCCTTGAAGTATACAGTAAGGTACAGGAAGAATACAGAAGGGTTGAGTGAATAAATACTAGAAGAATTCCCTTTGTATTATAGGACATCAGAATTACATGATTCATCTTTTTATGCAACAAGTATTTATTGAGAATCTTTCATACAGTGAATTGTGGGAGATGTTATGGTTATTCTCAAAAATGCATACAAATAGTTCCTTCAAAGTTCTGTCTACCTTAATCCTAAGAAGGAAGAGTAGATGGTGACCCTAAGTGTTCATTTCAATTATTAGACTCTATAAGGAAAATCCAAGGAACTATATATATACCTCAGAAGAAAAAAAAAATAATGTGGAAACTTTTTAAAGTGATCACTAATTTCAAGAAAAAGAGTTTGAGTCCATTTTTTAAAAATTCATTTCTCTATAGAGGAGAACTGTTTGCTATCACAAACTACAGTATCTTCAATATCTATACATTTGTAACTAACTTGCAGGGAGTAGTCGATTGATTTTTGTTGTGGTTAATTGTCATTCTTTTTCATTTTAGTCATACAAGTAACTGCTTCTCTAAGAGTGTATATGTATGCAAACATGTATACATACATGCACACACACAAACATACACACACACAATGACCTTTCTTATTATTGTTAAAATGTGAGAGAGAGCATGGCATATTGGATAAAAGACTGACCTTAGAGCCAGAAAATCGTGCACAGGCCCACCATGGGCAATTACCCTCCGGCAACTCTCTGTAAGAGTATAAGTCATAGATTAGTTGATGGTCTCCATCCTGTGGAGGAATTTTACACACTGGGATTTCTTGAACTGTTTAAATCACTGATGCAGACCAAAATGTGTGTGTTCTCTCTCTCTCTCTCTCTCTCTCTCTCTCTCTCTCTCTCTCTCTCT
>NW_027185664.1:9268454-9295552 GCF_028583685.1 Petaurus breviceps papuanus
CTCTCTCTCTCTCTCTCTCTCTCTCTCTCTCTCTCTCTCTCTCTCTCGCACACACACATGCACACACACACATAGGGATTAATGCATACATGCTTAATTTCCCATGGAATATATTTTTGTGTCCTCAAAATTTCAAAGTCTATGGACAGAGAAAGTGAGCTGAAGCTGTAGAAATCCTGACTTGAATTTAATAATAAACATGTGCTCTAAGGTCAGAAAAGTAAAAATGAAAAATAACAGAACTATAGCAGATTTCCTTTCTCATTGGTTGGAATTCAAAGATTAGCTTTCAGAATCCTACATCTCTGTTAATTACTGTACTTTATTACCATAAGACCATGAAACACCACAGTCTTCTCCATACGTTCATTAAAGCTCAGTCTTAATGGTCTTATCTGAAAAATTGTATGATTTTCATTTCTCTAAAATGATTTTTGTAGATTTTTAAAAATCCATTTTACCTTATCAGATTAAAATCTCTACTTGGATATGAACCTGCCAGTCACATACTCAAGAGATAATTTTATAAGTATATAAAGCTCTAGTCTAATTAAAAATTATTTATACCTAAAAAAGTAATGTAAAAGCATTTAAATGTTTACAAAACATGCAGGGAAATATTTAATATAAGCAAAACAGGAAGATTATTTATTGAAAATTTCATTGTTTAGAAGTATTTCAAGCAGTCCAACTATGGAAATTTAGATGTAATCTAGAAACAGCTTTCTAAAAATAAAGTTTTCAGTTTTAAAAAAATCTCTTCCCTTTTTTTTGCACCCTAGTCTTTTTTCTAACTAGAGTGTTTTTTACACAATGACCTGTAATAGTTGGGAACTCTGGCCTTCTATATTAAACACTGAGGGTGGTTTAAAGGTTACAAATGTGATCCTGTCAGATTGACAACTAACTGTTCTAATGAGGAAAAAATCCTCAAAGCATGAAATTTGAATGAAATGTGTGATTATAATTCAAGTACTGTTTACACAAACCTCTGGGGACCTCCGGAATAAATGCAGAGCAAGTTGAGTTAGACAAACCTCTGTTTGTAACACATAGATACATGTACATATGTGTATGTATGTTATACACATGTGTGCTCTAATAATGCATAAACACATGCATATCTACCCATATCCACTTGTGCCTGTATCTGCATTTATTTTAGAAGTATGGAAGAAACTTTCAGCCATTAGCCAAGACTTTGCTCTTCAGAATCAACACCATAATCTTTCGTTGTTTATTAATACTGTATGTGTTTTGTTGCCATGTTGAGTTGTAAGGAAATAGGTGCTTTGAATTATTAAAGTTGATTCTAGAGAATAGCTGTATGCTCGGATGGCATTTGCTTCGGCATATGCAAATGATTTAGTTTCATTTGGGATCAATTCCCAGAGGCCCTCCTTTCCTGTGATGCTCTGAATTTGGCAAGCTGAAGTCAGTCCCAATGTTTCTTTTTTTTTTTTCTTTCTCTTTCTTCTCTCCTTATTTTCTTTTCTTTCAGCCTCGTTAGTAGAGTATAAAGAAAATTAAGGGAAAGAATCCACCCTCTGAAAATTATTGTAGTTTTAAAATATTTTATTTCTCCATTCTGATCAAAAGGAGGTGAACTAAAAAAAAAAAAAAACATTTGTTGGGTGTTAGCCACCTAAAATCGGCACTCGAATGATTTCCTTTTAACTTCAGTGAAAAAAAAATATGTTTGGAGTACTTTTGGAAGGTTGATACAGAAATATGACTAATTTAAAAGACACAAAACCCTGGAAATTTGCAGATGTGCTGCAGTTGACTTTAAAACTTGACAGCTGTAAGTCATTCTCAGGTCAAGATATTCCAAACTCGCTGCTAAAAGCGAATGAATAAACTGTGGGTGGGGGCAGAGAAACCAAAAACCACACCAAGACACCCAACACCTAAACTAAAAATCGCCAATTGTGGATGACTATTCAAAGAGCATTCAGCATCTCGTTTTATGACTCTGGCTCCTCTTTAAACAAATGCCTGCTGCATGGCAAGATTAAGTTCACTCATTTACCACTTCTTCTCATCGATTAAAGGGAAGCTGATGGCTTGAAAACCCCAGGCTTGCAGCAGTGTTACTCTGTTTCATTCCTCAACCTCGTTTTGTAGGTTGTTGACCAAGCAGTCAGAAAACACTGCCCCTCTCTCCTTTTGAGCGAGGTCAGAGACGGTGGGGTTTTTTTTTCCTCCCTTTTCTCTGAGTCGAGTTCTCAGGCAGCTGCGTACAATGCTGGGAGCTAGCCAGCAGCAGAGACAGATGGCAGAGTTATTAGATGTGCATCATACGATTCCCTTCCTGCCACTCGCTTTTTAATCAAATTAAAACAAAAAAGAAAGAGAGGGAGAGAGAGAGAGGGGGAGTCAATTAACTGCATTTGTATTCTGCTCAATAATGGACCCGATTCCACTTTTACCCTCAGGCAGTTGAGTGGAAATTTTAGGGAAGAAAAGGGTGATTGGAACAAAAAGTGAAGAATTCAGAAATGTGTAAGAATCTGCATTATTCTAGAAACTAATAAAAATACATTGGGAAAGTTGAATCTATCTCTTGTATGCATTAGGAATTACTGCTAAATCAGGGCTGGGCTGCTCTCCAGATTTGCTGTGGAAAGTTAACTGTCTGACAGAAGAGTCCTAGCCACCTCCCCCCACCCTCACGTCAGGAATGGTCTCTTCCTGCTTTGCATATTCACCATGCTTGGCCCGGCCATATGGGAAAATGCAACTGAAGGAATTGTTGTGAAAAAAGGGACAGCGAGTTTGAAATAAAAGTTGTTAGAGTGGTACTGAGGAGAAAAAAGAATACAAGACCATGTATTGCGCATACACAATTCCTGGCATGGGAGGAAACTCTTTGATGTACTACTATAATGGGAAAGCGGTAAGCTAACTCTGTAATTAAAGGTGTAATTTTGACAAGTTTTATTGTCGTAAGAATGAGCATCATCTGCAGTTCTTGTTGTTGTGAAAGTTGTGCAGGACTATTCCATCTTCCTTGATGCCATGAAATATTTATTACTTGCCAGAACTAGAATATGATTGTTGCCTTTTATTCATACTTCGAAAAAACAAAAAGCAGGAGGATGCTTTCAGAGCATTGGAAAGTATTTGCTAACGTGAAAGTTTTCACTGAGGGAAACTTGATAGTTTTTAAGACTGAAAAATACTTTTAGAATATTTCTGTTAATTCCAACTGGCTTTTTAAAAAGAGAATATGAGGAGCAGTGCCCTGCAACTGATAGAGAAATCCCAAATTAGAATAAGAAGAGAATTGGGGTAAGTTTCTCAGTGTCCTGAGATCTTGTGAAATTTTGAGCCTTACTAAGAAAGAACCTACAGTGAGATGGAGTTGGTTGACAAAAACTGACAGTTGAAAAACAGGTATAGGATATGAACCTTAGAAATCGAATGAAAGAGTAGACCCAAGATTTTTTTAAGATTAAAAAAAAGAGCCATTATACACATAATAATGTTGTCAGTTATTTCTGCTATGTGTCCTCTTCCTCATTCTCCCCCCCCCCAACCTCAATAGAAATGCTTTATTTAAGAAAAAATGTGTCTGGTATTTTGTGCATAACCCCAGCAGAAGGTTTATACTTGCCATCTGGAGGTTTATTTTTTTTTTTCCTCTGGCTGGGCCCTGAGAAGGAAAAGGATTTCAGTATTTTCAAATCGGTATGTCGGGGTGGGGGGGGGAACTGGAGAATATTGTTGGGGGGATAGAACAGAAAGGAAACTGTTGCTAAAAGAAAAATAAAATGGGTAAGGAAGATGAAAACGAACTGTTTATAAACTGTTACCTTTTGTGTTTTTTTTAAACTTTCATTTTATCTGATACTGGTCAGAATATGGTAGCTGGACCAAAAGGGAACTATTAGAGCTTTTACGAAGGCCCAATTCAGTTATAGGAATTGGAGCAAACTAATTAAACGTGTATATGTATCTCTGTATGCATGTTTGCATGTATGTATATTATATATGTGTATGACAGCTCTCTCTGTATGCATATTGATGTACATATACACATAAAAGTGTTTGAATATGTAGTATGTTTTAGATAGATGGAACAATTTCATCCAGGAAAGCCAATTTCATGAATGGACATCTGCTAAAATAATAGCGTACTTTGCTTTTATTTTAGAATATTAAAAGCTTACTAGGGAAAGTTTATGAAAGTATTATGTCTTAATCCATTTAAAAATTCAGTCTACATTAGGATATGGGTTCAGTGTAATGAAGGAAATGTAGTCTTGAAACATAACAGGCTTAGGGAGTTAAATGATGAAATAAAATGTTTAAACATGTAAAGATAAAAGTTAGGATAATTTGCCAAATCTTTTTAACAATCTATTATTTGTAAATGCTAATTACTTACCATTTATAGTTTTCAAGGTTTTATTAGTGATCTTTCTGATGTTCCTGCACTTAGCCGAACTAGTTGATCCAGAAATGAAAAGTTCCTGAATGTTATCATTGTCAGTAAACACAAGATTCTCTGGAACAGTACAGTGTAAACAAGAGATATATCGACTGTACTTATGTATCAGGACAGAGTTATAATGACCCTGTTTCAGCATTTTCTCTTTTATAAGGGTTATAGAAGACAACATAATATTTTTACAAGTTTACCAGTTCCTCTTAAAAATCCAAAGTGAAATCAAAATCAAATGCAGTCTAACTTGTGAACGTTTTCATTCATATACAGAATGGGAATCTTTCATATGTATCTCATTCTCACGGCTTGCCAGTTGCCTCTACCATAAAAAATGCTGAATATGACATCATATCACTAATATGTCTTCTCGGTTGCCAAATATTTTGGTTGTGTTTTTTTTAAGAGGATGGTATTCATAAAATCAAGATCACTCTGTCAAATGAAATATAGTAATAGGAACTGTTTTAATGTTTATTAAAAACAAATATGGCAATATGTATCTGTTTATTAAAACACAAGAGAAAGTAAAATTGTAGATATATTGTCAAAAGAAAAAAAAAACAACAGTGAGTTGAAACATCACCAGAAAACATTTTTAAGTGACTAGTTGTTGCTAAACCTTTCATTTAGTTTTGTTAAATGGAAAATACTACCACAGGAACAAGTTGTCAGAGTTCCATTTATGGGCCCAGGTCTGTCTCATTTTTTCAAGTCTTTATATGTACATTTGAAAAATAGGTTTTTGTTTATTAGGCAATATGCATTGGTCTGGCTGCAAGTCTATATCGTACAGCTTTTGATTTGGTGCCAGACATCTTGCGGAGATTGTGTATACTATACGTTAATTGTTCAAAATGCTTATCGATGAGCCCTTACATTTCTTGGATTTTATTTTGTTGTTTGTTTTATATGCATACATGAATTGTGAGTACATGTGCAAATATCTTTTTGTGCTCAGATAGTAGGAGTTATTTATGATTAGCTATTTGTTGCACAAGTTTTGCTCTAGAGATGACGCAGCTCTTGAATTCCTTCTTTTTTTTTTCAATGACAAGTCAATTACTTGTTTAAATTCAGTTTGAACTCTCTGAACTGAGAGCAGCCAGCGGAAACAGGTCTTCCCTGGGAATAAACAAAAGAAGAAAAATGCAAAATCATTCCAAAGCAGTATGAATTCGGGTTACTATGAAAAGGCTAGGACAGTTAAAGCATATCAACAGTTTTTAAAAAAAAAAAATTGTAACTCTAGGATCTACAAAAGCTGTTTTTCTCTAACTTTCCATTAGAATAAATAAAATTACCTAAAGTACTTTCAGAAAAGCAGAGGAAAATTTAAATTTCCTATTGCCCAGAATTATTAAAGATTTTTCTATCTACTTTTCCCTGGCAAATTGTTTTCATTACGCTTTAAAAATGCGTAGTTTTCTTGAAATGTGGACTCTATAAAAGATAGCCCCATTAAAAATTATAAAACTGGTACTGGCCAAGAATGGCTGACTGTGACTAAAAGGTAGAGTCTACTGAGAGGGAGGGAGGAGTATCTACGCCTTACCTGAGGTGAGTGCTTTGCTGAACTTAACTCAAGGATGACTGTGATTTTCTTTGGAGATAATTCATTTTTACTTAATCTCATATTCATCCAAAAATAACATTTAAAAATATGACCTGTTATTAGCATAACAAGGAAGTTTCTTCTAGCCTAATAAATCATTACAATTCATTTTTAAAGTCTTTTATTTACAATTTCATTACTCTGATACATTGAGTGTATGACTATCATCCAGCATTAACTGGACTGGAATCAGTGTAGTTTTAATCTTTAAATTAGATTTTTATAGCTGCTTATACTTCCATCAAACTAGGATTTTAATAAGTAATTATTTAGTCAAATAGCACACATGTTAAAATATCACAAACCTATAAAGATAAAATTATTGAGAATGAAATTAAAAACAAAAGTGGCGAAATTTTCTCGTAATGGTAATTTAAGATCAAATCATCAACTCTCACCAGCATGTGCATGTGTTAAATCGTATAGAGAAACCTATAATTATTGTAATTGCTCTTTTTGCTTTATACTAACAAGCTTCAAACCATATCTCAAACTAGTTGTTTTGAAATAGTTATTTGTCAAGTCATCAAATCTCAAAAAGTAGATGGTAATGAGTTTTTTGTGTGTACATTCTATCTCCTGGGCTTATTATGCAGCTTTTCAACTTCCTAAAGTTCATAGATGAAAATGAATGTATATAGCACCATTCTTGCTATCAGTAACGTAGAACAAATAATAGCATAAATTCCTGCCCCTGCTTAATACCAAAATATAAGACTATGTTAACCTGAATCCTTTCATTTGATATGAAAATTTTCCTATAAAAATATTGGAAAATTTTGTTTCCTCATCTGGGGCAATAACCTTTATTTTAAAACCACTATTAAATAATGCTATAATCACTCAATGTGTAGCATAATAGGATCATAATTTGAGACAAGGTTTAGGCATGAGATGTACACTGCTTATCTTTAAGAGGCAACATTTTAAAATTGATTTTGCTTGCACTCCTATCTTCATTAACACCAGAATTAGTTTGGGCAGTCACAAGCAAGTAATACTATACTATAGTGAAAAGTTTTCCATCTTATGACAACTATGCAAATTTCACTTAATGCTTTAAGAAAAAGGGGGAATAATTTATGTACTTACTATTTTCAGAATTGTGAGTAGAAATGAAAGTAACCAGTGCAAACATCACTTTTTTGACTTATTGGATTTTATAGAACAGTTAATCATTTCATAAACTAATATCATTTCAAAGCTGCCCATTAATGGTAAGAAAGCAAAATATCATATACAACGTGTATGTATTGAAATTTCAATGTGCCTATATCTAAACAAACTTCTCATTTCACTCATATGTTTTACAGTCTTAGTAATATAACGTTAGAATTCATTGTTGTCTTTCTAAATATAGTTTCAAAAACAGATTTATCATTTTATGTGAGATTCTTTAAAATAAAATGTCTTTATTTTGCTTACTTATTTAAAGTTTAAGTTAATAAAATCTACTAGACACTTAATTTTGATACTCTGCATTTTACTCTGATGCCTCTGTTGCAATTACAATCATGATACTGATAATCAAAGAGGCCATTGCGAACATCTTTGTGGTGCTAATTTATTATGAAGAAAATATAAATATGTTATAGATGTGGTTAATTGTATTAAATCCTGAATTTCTGGATGACCTAAAATCATTTAATATGCTTCTGATATCTTAATAATAGTCATCTTACAGTTGTATTGTTGAGATTAAATAAAAAAAAGAGATGGAAAAGAATTAGGGAAGGGGCAAAGAAGTTATGAGAAAAAAAAAATCTAATAGCTGATACAGTCTTTAAATACCTTTCCCACTGATCTACAGGAAATTGTGCAGAAGAATTGTTTGTTTCCTGTTCCACTATAAATGTGGTTTGCATTATACTACTTTTACTATGAAATTGCTGAAACACAGCAGAGCTTGATATCTTCCTTATAAGTTATTATGGAAAATGTCTATTATATTTTGGTTAGTATTTATTCAGATGTTGTCATGTTTAGTCGGCTATGTTTTGGATTTTTGTTTACTAACTCTATTCCAAGTGTCTGTACACAGCTATGCCATTGGGAAAGTAATTGCAATATTATTATTCCTACAGAATAAATATGCAAGTTACAAACCACATACTTAGTCAACCTGTCTACAAAGAATCTTAGTTTCTAGTCGGTTGGCAATGTATAGATTTAAAATGCAACTTGTGGTTATATTGGAAGTGATTGGGATCCAAATATTCTTGCCATTTTCAAATAGTATCGAATAAAAATACCAATCGGTTTATCAGATCCACTCTTGTCTTTTTAATTGTGGGATATACAGGACCCAAAAACTATTCTTTATCTAGTAATGAACAGGTCTTTCCTGCAGGCTTACTAATGTTCCAAATAAGGCTTATTCTCCCCACAATGAATGTGTTTTTGTAAGTGATTGAAGCTCTGTTTCTGAGATTCTTTCTGGACTCTCATGACCCTCCTACAAATCTTAGGTAGCACTTAACTCTACACATGATATTTTAGATGAAGTATCAAATCCCAGGTGCTACAAGGTGAATTTTTATAGGGTAAACATATATATTTTTTTAAAACATAATTGACATTCCATGTGATTATAAAATATTTATAATCTGGAATACTCTCATAGATTTGAAGCCAAACAGTTATTAAGGTGCTAAGAAAAATATATGAGCACTGCCAGGAAAGGAATCAAATAATTCTTTTTTGTTGTTTGTTTATTTCAGCTGATGAAGTAGTACTCCATAAAATTTCATATTTGCTTCTCCAGGAACTTGTATTTCCAAGTATATAAAATATTTTAGTATATGTCCTCAATTATATGTTGTATTATGATCTTACACATGTCTAAAATACCTTAGAACAAATGTATATTATTAAAAAGATCATGTTTTATCCAATGTGTACAAAAGGCTTATGCGTGTCACATATGTATGTAGGGTGAGAGACAGAGATTTTCTATGTATGCATATATAAAATTAAAATTGTTTAATATGAGCTGAAAATGGTTTAGTATGTATGTGTCTTTGGAAATCTTATTTGCAATGCCGAATGTCTGGTTTTCCATGGTACTTGTGCCAAACTGAATGTTGACAGCCTTTTGATAACAAATGTGTTTATATCACACACTTTATATGGATTTGAATGTAAAAATCCATATTTCTGATGTCATTTTAAATTTCAGGTACCTTGAATTATTTAGCTAGCTTTCCTCAAACTCTGATTTCTTGTGTCAGTATTTGTTATATGCATATCAGTAAATGTCATCCAAATATTTTTGGCATTATATTGGCAACATTTCATAAGATGCCTGGAGAAAGGTGAAACAAGCTATAAGATTTAATTCATTTTGAAAATCTACCTTGTATCATGTGGATATCACTATAAAACAAGGGAAAGTAGGATAAAACACCTGAGATGTCAAGGAATTGTATTTGGTAATCTCATTTCAAACTCCACCCTCCCAAAAGCCAAGCTTTGGCTCTGATCCTCCAGAGACCTAGGGCTGAGCTCTCATAGAGACCAAATTACACTCATCCTGAGAGAGGGCATGGTTGAAGTAATTGGTGGGGCAGTGTGGGTAAAGTTGCATTACAGCTGCTTCCATTGTAGCTGACCTGAAAATGAATAGAGGATGTTAACAATCTAGGCTAACATTTGACTTGGCTTTTCACCTCCAAAAACGTAAGGGTGAGAATTATAGAGTACTGAACAACTGCACCAGTAATAAGCCTGTTCAAGTGGGAATTGCTATGTTAAGAAAAATCTCACAGTCTTAAAAATAGTTGATGCATTTACCAACCACATTAATGTTACAGCAGCTCCAGTAAAGCTTATCCACAGTATGTAAAGCTCTTATTGTTTAGACTAGTTATATAGTTATTATACTTTGATCCCCCCCCCACTTTGATTCACATTTAAAAAAAATATGCTTAATAAAAGACATTTCTGAAAACTCAGAATTTCTCCTTCCTCAAAGGCATAATAATAGCAGAGGTGCTCCATTCTCCCCTTTTCCAGTATGTGCCTACTCTGTTTTAAAGGGAATAATGGCATATTGCTCAATAGCTTTTCTAACGAATAAAACAAATTAAATTGATGTTACATGCATATTTAAACCCCATCCAGTTAAGTACTGACGTGATTAAAATAATCAAATGTATTACTTAAAAAATTAAAAAGGATAAATTCTGTACCCCATTATTTTATTGACTTTTAAATATAAATTGCAGAAATGTTTACATTCCTAATGGCATTATTAAGCTAAACTGACAAATCAGAGTAAAAAAGTTGATTGCCCAGCATATTATTATTACTGCACCTGTTATTACAATTCAGTAGATGAGGCACAACATCCATGAGGAGGATGGATGCTGTTTTCTCAGGCTTCCTTTGTGTGATATTGGTTGGAGGAGGAATGTTTTCAAAAGTGTGGCTTCACTTGGGGGGCCTTATTTCTGGTACTGAGGTAACCGAAACCTCCAGCCTTCTTTATGTTGCAGGACAATTCGTATACAAGCCATAGGAAGGGTGCTTGCTGGTACCTGCTTGCTAAGTCTTCTCTCGGCTTTTTTATGGAAGTTTTAAAATTCCAAATGAAGTAATCTATTATATCCAAAGAGTAAACCAGTGGGAATTATATGGATGAAAATCAGGAGAGACAGAAAGATTATTTAACATGAATTTAGGCCAAATTTAAAATATGAGTAACTACCAGAATTTCGAATTTGGCTAGGAAAAAAAAAGATTTGAATATATGCTATACAACATTCTAAGTGCAATAGGTATAGAAATGTTTTTATTTTAATTTCTTATCTTTAATGCACATGTCCCCTTTTAAACATTTGACCTTCTTTGGGTATTTTGATTCCTTATTATATTGCTAACAAGAAATTCTTAACTAATTCCCTACCATACTGACGATATAGATTCACTTCCTCAGATGATTGCACATTGGCAAAACAAAAGTCCGAGTGCCAATGACTGAAATCGCTATCACCGAATCCATTTTAGAACATGCTATATTCTGAATAACCTGGAACAATATAATCACAGTGCCACAGCATTTAAATTGATGGAGTTGGGACTGGGGGTGGAAACCTTAGATCCATTATCTACTTTTCACCTTAATTTGTAAATTTTGTACTATTAAGTTTTTCTGGCAGAGTGAATTTTTGAAGAAGTGAACAAACTGTTTTTATGAATTGATACTATTTTAGTTCCTAGATATTGATTTTTTTTTCCTCTACAATATTTTAAATTCCCAGCATTGAAAAATACCTTATAACTATCATGTATCCTTCTGACTTCCTAACAAAATGTTTAAATGAATTAATTCTCAATTTCAATAGCAGGTTCTTAACTTAATGCTACCTGAGTTGATACTGTTTTTGCATGCTTTCGAGTTACATAGCAGTATTGTTAGAAAAAAAATGAAATTCAGTTTCCATTCTTAGGCCAACTTGGACAGAAATAAAAACTAAATTTTAAAGAACGTAGATTATTACTGTAGTAGTTTACTGGGAGTTTGGCTTAAAGGGGTGGGGGAGGGAGGCTACATCATGAGGCTCATCAAGCTTTCATTTTGTTACATTTGCAACATAACCTTAGATGTTCAAATTGGTTATGTTCAACTTATGACAGCTGTGGTATTTAAAGTGATCACAGCTGTTGTGATGTAAAATTGATTTTTCTATTAACACCTGAAAAGAAGACCTGTGTTATATTAAAAACTTAAGTAAGGTAACTGAAAAATTAGGCTTACTGATATGAATGTACTAATCCCACTTCCTAGCACAGAATAGTTCAATAAAGCTCATGCTTGTACTTAAGATGATAAATAATACACTTTTGAAATACTTTCATCTAAAAATATTAACATAAAGACAAATCAACTTCTCTAAACTTTCTGGAATAATGAGACTGCTCAAGGTTACTTAATAAAACCTAAGAAAACCTTTTTTTTAAGGATAATTGAGTTCTTAACCTCCAAAATAAAGAAGCTAGAGTTTTGCTCTTCAGAAATGACTGTGAAAAAGAGATGTATAGAAAAACTTAATAGTAGACATGATATCTTTATATTTTTTTCTGATTATTTTTAGGTTATGCAAATAATTGAGGAAGAGGAATGTGCTTAGATAGCCTTAGCATAATTGTTTTACATAGAATATTTTTAGCTTTTTGCTACTCATTTTGCAAATCTTTATGCTTCTTTTGGGTAGCCAGACAACACTTCCAGCATTTAGTTGGGCCATTCAGAATCTTACCAGTTCTCAAAATGTTATGTCAATGTTGAGGTGCTAGAGCAACTAAAAGAAAGTTGACTTGGCCAAATTCAAGTAGACAAGCAGCTCTCAAACTGTTGGAAGTTGGTGATGTAATGAGTTTGAATTACAGCTGGCCTGATGCGAAATTATTTATGGACACAGTTCCTGCACAGATGTATTGCCAATAGGGAGCTGTGTAGATTAAACTTTTTGGCTAGTCCTAGGCTTTTTACCTGTGTAACTCAATCAGAATTCCAAGTGTGGCAGATTTTATGATGATAAATAGAAGAATAGATCAATAGATGGATAGCTATGTAAATACATAATTATATAGATTATGTAATATTGTCAATTTATGGTTTGCTCTAAGCTTCCTTGTATTGGTAGTAGTATCATCTCTTGAGCATTGAAATTTCCCGCTGTGTGTGTATACAGAAAATTTGAGCCTGTAGCATACATGTTTTAATGAAATTACTTCAGAAATTATCCATCTAAAATGGCAGGATTCTAGAAGGAGTAAGGATAGTTTGGGTCTGAGTTGATGATGAGGCTCCCCATAATACCTGCAGACCAGAATGTGGCACACTAAGTAAACATTGAAGAAGAGAGCAGTATCCTTGTTTTTAGAAGCGAAAATGTCCCAGGAGATTGACATTTTTATAAATTTCTAAGAAAATCAAAGAAGATAGTTACTATTGATATTTTATTATTATATATGCATATCTTCAGAAATAACTCATGTGATCTTTTAATTTTATAAGCAATTAGTTCCTAGCATGATAATCCATTTTATTGATAGCAATGTTTTATTAGAAGCAGTAAAATATTTTCTCGGGGATTTTTGTAGCAAGTATCATGGCATGCATAGACAACAGTTCTGAAATTCTCTTTACAGAACATGCCACAGTGGTGCCCATGTATTTTCTCTGTAAAATGAAGCTTTCCCATGAAAATATGAGCATTTTTGAGCTAGCTAATATAGTACCTCATTTGTGAACAAATAAAAATCACTTCAGAGCAGCTGCTACTGCAGCTTATGTTGGATCAGTAATGTATATTTCTGCATATTCTAAATATATTTGTAACTCTCAAGGTAACTTAGGTGACTTTTCCTTAACATCCTGAAAGTATGGGCCAAGGTGATATGGTGTATTAGGTAGACAACTTACATTAAAGTCAGGAAGACCTACTTCTGACACAAACTAACAAGCAATTGTCAATGCCCTAGGCAGCTATTAAAGACTAAAAGTGGCAAATCAAGTGCAGGTCCTGTATTTCTCATCAAGGATTCCCTACACCAGTGAAATCATACACACATACACAAAATATGGACATATTTCCATAATGGGGCACCAAATTTAAAAACCAGAAATAAAATAATGCTTAGAAATAAAAACAATAGATTCTTAAGTGTTTTGTCATTCAAGACACTTTATAGATCCCCATCCACCAGAATGTCATTGTCGAAGAAATGGAAGTTAAAGATATTTTCCTCTCATACAGCTTTCTCCACTGTCCCCCCCCCCCCCAGAGAGTAGAAAATAAGCCTGCCAAAACAGGACCAATATCGAATGGTTTTCTAAACTAGAAGCACAGCAATGCTATACTTTGTTCCTAATTTTGGAGAGAGTGACCACTTCTGATAATAAGCAGTACTTCCGAATATTTATATCTGAATCTGTGACTTAATTAGTTTAGGGAACTCCCATCGTTTAGAAACTCACTCAGGTTGATTCTTAACTCCTCGGTAACTTAGATGGTTGCCTGAAGCACTTAAGAGTTACTTTTCTAGTATCATCTACACAATATTTTAAGCAAGGATTTAACCCAAGTCTTAACTCCAAAGCTAGCACACTATCCCCTATGTCCTACTTCCTTTCTTTTCTTCTATATATCTTATTTTTTCAACTCAATGAACATTTATTACATTTTGGGGGCATGCAATGTGCTACTTTCATCCTCCCGTACAGAATCAGTCAATATGCTGTGCATTTATTAGGCACTGAGGAAACAAAGATTCAAAAAACAAAAATACTCTGAAGAACCAATTCTTTCAGACACAATATAAAGATGGTGACTTAGGCAGTTTTAATGGAAGTTTGGGGTATAAAATTGTCAAGATCAGACAGTTTTCCCTCCTTTCTACCCTTTCCACTCAACCCCCATACTCTCTGTAAGGACCAGATTAGTCTTGAACTGTTCCATACCCAGTCTTTCATATTTGGCGGTGTTACAGTTCTCATGAAAACAAATATTCTAAGCCTTCATAATTCACTATTCTTACTCCATGTTCTAACTTAATGCTAATGTCTCTCTGGCAACATAATATTTTCTTGACTAAGTTCAGAGGGCAACTAGGTGGTGATGTGATTAGAGTGCTAGTCGTGGAGTCAGGAATACCTGAGTTCAAATCTGGCCTCAGATACTCACCAGATGTATGACCCTAGGTAAGTCACTTAACCCTGTTTGCCTCAGTTTCCTCCTCTCTAAAATGAGCTGGGGAAGGCAATGGCAAACCGTTCCAGTATCTGCCAAGAAAACTCCAAATGGAATTTGGAAGAATCAGACACAACTGAAGTAACTGAGTAACAACAACAAGCTCAGAGGTGTATATTTCTACCAAAAAGCATTAAATAAGTTTGTATTAATTTGATCATTAGTGTGTTGCTTTTAATTTGTCTATAGTCATGCCACCCACCCTTAGTTTATCCTCATCCATTCAATATGGAAGAGCCACAGTTAGCAGGCAAATGGCCAGAAACTCTAGTTAACATTTGTTTTGATAAATTCATTGATTTTGTTATTTATACATTTCCTCATGTTGATAATTTTTTTTAATGAATAACTGCAATTTACTTTAAACAAAAGGCAGTGAGGTCTAATGAGTGGAGAGCATTGAGTTTGGATATAACAGACCTGCCAAGGTTCCCTTCTTGGATCAATCATTCGTTGTCTGTGTTGGACTCTCAAAAATTCTCTTCTCTTCCATATGTCTCAGTTTTGCCATCTGTAAAATTGAAACAATCACACTTGTTATCACATTGTGTTTATAGTGCACTTTGAGAAGCTTGTGTTAAAGGTGCTTGGCTGAACACTATTTTAAGAGTCAGACAATATTTACTGAGCAAAAAAATCAACCTTATAGTGCTTACTCTATTACGAGATGTTGCCCAGCATAAAAGTGAAACCCCTTAATACATTATGTTATTAGTAATGAATAATTATAACAACATTATCTTGCACATATATCTTATTTTGCAAAGCCATTTCCACATATGGAATTTCATTTGGTTCTACAACAATCCTATGAGATAGATAGTTCAAAGTATATTATCACATTTTACAATAAAAGGAAAGGGGAGCAAAATGCTGACAATGATGATAGCTAACATATATAGCCCCAAGGTTTGCAAAGTTGATTTTAATTATATTAAATATAAATACATAAAATGTATAATATAATTAATTATTGTATAATACATAGATATTAAGTACTTAAATGGATTAGGTTAAGTAGCTTTTCCCCAAAGTTATCACAAACTTTATGGCAGACATATTTTAGTGACTTTTTCACACCCGTTGCTTGAGTATAAATTTGCTGTATTCTTAAAAGCATAGCATAGGGGTGGCCAGGTGGCTCAGCGAGTAAGAGCACTGGCCCCATTGTCGGGATGACCTGGGGATCGAATCCGGGCTCAGATACTTAGCACCTCACCCAGAAATAACTGGCTGTGTAACCTTGAGCAAGTTAAAGCTTAGCATTAAAAAAAATCCCTTCCATGTTTAAAAACTTCTAAGGATCACATGTTGTGGTGGAAAGGACAGTGAACCACATATCGGGAAACTTAGGTGACATCACCTCTCTGATGCTTCCTTACTAGGGTGGTTTGGCATGGGCTGCACAGGATGCCCTACGAGGCCCTTTTCAGCTTGAAAGCTAGGATCCTATGATTTCTCATCTATTACTTTTAAGTACCTCTCCCCTCCCCATCCAGTACCTCTTGATGTCTGTAGGGATGATCTAGACTTAAAAAAAAAAAAACTATACTAGCTAAGCTTTACCATAGTAGAAAGTTTTGAGTATAAATCTGCTAACATTGTTATCTGGAGCCAGCCACATTATTATAAGGTTTTAACTACCAGGGCAACGGCAATTCTGAAACATGGAGCAGTTGTCATCTGCAGTGGCAGAAGAAGGACCCTCACTTATATTGAATCACAGGAGTATAAATTTAGAGCTGGTAAGATCTCCAACCATCAAAATGGACCCCCTCATTTGATATCTGAAAAGCCAGAGGCCCAAAGAAGTTAGATGATTTGCCCAAGGTCATTAGGAGCAGAACTGAGATTCGAACACACATCTTTTGACTCCCAATTCAGTTTACTTTCCTCTGGACTGTTTCTAGTGTTACAGAGCACTGCTGTAGTTGTAGAGGGTAGTGGATGTTGTGGTGAAACCATGAGACTTGTCAGAAGACCTGGGTTGAAGGTCTGGCTTTAATTCTTCCTAGTTTTGTGACCCTAGGCAAGCCACTTAATTTTTTTTTAGTGGCCACTTAGGTAAAAATGAGGATAAATATTATTTTCAGTATCCATTTCTCAAGGTTGTTGTTAGGAAAATGTTTTATACATCTTGAAGTGGTATACAGATAGGAGTCAGTCTATTGATCTGAAGTCAGAATTTGGATTTTTAATTTTATATAATGTTTAGGTAAATTTCACTTTTATTGATAAAGATTTTAAGTGTAAATTTGTAAGTAAATTTTTTAAGTAAATTTGAAACAATTCACTATAGGTCTTTAAAAACATATCATTTATTTAGCAATTATTAAAAGAACAATTAACCACAAAATATCATAGTAGAATGGAAAGAGTACCAGATCTGGAATTAAGTGACCTGGGTTCAGATCCTGCTTTTGCCACTTATTTCTTGTGTGACTTTGGAAAATCACTTTACCTGTACTAATGAGTTTCAATTCCACATTCACAAAAGGAGAGAGTTGGACTAGATAAACTCCAAAGTCTCTCGTAGCTCCAAATCAGAAGTCCTTTACCTGGCATCTGGGTTAGATTTCAGGGGGTCCGTGAATTTGAAGAGGAAAATAATTACGTCTTTATTTTCACTAACCTCTTACTGAAGTTTAACATTTCCTTCCATTACAAATATTGGTAACAAACATTATTGTAAGGAGTCCATAGGCTCCACCAGACTGTCAGAGGTATCTATAACACCGAAAAGATTAATAAAAACTCTTGCTCTAAATCTCTGATCTTTGGATCATAGCCTCATAGTGTCTTCAGAAAACCTTCAGTTTTATACTGCATTTTCTTGTATTGCCTACATCCTCGCAGATTGTAACTCATCTATCCATTCATTCTCATTCATTCCGTGTGATTTTTTCCCCCACATTTTCTTGTAAATTTCCTGCAGGGGGATTTAACTAATGTGCTGGAGGTCTTCTTGTTCTTTTTAAGTCTCAGAAGTACTTTCTGAGTGCCATTCTAGGTTGTCTATCATTGTTTTATATAACTCTCTCACCACTATTCTCGTCATACACAACAACCTTAATATCAATTGCTCCCTATTTTCTGTGCAAGTCTTCTCTGGTCATATGCTGTAACCTGATTATTCCTTTTATGGTTGTTTTGATTGGCCTTTGGGTTACTTACAATTTTTATTCTTCAGAGGGTTCCATGATTTGCTGCCTTCGTATCACCAGGATAGTAACATGACAGAGTGAGTTTGTTGTAGTGGATAGAGCCTTGTATTCTGGAAGACCCTGGGCTCATCCTTACCTTGAATGTCCACTAAATAGTCCGTGGCAATGGCTAAGTCATTGTACTTCTCCAAACCTCAGTTCACTCATTTCCCATTTTATAAATCCAAATAATAAAATTCACTTTACCTTCTCACAGGACTCCTGTGAGGAAAATTCTTTGTAAACCTTAAAATATTCTAGAAATATGAGTACCAAAAGTAGTTACTGACCCTTTTTATTCTACACTCCATTTGTGGTCATTGTTGGTGATAGTTATTTAACCACTTATTCTTCTCCTGCCTGGCACTATTACTAAGTCATTTCATCCTCTGTCTGCTGTATGTCTCCAGTAATACTATAAGGGGTGGGTTTGAGTTTTACACTCATTTCTTATTTTACTCAGTTCTTAGCACAACTCTGTGTTCAGCAAGAAGTTGTTGAGTGACTAGATTGTATGAATGAATGTTGTATTTTGGGGTCTGACATTTTCCTCAGTCTCTCTAACAAAAGACGTTCTGCAGCCTGCTGGGATATCATTTGCGTGTAACAAAAGTGAAGGGAAACATTTCCCCAATATCATTTAATGCAGAGTTGAGCCAAAGGTGAACATTTTAAAGTACTGCAGTGTGTCCAGACAACAAACACAACATTACATCAATGAGAAGTCCAACTGCTTGGTTATCAGAACTAACTTTGGTGTCCTGTTGCAGATGCTTACAAATCCATTTCATGCTATGGGCATCATGTGTTTAAATCGAGGCTTTACTTTCTTGGATAGAGATTTCTAGACCCAGTCCTTTTTCGTACCTATTCTGTTTATCAGATGAAATGATTGTGAACTCTTTCCAGCTCTAAGTCTTGGTAAGACACATCAGGATCTCGCAGTGTCACAAACTGGCAGATGCTTTATCCTTGGGCTCTGTTGGTACACACAAACCCTCATTTCTCCCTGTAATAATGATGGTGTTAAGAGGCATTTGTGTTGTGTGCTCTCTTTCAGCTTGTACCATGTTTAGTTCCTGTTATGCAAATACTGCTTTAAACTTAGAAATGCCAATTTGCATTAATATTTTGGTTCCCTATAGCTAGCTATTGCATTGCACAAACAAGTGCATTTTAATGAGCATTGGCAGAATGTAAAAAAAAAAAATATGGTATTCATTAAATTCTATTGTATGAAATGCAGTGGTTGGTTGCCAAAAATCATTAGGATAAATGTAATGTGTGTTGAGGCCACAAGTATAGCCCTCATCAAAGAGCTCTGTGACCTTATAGAATTGTGAGATGCAGTACTATTGGGTGCAGAGTGCAAAATGGTCTTTATTGCTATAAAATAGAAGCTATGGTTACTATTAATATTTTTTTAATTCAGAAAAACTTATTTTATTTCCAAGATTTTAGCCTTAATGTCCTAACATTGTAGTACATTTGACCTCTGAATTTATTACTTAATACAGGAGACTTTAAAGATCAGAAACACTAGGTTGAAAAGCAGTATTTTCTTATTTCTTGCATTTCAGACTTAAATCTCCAATAGGGTCTTGTTATTTATGATTTCTTTTTTTGCAGTTCTGTAAGAATCTTGTATCTGGGAGAGAGCTTTGGGGGTTGAAGTGTTCAAAAATCAGAATATTTTGCAATTAGGGTTTTCTGAAATTAATTATCTTAACATGTGGGCTTTTAATGTCACTATCATGTTTTGATATAGTCTATGTGTCTTAATTATAATGAGCTTTTTTGGTGTTTTTGCAGTATTTTTTTCCATTCCTCTACTCACTTTTCCCAGAAGGAGAGTTCCAAGTCTTTGAAAATTCTCATGATTTTGCAAATCTGCTCTATTTTTGTCTAGAAGACAGGAAAGTTAAAACTGTGGCTGGTAGTATGCCATATACTGAATCCAATTTTTAAAGGAACCCTTTACAATCCAGTGAGTACACTGACATCTTTAAAGGTATCTTTAATGAAGATAATTATACCTGCAAGGTTATATCACCAGAGAATTAAGAAACAAACTTGTAAACTGAGCTTTTTTCCTCACTTAATTTTGTAGACCACTTTGGGCATTCATAACTGGACACCCCTTCACGACTGATTTGAGAAGTTGCTTTCATATGTATTTGCTAAGGACATACTGACAGAGGGTTAAATTAATTATTTTCTTCATTACTCAGAAGTGATACAGACTTTTCTTGGGCTAATGTAGTTTAATTAGTGGTCAATTAAAACTGAACATTGCTGAATTGAAGTTCTTTGATCAAACTCTCTGGCATGGTCTCTCTTTCTTTAACTAGCCACCATCTTGAATTCATTTGGAATCAGTAGTGTAAACAAGTTTAAAACTGGTTCTTTTATAAGAAAGTCAGCAGGCTTGTATAGCTGTGGTTTCTTTTTTTACTTCTGTAGGCGGCAATTCAAAGCCATGCTAAATGAAAACAGTGCTACACCCTGAAAAAAATACATTTTTTAAAAATTGGACTAAATAGTCAGAAAACAGTCACTACCCCCACCTTTTTTAACCAGAAAAAAAAAAAACCCTCAATTTTGGTAACACTGTTGATTTGGTTGTTATAGGACCTTAAAATAAACTTTGTCATCCCCGTCCCCTCCCCAGGTCTCATAGTCAGCAGTTAGAAGAACAAATACAATAAACAACTGGACGTTTGGGGGCAAATACATAACAGCATATATAGGAGCATGCTGCTTAATTCCCCTCAGATTAGTCCTCCATCACCACTAGAAAAAGGAGGAGGGATGGTAAAGTGGAAAAAGTCCTGTCCTTGGGGTTGGGAAACCTGGATTCAAATGCTGTTCATGCCACATTTGGGGCAAATTCTTTAAACTCTCTGAGCCCTCATTTCCTCATTTTAAAGGTGAGGATATTAATGTGTGTACTGACTATGTCACTGGGTAGCACTTTGCATGTCTCAAAACCACAAATGTCAGCTATTTTTATATTATTGGGGGGAGCACTGTAGAGACTTCATGAAGTTAACTTGATTCATCATTGGTTTGGTGGATATTAAAGTATCGATATATTGGCTCTATTGATGCGCTGCTTCTCGTATAATCTTGGTTAGAATGTCATTGCTTTTCTTGGAATGCTGTGATAACAACTTGGAGCTAAAAAGGTAGTGTGGACAGGGGGGAAATTGTGCTCGGGTAGATCAGGAAACATTTGTAAATAGCGCAATCTGTCACTTTCGTACATGACAGTATTCCTTAAGCTTTGATGTGTCTAGCCTTTTTTCCCTCTGGTAAAACTTTTTCCATAATGTTGACCCCTGTTTATAAAACTTAGGTATAGTTTTTCAAAAATTAAACAAGTGATTGGCATTTTGTGTTACCTTATCCAGTCTCTTGAATTTTACCTAAAGGAGGGGCTAAAAGGAACATTTTATTATTGTGACCTAATTATAGATGTTCTAATATTTTAGTAGGTGGAATTTTGTGGTAGGTTTGAACTTCATCAAAAATGGGGAAAAATTGTAGTCCTAAACAATATTTAAAATAAAAATTTCCCTCACTTGACAGAAAGAGAAATTGTTTATAGTAAATGTGCCTTTCAGCTTTCTCTCATGCCTTCTCCCAAAAGGGCTGATTAGGATGTAATAATTGGGGATGATAGCAGGAGGAAGACGACAATTCCATTTAATTAAAGATAATTTATTTTACTTTAACTTGGTGATGTCCCACATGAATAAGAGTAGATTTAGCAGATAGATTTATTAATGGGTACTGACATCTCAGTTGACATAAAAAGCAAACATTTTCTTTCCTCATTGTTTTTATTGTGTCTCAGCACCTGAAACTGCTGTCATCCCACTTCCTTTCTGTTCTGTGCGGCTGTAGATGTTTTCACCAGATAGACAATTCTAGATTCCCCCACTACCACAACTTCATGTTTGAATTTAACTGATTTAATATAATGGGATATTAATATAAAAGAAGGGCCCCATTTTTCCAAACTGGGGGTAAAAAATAAGACCTTCTAGAATGACAGCTGTGTTATACTTTTCAGATCTTCACCGTCCATTGGAAATCACGTTAATCTGTGATTTTGAATATTTTTAAAGGGGTAAAGATAATTTTTAATTTTTTTATTCTTTTTCTGAACTTAAGGAATACAAAGTTGGAATTTTCTTTTAGGACTATTTGATTCTGGAATATCATTGGTAATGACCAGTACCAATGAGCTAGTAGTCTATTACAATATTTAAGAGCTTTTCTCACAGAAAATTATGGAGAAATTAAGGCGTAAATGTGGGCAGATGTGTGATACATTCACTGTTTTCTCATGCATTTGTAAACAGATAATGGAAATTAAGAAACACAAATTGGTTTTAGAAAAATCTGGCATAAATGTTACAAAGCTGATACTGAAATATAGGAAAATATATGAAACACTTTTCATATGTTTTTCTCAGTCTGCATTGAAGATATCATTTTTAAAGGGCTCAGGGACATGTTCATTTTGGTTAGATGAAACCTAGAATTTCATCCATTTACAAATTACATTTATGTATGTGTGTTTTTGTATCCCTCTGGCAAATCTGTGTTTGACTTGTTTCCATCATTCTCTTTTGTCTTTGACCCCTTATCTTGTCCTTTTCCCATTTGCTTATTCCAGTATCAAATTCTGTATTCCTGCTTCTGCTTTCTACTTGTTTAGTCTTATCAAATGATTTCTTTTGTATTTCACACACCCTGTCTTTTAGTCCTCCTGGGGTGTATGTGTGTGTGTGTGTGTGTGTGTGTGTGTGTTTTCCTAGTGATCTCTAATCTCCAATTTTTTTCTTTTATTCTTCCTTGATTTTTCTCAACCCTCTTTGGCCTTTCTCCGATACGCTAGCCTTCCTAATACAAATTGTGACGTTTTACATGTCTTATCACTTTACTTTTACAGTACCTTACTTGTAGTCAACAAGTATTTATTCAGTATCTACTCCATGCCAGGTACTGTGCTTAGCACTGGAGAGAGAAAAAAAAGCAAAAAGAAGAGATTGTCCCTGCTCTCCAGGGGCTCACAGTCTAACATATACGTCCCTCCTTTCTCTGCCTTCTATTCAGTTTCACTGCTATTTCTCAATCTATCATTCATTTTAAGAGCTAGTTCAAATTGATTGTGTTCATACACTAAACAGAGAAGAAAGGCCATACGTTCTCTTTGGAGAGGGTGGAGTTTTCATTTACCTTAAACCTAGTTGTTTTACTGTAGCCTGGCTTTCTACCATTTCAGTAGTAATAAATACCTTCTCATGAATGATAAGTTGTAGTGATTTTACATGCTGAAAGTTTTTTGGAATCTTTGTTTTCAGTTAACCTTTTCCTTCTAATCCATAGCACTGTGTGTGAAAGAGAGAGAACTAAACTAGATGTTTTCTAAAGGTCACTGTAGAATGGCTAGAGAGATAGCCTTTACAGTAGGGATGACCTGAGTTCGAGTCCCACTCCTGACACAGACTGGCTCTGTGACCCCCAGTAAATTGCTTAAACTCCCAGTCCCCACAGACATTGCTAAGGCTATAAGTTTTAGAGAAAGTGCTGTTTCAGGAAATGCCTCATCTAGAGTTCCCCCTACCAGTGAAATTACAGGTCTGGCCAACCTTTTCTTTTCTTGTGCCCCTCTTTTTTTTTCTCCTTCTGCGCTACTGCTCTCTCTCTCTCCCACCTCTCCAGACCGCTCTTCTCGCTCTTATGGTTCTATATGATAGCAGTGATATTAACTGTTCAGTGATGTCTGATGAGAAGTCCTGGCTGCATTGTCAGGAATGTTAGGAGCCAATGTTGTCTGTCATTTTTTTGGCGGAACACACTAGGTGCGCTACCAGGATTTAGGAACCAAAAGACATAATCATCTTAGTGACCTCCTCCCCAAACTCCTGGGATCAACTGCTGTCTTGAGGAAGCACCCTGACATATAATTCAGATTGTCCAGATCTTTCCTCAGAGAATCATGACCCCACATACAAAAGACAAGACACAAAAACAGTCTTGACATAGTGTAGTGACATGTCCTGCCCTGTCAGATTTTGTCAGATGAAATTAGCACTATTCATTTTAAGAAAGCGACACCCTAAGCTAACTTGCAGGGGGTGGGGGGAAGCAGTTAATTTAGATAAGGATGGAGAAGAATCCATGCCTTCAAAGTAATATGCGTCTCTACTTGCCTTTCCCCTTTCTGTTTCTAGTTCTTTAAAGCATCCTCCCTCTGCTTCCATTTGCCTTCCCACAAGCTTCACTCCCCCTTCTTCTTTAAGCACCAATCATCTGTTTAGTGTTGTCCAGAATTCAGAGTTCCTACACCTCTGAGTCTGCCCCGCTCTTCAGCAAAACCCTAGATAGAGAAGATTTGTGTGTGGCCTAGCTTTCCTGCAACAGCATCTGGAACTTAGGGGAAATGATGAAACAACCAAAACCCAAACTCCTTTTTCCCCCTCTCTACAGAGAGCGGAATTTCCCAAAGGAAGCAGTCATGCAAAGGCTTCTGACCTTTTCCTCGGTAGGTAGTAAGAGCTAGGAGTGGGAAAAGGCAGAAAGCTTACTAAACTTGTCCAGATGTAGGTAGGTCCATACTCCCTCGGGGTCTTGCTCATGAGTTTGAATTTGGTCATTTGGGTGGCAGGAGCAGTCCTGTTCCACCTCATAACTTTCCTGCCCTCCTCCCAATCTTACCCCACGCCCTCCCATTCCCAGGCAGCCATCAGGCCTCCCAACAGACTGAGTTCCCCGGAGGGAGTCGGCATGAAGTTTGCTCTCTCTGTACTGTTGGAATTCTGTGCTGTGGTGCTGTCTGCTCCTGTCTGTCAAGATTGTGGTGCTGATGTTGTCAGTCTTGTCTGACCAATCAGCAGACAACACCACAAAATGAAATTTAAACAATGCAGATGCTCAGGCACAGTGTTATTATGTTGACTGGATCACGCAGGGAAATCAGAGGTAAGGTTAGAGCCTACCAAAAGTGGTTATCCCAATCTTACTAATTTGACATCTCTTCTCCAGCTGTTCTGGGCTGCTCTGATCCTCTGCCTTTTTCCACATCTTTCCCTTTCTCCTCCTTCCCCCCTCCCCCAAATTTTACCATAACACTCTTCACTTTGTTACCCTTGTGATTTTTTTCTTTGCTTTCGCCCACCTTTCCTTAATCTCTGTTTTCTTCTGTTCACCTTCTGAATGTACCTGATGTATCTCTGATCTAGCTGGTACTCTTGGTAAATGTCACATTGTTAATAATGCATGTAATCACCACAATTTTAGGGAAGATACTATCCAGGATTAGCACAATGTCATGATGAATTAACGGGCCTATAACTTTCTCAACTCTGGGACCGGGCAGTGAGAAACTGGAATCTTCAGACCATAGTTTACCATTCGTATCATTGATTGAAATTTATTGTCATATGGAGTTTAAATCATCATTACAGCGATTGGTTTCAAATTAGAAAAGGCAAAACAAACAGAGCGGAAAGAATTCTAGGATCTGAAAAAAATCTGTTCATTAAGAATTTGGAGGAGTGAAAGAGTTGATTTTGTTTTCTCCTCACGTTAATATTTTCCCCAATTTTAGGCTGTAAAGTTACTTCCCAGGAGATGAAGTAATACCATCCTCTATTTTTTTTTTTAATTTAGTTGACCCTTTTTAAACTTTGGGCGTTTACATGGTGCTTTGTTCCTCAACCCCATCTGGAAAATATTTAGGCTCGACTGGAATGGTAGAGCTGGAATATTATATAGGATGGAATAAGGAGAAGGCAGAAAAATGAAGAAAGTTGTGTGTATTTAGAGTAAGCCAGTTGTTTGTGCAGAAGCGGTCGGTGGAGGAATTGGAACAAATGGCAGTATATGGTGAATAGTCGGGTCCAGATCTGTACGTTTCACCACAGAATGAGCCGTGGTTTGTAAAACTGACATTCTGTTGTGACTTTTGAATGCAAACAAATCTCTGCAAATTTCTGCCCGATCAAGTTAATAAGAAAATATATACATGCAGAGGCGAGAGCCGTACGCCACTTGTATTTCTGTCAGCGTTGGAGGAAATAGGAAACATTTTTACCTACTGTATTACATACCAACAGTTGCTGGGATCTCCAGCTCAGCGAATTTTCTGGCACTTTTTTTTTTCTTATATAAGAACAATGGAATGTTAAAAAATGTCACGAAAGGATATCTCAGCAGATACCATAGAGGGATTATTTTTTTTTCTAATGTCTTTGCAGTTGAGGTGATTTGTTATTTTCTGAGCATCTCATTTATGAGCAAGAAAGGACCTTGAAATAGCATAATTTCTTAATGCTCCCTAGATGTGATATGGAGGTACCAGAGAGGATATTCTGAGAAGTCACCATGCAAGGCTCTGACATTCTGCTTCACACCTGTACTCATTTTCTTACATGATCGGTAACCTTGCTGATTAACCCTAAGTGACCTTTCACCTCCTGCTGCTCTCTGAAGCTCTGCCTTGACCAGCCAGCCCTGCCCTTCCCTGTGGCTTACAGGTGGTCACTGTAGCTCCGTACACTTGTTCTTGTGGAGTGCTGTGCACTTAGCATCCCGGCAAGACCTGCAATTTCATACCTCTCAAGGGGCTGGGGGGGGGGGGGGATAGTGAGAGAGATGGCTGTTTGCATGTGCTTTTCTGTTTTGTAGCTCATATGGTATCAATTACTATTTGATGGTAACGCCAGGCCCTAGGCCCTTTTGCATGTTTGTCCTGTGAGAAAGATCTGGAAGAGCCGACATATGGTTTTGATTGCTTCAATTGCAGGTTGATAGAATGAATGCAGGGGTGAGGTGGGTGGGTTTTCCTTCCGGCCTTTTCCATTCTGGGTTGGTAATATGCTTCACTTGTGGAACTGGTCTTTTCATCATCTGACTCCTCCCCTTCCCCCCCACCACTCTGCATTCTCTGTCCTTTCCCTTCCCCTTCCAACCCCCAAATCACCACCAGAAACATGTGGCCTCTATTAGGAACCTGCGTGTGTGTGTGTGTGTGTGTGTGTGTGTGTGTGTGTGTGTGT